>NC_140221.1:39298632-39898632 GCF_951802725.1 Rutilus rutilus
TGTTCCTCCCATAGTTAATCGTTTCATTTCTGATGCATTCGATTTTTTTTGTGCCAGTGTTATTTTAGTATTATTGAGACACTTACGGTTTTTATTAAAAGTTTGAATTCGTTTTTATATTTTCCATTTTAATATCCAGTTTTGTTATTTTTATTAATTTTGTTGTGTTTTTGTCAGTTTTATTGTTTTTTTACATTTAGTTTTTTAACAAAAACGTTTTTTTTTTTTATAATGTTTTTGCATGGTTTTATTTATTTATTTATTTTCAACTATAATAACCTTGGTTTTTGCATTGAAAATATGAAGCAATTAAATTCCATATATTAAAGGTCCCATTCCATGGATTATTTTTATTATTTAATAATGTTTCCAGGGGTGCCCTTATAATGTTAGTATGTTTTTTAGATCAAAAATTGTTATAATTTAGAAATAAAAGGCATATTTCCTAGCCTGATTTCATTCCCTGGTTTGAACACTCTGTTTGAAGGGGCGTGTCTGCTGTGAGACTTCAGTGTAAACGCCCTCTGCTGTGATTGGCTGACATGCTTGCATATGAAATATCTGGCATTAAATGTGGAACTATCTGGAAAACTTTTACTATTACAGCTATTATACGTTTTTACTATTACAGCTATCTGGATTAACGAATCGTGAGAAGTTTTTTAAGTATTTAGATCTATTTCAATCACATAAAAGGTTGCAGTGATGAGCACTGAGCAGATGACAGTCTGTTGATCGCGTGAAAGATCTTATCATTGCAACGCAGTTTCTGCACTCTCACTAATGATTTCACCAATGCAAACATGATAAATACAGTAAGAGCTTCGTTGTGCAGTGTAACAGCGTCATTGATTTCATAACGAGTTTTGGCAAGTGTCCAGATAAACTCGCGCTGTGTGATTGATAGCTTGGGCGATTGGAAAGGGATTGTTCTTTGATCACTTTCTGTATATTAATCACAGTTTAAGTAAGATTATTTTCATCCTACTAAGAGAAACGAACGATGTGAAGAGTGATCGCTACTTCCATATTAAATCACTACTTACCGCTTGCTGGAATATAGTTGAAATAGTCCCCTTCGTCAGTATGAAACGCTGAGAGAAGTCTGCTTGATATTATTCCAGGTTAGAAAAACAGTCCGTGGTGAAATGGACAGAGCAAACTAACAACTTCGAATTAAACTTTTGCGGTATCCGATTATAGATAAACATCAACCACGTCTGTTGACATTTCGCCATCAATACGCCTGTGTTCCTGTGGGCGGAGGTTACGGTTCTAGTGACATCATTAAAGCAGGATGTAGAGGGGTGTAGTCCAATCCAGCCGTTTTTTGTAGTCAACTTCTGTTAAATAAAATATCTCGCTTGGCATTGAACTTTGAGCTTTATAATTTTACAGATATTATTTATACTCTAACAACAACATTACACACTAACTAAAGTTTGAAACATGGGATCACATAGAATGGGACCTTTAATAAGGAGATCATTATTTACTAACCCTAATGTCATTCCAAACCTATATGACTTTCTATCTTTTGTGGAACACAAAAGGAAATAAAAAAAGTTTGTGTACATTGTTTATTTGTTTATTTACTTACTTTTTATGTCTTTAACTTTTTTCTCACCATAAATATAGCTGTGGTACCTGGCATGGCATTAAACTTTAAAGACACAAACAAAACTTTTTTTTTTCTCAATAAAGTTAAGGTTAATTGGGTCCGATGTTGATTTGGATCCCATTGACCCATAAAACAGTTCAAATATTCCTCAACATATCTTCTTTTATAATCAAAAGTAGAAAGAAAGAAGTTTGTAATGTAGGTTCGGAACGACATGAGGGTGAACAGAATTTGTTCACAAGATATTTGAGAACATTCATTCCATTTTGTGATTTGTTCTGAAGTAAAAGTAAAATTTGGAGTGGTGTGCAACAAAATCCGACTTTATTGACTTGTCCTGCCACACATGCCGTGGCCCTTTAAAACCATACACTGCAGGGTTGATTTTCAAAAGGAAAAGCGGGTTTATAAATAGCCCAGTGGCTGAATCACTTCCCACATGTTAGCATTACAATGCCCTTCAGGGAAGAATCACATTAATAGAGTCAATAGCTAGCAGTGAAAAAGCATTGTGTTAGACAAAGGAGATATGACTGTGTGGAATAGTATCCCTGCCCACTAGGATAGTGTTAATGGTAGGAATGTTAATAATGCAGCAACAGTCCAGGGGTATTTTATATGTGGGGAAAACGACCTTAGAAACAGCTCTGGAATATTAATGGTCATTCATAATAAGTTATATATTTAGAACATGACCCAAAGCACAGATCCAGTGATTGAGAAGAGATACTAAAGGCTATCCGTATCTGGGTTTTCTTTTGATAGCTAGCTTGGTTTGTTGTGGTTAATGGTGGTCAACTGTAAAAAAACGACATATCAAAATATGAATTCTTTTCAGATATTCTAGACAAAAGTTGCTTTTATCACACTGATGGGTCTTTGTTTGATTGAAGCCATTGTTGATGATGGAGGTTGTCTTGTAATTGCTATTCTGAAGCCGCTTTAGTTGTTGTGATTCAAACTGTGTGCAAATCACGATTCTTTGTATGTGTGTCTTGGCAATAATGCTTCCCACTTGCATCGCTGATAAACACAATCATTCACACTCCTGTACACAAACATGTGTTACCCAAGATATCGCCGTCTGACTTGCACAATCCAAGCCATCACAAATCCGACCCTCAGTCAGCACGAGGGGAAGGAACTATTATACACCTCTTCTTGTTTCGAGAATGAAAACTTAATGATAATGATTTCTTTAACATGTACTGTAATCGTGGTAAATAATTCACAGGCTCTTGTTTGGTAAGAAACATGAAAAATTAAAATGAACTTCGGCTTGCAGCCCTCACTTTCATAATTTTGCAAGCAACACTGTGAAATGTGTTTGTATCATTCTCATGGGCAGTGCTAAAATACAGTTCGTTTAATTAAGTCCGTTAAGTCTGTGAAATGTTTCTGAAAGAAGTCTCTTATGCTCACCAAGCTACTTGATTAAAAGACAGTAAACCAGTATTATGGTAAAATATATATACACAATTTAAAGAACTGTTTTCTGTAATATATTTTAAAAGGTCATTTATTCCTGTGATGGCAAAGCAGAATTTTCAGCATCATTACTCCAGTCTCCAGTGTCACATGATCCTTCAGAAATCATTCTAATATGCTGAACAACTGTATAATTTGAAGACTTCATTGAATAGGTCTTCACTGGGTAGATTTGGGTGGCTCTTGTGATGTTAGGGCCCAGTGCTCTTTTGAAACGGTCCTGTAGAGAACCAGCCTGGTTTCATTGTTAATACGGGTATTAATATGTAACTCTTACAGACACAAAACATACTTTGTACGTTTAGGTAGATGCTGAAACGTACAAAATGGGCATATTGGCAACATTTAAACAGCATTATTACATTTTAACAGCTAAAAAACGTGAAATATTTACAAATCTTTTATATCAGACAAATCTGTATAATTTCCTTTTTAACATTTTATTAATGTTAGATCCCTAAACCCTATCATCAGTAGCCGAAGTGGGTCGGTACGCACCGGTAGCTACGCAGTACCGGCACTTCTACATTTTAATCTGTTGCTTACCCTCCATTTTTCTTGCGTTCTGGAACTTCCCACATTTCGCGGCAATTTTTTAATTCAAAAGAGTGCGGGATTTGACGTGTCGCTGTTGAGAATGGAGATTAAACCGCTGGATAAAGGGCTGAATTTGGATCTGTTTCTCACAATCGCACGGATTCTAAAGATTTGGATTACAGCAAACTAATAAAATTGATGTCTTTTGTGAATTTATGTTCCGTTTTGGTGTATTTTATGATTCTGTTATCAGTCACAGCACAGGAGAAAACGGCTTTTGTGTCCTACGGTGAACAAAATAAATATGACATGATAAATAATGCTTGAACGATTGATTAACATTATGTAATCTATCGAAACAGGTTTGCAGCAGAAGTCACAGAACAGAGCGAAATGTTATTATTTCATATTAAGTAGATGAGTAAACTGCATTAAATAAATTGATGTGACAGTTGAATACAATAGAAAAAAAAACTTTAATGCCATGATTTTAATATTCATAAATAGGAATTCGTATGCATTTGTACATCTGTAAAGTTGTTCAAATGTAAATAATTTATGGTTTAGTGCTGTCAATACGTAAATATTGTACGTTTCAATGGGTATGAAACCGTAAGTAAATGTACGTTTGGTAGAACCACTCTTTCTGTAAAAATACACACATATTCTCGTGAGATCACGTTGAGAGAACACAACCAGTAGCATTCAGCCAGCAGCATTGAGCCTCAGAGTGGTTTGTTTCTCTGACGCAAATCCCATGCAAACAGTTGTTGATGTGTTACTTGGCTAATGCTTACTAGGAGTCATCCTCCAAAGGTCTTTGATGTCCAGAAGGGGCAGTGCATTGATGGCCGTTTGTCTTTAATGTATATTTAATTGCAAATCTTCAGGATACGTGGTTCTTCAGTCTCTCTGGCCGAAGGTCTAATTGATGTGTTTTCTCAAACTACAAAGGCCGTATATTTTATGCAGGCACAAGAAAAGTAGTCTCTTAAAAAGGTCAAGCTGACCTTAGCTCAAACTACTTGAGGCAAATGAATTTACCACAAACCAAAGAAAACAAATCAATATAACTACATCAATGAGCCATTTTATTATTGACTCAGGAAAAGATGATGCAGGAAACTGTATAAGGAGATTGAACAATCACAAATGAATGAAATGTATTGGCACATTGAGTGTAGGGCATTATAGAGAGTGTTTACATTTTGAGAGAACGCGTATAATAGAATCAATGGATTGTTCTTCTTTTGAGTCTTTATTTAGCAGGAATGAGATCAAAAGGCTGTTGAGATCTATCAACACTCCTTCTTCTACTGATGAGATGTTATCAGTGAAAACATGGAGCGGTGACAAGGCAAATGTTTTTTTTTAGCTGAGGTATATGATCACAATCAGAAAGTTGCTTCTAGACTGGAACCAGAATGGAAAGGAAGTGTTAGAGGTTAATGTGAAGTCTTATGGAGAGAAATGATTCAGGGAGAGGCAGTGGGAAAAGAGAGAGAGAGAGAGATGGGAATACGTCTTAATCTAGGTGTCTGTTTCTGTCATGCTTTGTTCCAGGTCAAATTATGATAACTGGACAGCCAGCTTTGGCTCTATTTCACACGGATGAGTCCATCTCTCATCTTGTTACAGCCTGCAGCTGCCTGGCCCTGTCCAGCGGTACAAATTCAGACTTGAGCAATGGCCTAGATTGCAGATAGTAACTAGAGCAATGAAAGTGTAACATTACTTATGGTCATGAAGCTAAATGAATACACAACATAGCGCAGCCCACGTTGTATGGAAAAGCATCTGTGTCATTTGAAATGCACATACAGATTCTTTTGGTTTAATGAGTCAATAAAACAATAAATACTGCAAATATTTATACAGTATATATATATATATATATATATATATATATATATATATATATATATATATATATATATATACATACACAGTTTTATTTATACAGTGTATATATATATATATATACATACATACATAAGCATATACTATTATGATCACTATCATAATATTGTCATAATCAATAGGCTATATATATATATGTAAATAAAGATTGTTTAGCAGACACTTTTATAAACTACAGCCTAAAAAAAAGTCAAATGATCAATTCTTGGACTGCATGATTATGGAATATTTATTATATCAGCTAGACTGTACTAAAGCGAGCATGCAGCTATGGCTAACATCCAGTGCAGAAAAAACAAAATATTATGATAGTTTCAACAGTGACAGCTGTGCAGATATCATTCAAAGATATTTATAACAGTCCTCTAATACCATGTAGTTTTGCAGCCATAGCAGCATAAGGAAGGTTTGATTGATCAAGCCATTAAAGCATTTTTTTTCTCCTTCCCAGCAGGTTGCTGTTATTCCAATCCCTTTTTTTTTCTTCTTTTTTTTCTCAATTGCTCATGCAAAGCACTGTGAATGCAAAACTGATGTCACCAGCCATATTTTTCCACAAAATGTGCATGAATACATCAAATAAATCCAAGTAAATCCTTCTATGTGTTATCACAAAGAAAAGCATCGCTGCGTTCAGGTGAAATAGCAATTGTGCCAAAACAACAGTGCAGTCACATCAACGCTTGAAAAACAAGCCTATTTTTAATCATTTGTAATCTTTAATTGAGTACAAATATTCATAATATTTGTTAATATTATTATTATTATTACATATTATTATTCATGTATATATTATGTCAAGATGGGGAAGAAAAGACTTTCACATCTTCCGTTTCATGCTGACTTTAACTTCAATAACCCTGGCTTAGTCTATTTGTATAGTGTAGTCATTGTTTGCATATAGTTTATAGATAGAGCGGGAATTTGAGATTTTTTAACACCTAATATGAATTGTGTTTTTGGATATCTTTGGATTAAACCTACTTGGTGTTGCATCATTTCAGACTGACTGTTCTCCACCTGCAGTTAAAACACTGAACATCACCATTACTGACTCACTAAGACTACGTGGCTCTTTCACACGTGTGAGTGTGTGGGTGCAAGTGTGTAAATTCACACAGGGAAAGCTGTTGCTCCAGATTGGATGAGGGGATTTTCACCAAGGGGGGCAGAGCCAATAAATATTATCGACTGGCAGAAGGGGGATCAAGGAACATTATCCATGTTTTTAAGGGCGGGAAAAAAAGATTAGTTTTTTTTTCTGTTTAATGGGCTTGAGTAACTCTTGAGTAACATCTTAAAAAAACTGTTTTTATGCTGGTTTGTCCATATACTTTTATATAAATAAAAAAAATTTGGGGGCCTTGTTCATGATGAGCAGAATAATTTTTTTTTGTAAATCCATAAATCCATTCATGCATAAACTGTTGTACTGAACTCAGAAATTTATGTAAGAATGTTTTTGTTTTGTTTTTACATCGATTTACACAGGAATCATTCTGCTCTTTTTCATGATGAAGATCCTTAACAATAAAGGACAATTTAAAGCTGCTGTAAGCAATTTTAGCCTAATGGGCAACTAGCTCACTTCTGTACTCGCAGCATATGCAGAGATGGAGTTTGTTCACCTGAGCTGCTGAGACACGCTCCGCGCATGTACATTATAACAGTGCAACACTTCGCTATGAAACACAAAGCGTGTCAGACTTAATATGCTTTCCCAAATGAATGTTATTGAAAACCCAAACAAACAGCACACGCAGAGACACATATCGTGCAGCATTTACTGCGAATGGATCTCTGAGACGCTGGAAGAAACACGTAACCTGCATGCATGTTAATAATTAAAGCATCACGTTTCACTCTGAAACCCTCACCGTATATATTAATTTAATTTAATATAGCATTTAACCCGCCAAAGTGGCTAGTGGGAGTGATTATGTTACACGCCACTGCTGAAATCCACCTGCATTTGGTGGGTTGGCAGGTGTTAATGTCAAGTCCTGGTTGTGTTGGAGCTAAACTCTGCAGGTAAATGGACCTCGAGGACTAGAGTTGCCATGGAATCAGACCACATCTCATCCCTTCAACTGCATACCTCCTCTCTAAACCTCCATCCTTCAAAGTCAATGCTGCAAACCCCAGTGCATAGTATGACTGACGGGTAGAGGTGCGACTCCAGGATTTCTGATAGGCTATAACACACAAGCCATGGTCAGATCTTTTTTGCCGTTTACAGAGCCTTGGGCTAAAACAGAGACTTTTGTGATTTCTCTGGACACAGTATTTCTGTGATGTCTGTCAGACAGGGACATTTTATGCTTGTTATTTCAAAAAAGCCTTCACCGTTTAACATTCCGCATAAAAATACCAGTATTCGTGCTAGAGTGATAGTGCGGTTGCATTAGACTAGGCACAGTTGCCTACTGACCTCAGATCTTACAGGAAAATCATTTATGGAGGTTGTAATGAAAGAAATTCTCATGCATATGGCCAAACTCATTGTTTTAGTGGACCATTAGTCATCTGTGATCTGTAATTGTTGTCTTGCAGTATAAATGAAAAAATGTCCTCATCTGAAACACTATATTCAACTCTTCAAAATGTAGATAGTTCTGCAATATATATACATACTGTTATATAATATATATATTAGGGATGCACCGATACCACTTTTTCCAGAACCAGACCGATACCGATACTTTCTTTTTTGGTACTTGCCGATACCCATGCCTGTATTTTTACTGCATTTGTAATTTTTTTTAATATATTAGGTATAGAAACCAAAAGAATATGAATCATATTCGTTGATTTAATTTTTTTATCAAATATATACTTGCTTCAGTTGTTTCCATGCCTGTTAAAATGTATTGTACAAGCCTCTGTTACTTTCACTGTTCATTCTATTGCTCTATAATATTTTATCTTTCATTTACATTTACATTATTCATTTAGTAGATGCTTTTATCCAAAGCGACTTACAAATGAGAACAATAGAAGAAGTTAAACTAACAATAGGACAAGAATATGCAACTGCTATGACCCTTCCTAGTTTAATCTAACTCAGTACATGTATTTTTATATATATATTTTTTAATAAATAGATATAGAATAGAAGAGAAAGTGTTAGTATTAATAGATCAAGTGCTGCCGAAAAAGATGTGTCTTCAGCCGTTTCTTGAAAATGGCTATGGACTCAGCAGCTCTGGTTGAGTTATGCAGATCATTCCACCAGCAGGGAACAGTCAAGGTAAAGGTCTGAGAAAGAGATTCTGTGCCTCTTTGAGATGGCACCACAAGACGACGTTCACTTGCAGAGCACAAGTTTCTGGATGGCATGTAGGTCTGAAGTAATGAGTTTAGGTAAAAGGGAGCAGAGCCAGTGGTTGTTCTGTAGGCAAGTGTCAGTGACTTGAATTTGATGCGAGCGGCAACTGGCAACCAGTGCAATTTAGTGAGGAGAGGAGTGACGTGTGCTTTCTTCGGCTCGTTAAAGACCACTCTAGCTGCAGCATTCTGGATCAGTTGCAGAGGTTTGACAGTGCAAGCTGGAAGACCAGCCAGGAGAGCTTTACAGTAGTCCAGTCTGGATAGAACAAGCGCTTGGACAAGGAGTTGTGTAGCATGCTCTGATAGGAAGGGCCTGATCCTACTAATGTTGTATAAGGCGAATCTGCAGGACCGGGCAGTTCTAGCAATGTGGTCTGTGAAGTTCAATTGATCATCAATCACAACTCCAAGGTTCTGGCTGACCTGGAAGGAGTTATGGATGACGAACCAAGCTGAATGGAGAAGTTGTGGTGTAGTGTTTGGTTGGCCGAGACCACAAGCAGCTCTGTCTTTGCAAGGTTTAGTTGAAGGTGGTGGTCCTTCATCCAGCCAAAAATGTCTGTCAGGCTGGCTGAGATGCGAGCAGCTACCGTTGGATCATCAGGCTTGAATGAGAGGAAGAGTTGTGTGTCATTAGCGTAGCAGTGATAGGAAAAGCCATGTTTCTGAATCACAGATCCAAGTGATGACATGTAGATAGAGAAGAGAAGTGGTCCAAGCACTGAGCCCTGAGGCACCCCAGTAGCTAGATGTTGGGTCTTAGACACTTTACCCCTCCAAGACACCCTGAAGGACCTACCTGAGAGGTAAGACTTGAACCATTGGAGTGCGGTTCCCGAGATGCCTTTCGTCTTTAGGATTGACAGAAGGATCTGGTGGTTAACTGTGTCAAAGGCAGCAGACAGATCTAGCAGGATGAGAACTGAGGATTTGGAAGCTGCTCTTGCCAGTCTCAGAGCTTCAATTACTGAGAGCAGGACAGTCTCAGTTGAGTGTCCGCTTTTGAAACCAGACTGGTTGTTCTCCTGGAGGTTGTTCTGTGTAAGAAAGGAAGATATCTTGTTGAAAACAACTCGTTTTTGCGACGAATGGAAGAAGGGATACCGGTCTGTAATTTTCCAAACGTGCTGGATTTAGAGTGGGTTTCTTAAGCAGTGGGGTTATCTGAGCCTGCTTAAATGCTGTGGGAAAGGTACCAGTGTGAAGAGAGGTGTTGATGATGTGCGTGAGTGTGGGTACAACTGAGGAAGAAATGGCTTGAAGTAGATTAGTGGGAATAGGATCAAGCGGACAGGCAGTAGGGCGATTGGAAAGGAGGAGTTTGGATACTTCTGCGTCTGAAAGCAGAGATAAGGAGGGTAGAATGTGTGTGTTAGCTGGTAAGATGTGCGTGTCAGTTTGTGGTTTAGTAAATTGGCCGCTGATGGTGGTTGTTTTAATTATGAAAAGTGTGGCAAAATCGTCTGCTGTTAGGGTTCATGAAGGGGGAGGTTTGAGAAGAGAGGAGAAGGTTTTGGAAAGCATGCGAGAGTCAGAAGAATTGTTAATTTTGTTGTGATAGTGAGTCATTTTAGAAGTAGAGATATTAGCAGAGAAGGAAGAGAGGAGGGATTGATAAAGACCAAGGTCAGTAAGATCTTTCGATTTGCACCACTTCCTCTCTGCACCCTGAGTTTAGAACGATATTCTCGGAGAACATCAGATAACCAGGGGGCAGAGGGTGTGGCGTGGGCTGGCCTGGAGGAAAGGGGACAGAAGTTGTCCAAGCAGGACGTTAAAGTGGAGAAAATAGTATCAGTTGCACTGTTAGTGTTGAGAGCTGATCAGGTGGAGGAAGTGTTGATGAGACCAAAGAGGATAGGCGAGAGGGTGAGAGTGAGCATAGGTTTCGCCAAAAGGTGACCTGTGGAGGAGTGTGTGTTGTGTTCTGAGGCAGGTTGAGAGTGAGGAGGAAGTGATCTGAGGTGTGCAGCGGAGTGACCAGTGTATGGTCAGTGGAGCAGTAGCGCGTGTAAATAAGGTCCAATTGGTTACCTGATTTGTGAGTAGCCACAGTGGATACTCGTTTGAGATCGAATGAGGCAAGCAGAGTGTGGAAATCAGCAGCCTGAGGTTTTTCTAGGTGGATGTTGAAGTCTCCAAGAATTATGAGAGGGGTACCATCCTCCGGGAAGGATGAGAGTACCACATCAAGCTCCTCCAGTAAACTGCCAAGCTGACCTGGGGGACAATAAACAGCTACAAAATGGATTTTAATAGGACTAGTGATGGTAATGGAATGAAATTCAAATGAGCTGTTGTCCAAGTCCAAACATTTGAGATGAGAAGACCAGTACCTCCACCCCTTCTGGTCAGGCGAGGGGTGTGTGAGAAAGTGAAGTTAGTGGAGAGGGCAGCAGGTGTGGCAGTGTCCTCTGGTCTGATCCAGGTCTCAGTCAGTGCCAATAGGCTGAGACCTGAATGACTAGAATTAGATGTAATGAAATCAGCTTTGTTTACAGCAGACTGGCAATTCCAGAGACCAATAGGAAAAGAGAACAAAGTAATAGAAGACACCGGAAAGGTACGCAGGTTGTTAGGTTTGTACTGCCTCCTACGTGTGACATTTGATTTACGTGTGTTAGTAATAGTAGGGATTTGAAAACACATAGTGAAAGAGAGGTCACAAACAAATAGATCAGAAGAAAAGTTGTAGAAGAGAAAGGAAACAAGAAAATAATACTCAAGTGCCTTATAAAAGAGTCAGTAATAAAATAAGATCAAAGATACAAATGAAATAAACAGTGCTTTTCAGGTGTGTGTATGTGGATGTGGATGTGGATGTATTGTTGTAGTGTCTGCACATTTTAGAATATATACTGTACCGATGCTCATTATTAACTAATACCAGTTCAGTGCAATATTGATGCACATATATGCTTTTATTGTCTTGGTTGTATGTAATTTGATCCATTTTTGTTCAGTATACCTTTTTTGTGAGCAAACAACTTTGGTATTCTTCAATAATGTGATTGCCCAGAGAATTTTAATCTGCTAAATGCCAAACCTAGACTCTGTAATCGTATTTTATGAAATATAACCTATTCCTGAGCTCCGTAATCCTCAGCCATATTAAAAGAGCTGAGAGTAAAGTCCACACAGGCAGGAGCCTCATGCTGTTTTCCCAGGGCTCAGGATGGATAGAGGGAGGGATTTCACAGTGAGATGTTGATCAAGAACTTATGGTTGCCATAGTAACAAGTCTGCATTTACAGTGTGAAATAAAGGCTATATTGGCATGCCTCAATTTTCCCCACAAGATACGGGTACATGTGGGAATGAATTTAGGGGCTTGTCAGTCTTTGTCAATAGCTAGAATGCAGTCAATATGGGAATATTTAACTAATCTTAAATTTTGAGACTTAAGAGTTGTATTTTGTAAGGAATAATTCACGACGGGCCGTTGAATTATTAGAAAAATAATGCATACCCGAGGTGGTAATCCGGCCATAACACAAAGCATTAGTTTTAAATAAATCAACAGGTTACCACACCTCAAAACATTGTTCAGATGATGTATTTCAAGACTTTTGTCAGGTTTTTGTCCTTAAAACACTCTTGTGTGTAGGACTAATTTCTTATGCATCTCATCCCAGGCCTCCGTTGCTAATTCCCAAATGTAATTTTAGAGCTAGTAACGGAGGCTTCAGCCACTGATAGCAGACTAATGCAGTTATTAATGCAGTTTGAGAGAGAGAGAGAGAGAGAGAGAGAGATTGTTTTGATAATTCACAAAGGTTTTGTTTACAAAAATTCATCTTGTTACAATTATATAGCCTCAAAAAAAATCAAAAATCAAAATAAACTTAATATAAATCAGTAAAGTGTGAAAATTAATTCATCTTCAAAAATAGCACATAGAGCATCATTACAGCTCCAAATATTTTCAAAGGAAAGCAGATCATCAATACATGTATAATAATAAAAATCAATTAAGATTCTAGATTGTACCAATTTAAAAAAAACAATACAACAATGTTTTGTACTACATCCTGTTCAATTTTTTCAATTTTTTCTCCTGCTCAAATAGATGGCCATTTTTGCTTGTCCCACCACAAAATTAAGCAGTTGACACACAAACTTTTTCTTTAAGACATATTTACATCCTAAAATGAAAATCTCTTGTGAGAATACCTCATTGCATTTTTTAAAAACATCTTTTAAAACAGAAAACAGTGGTTCAAGTCTGTAACAGTTTAAAAAAGCAGGAAAAATAGTTTCTCTGTCATCACAAAAAGGACACTTATCAGTGCTATTTAAAACAGAAGTAAAAGCATTGACTGCAATAACACCATGAACAATTCTCCATTGTAAGTCTCCTGTCTTTTTGGTCAAAGGTGGTTTGTAAAAGACTCTCCATTCTTTTCTTTTTTTTCTTCATTCAACTAAAAAAAAAAAAAAAAACACGCCAAGGTGTATCTATCCTATTATTCAACTTTTTCTTGTTGAAACCACTTACACAGTATTTATACAAAAGCTTTTTGTCACAGGAAAAAAAAATAAAAATCAACACTTAAAGAATCAGCTTATTCAAGATAAAACCCAGTGCACCTATCCACCTTAAGAGCAAAAATCAAAACTGGAAAACACTCTTCCAAGTCTGGATGACACAGTTCGTTTTTATAGTCAAATAACAAAAGTCTCTCTTGATCACTTATAGCAGAATCCCACATCTGAAGAAGTTGTGCTATAATGCGAGTAGTATTGATTCCAAGATATCGAGATGTTGATTCCTTGTTTTCAAAATCAAGTCCAGCTACTTCCAGCAAATGGCCAAGAGTCACTATTTTGTTGTCAATACGTGCTTTGTTTAGTCCGGGAAGGAAAAAATAGTTTGTTAAATCCAAACGCTTCCCATGGATTAAAGGTTCTTCTAATAGCCAGTAAAGAGATTTTGAGTCTTCCACTTTTTGAAAAGTAAAAAGATTCCACACTTATCCACAACATAGGAAAACCTAATTACCCAACCTATTCAAAATCAATCTTGCTACAAACTAATTCGAGTTAAAAACATCTGAAACAGTTCAAAGTCTTTGCACAAATTGTAATCTAAAAGCAGCTATTTTACTTTGCAGATGTATCAGTCCCTGACCACCTTCTTCTTTGGAAAGAAATAAAACACTTTGCGGGACCCAATGCATCTTATCCCCAAAAAAACAAACAAACTTTTTAACAAAGTTAACGGGGATCTAGACAAGCAAACTTGTGCCACAGCGAAGAAGCCACTAAATTATTAGCAATTAAAGCTCGCCCTCTAAATGACATTTTTGGAAGCAGCCATTTCCATTTCCCAAGTCGACCTTTAACTTTCTCAATTATACCCTCCCAGTTTTTTTGTGTAACTACTTCATCTCCAATAAAAATTCCTAAATATTTAAAACCAATTTTTCCCCACTCCAGGCCAATAGGAAGGTTTGGTTTATCATTTTTCCAATCCCCTATTAAAAAAGCTTCACTTTTTTCCAGTTTATATTAGCAGAAGATATATTTTTTAAAGTTTGCAACAAATTTAACAGAGCCTGAATATCACTTTGTCCATTGATACACACAGTCACATCATCCGCATAGGCCGACAGTATGAATTTATTCCCTCATTCTGCTCAAATTACACCTTGAAGTTTACACCTTATCTGATTTAACAAAGGCTCAATTGCTAAAGAATATAACATTCCAGATAATGCACAACCCTGTCTTATGCCTCTAAAAACTGTAAGAGGAGTACATAAACCACCATTGACCTTTAAAATACTCTCCACATCATTATAAAGGACTTTAATGTAGTTAATAAAACTCTCACTAAAGCCAAATGCATTTAAAACATTCCATAAAAAACAATGTTCTACCCGATCAAAAGCTTTTTCTTGATCTAATGAAATAAAACCACAAGTTAGGTTTAGCATCTTGGAGACTTCGATAAGATCACGAATAAAAGAAATGTTGTCAAATATCGATCTACCTGGGACACAGTAGGTTTGATCAGGATGAATAACACTGTCCATTACATTAGCCAGTCTGTTAGCTAAGACCTTCGATAAAAGCTTGTAGTCGGCGCAGAGCAAAGAAACTGGACGCCAACACTTTATGTCTCCAAGATCTCCTTTTTTGAGGCAACTTTGAGGCAGTTTACCCCTTGCCAGACTGGTATTCAAGACCTCTAGGAGATCTTCTCCTATTGTTGACCAAAAAGACTTGTAAAAGTCCACTGGTATACCATCGATGCCTGGTGTTTTTCCAGACACCATCCCTTGAAGTGCCTTCTGTAGCTCACTCATACTCAGAGGACGAGTAGCCCTTTTCAAAGAAAAACTCACCCTCATTTTCTAGCTCTATACAGCAACTTCACTTTTATATAAATTCTCATAAAAACCAACTGCCCTCTGGCAAATATCCGAAAGATCTTTCAAAAGAATTCCAGCAAAGGATGAATGTTTCTACTTTGACCATTCTTTTTTTCTAAATTAAAAAAGAATTTAGTTGAAGCATCCATTTGATTCATATTTTTAAATCTCGACCTCTGTCCTGGAACCAAGTAGATCAGCCAATTGTGTTTTTTTTTTTTTTTATCTAAAAGTAAGTCTAAGAAACCTCTTGTACCAGTAGACTCTGCCAGTTCTTGGAGTTTTAAAATATCAGCCTCCAAATAAACAAAGTTGCTTAATTTGTGCTTTTCCTACATCCTACATCCTACCATTGTTGTACAGAGTTATAAAAACTGAACATTTGACCATTCAGTGGTCAGAAAAACTAACAGGTACATTGTGACAGTTCCTTATAACATTATAATGGTGTTTGAAAACGTAAAATCGGTCCAATCTTGCTATATAAATGATTCATGATTCTATCACGCACATGAGTCCAAGTATACTGTTTTTGCATGCCCTTTAATCGTCTCAAAAACATCACACAGTTCATGCATCTTAACAAATTGAATAAATCGATTTCTAGAAGATATATGAGGTTCTAAATGAATCCTGTCTAGATTAGATTAAGTGCAGTTAAAATCACCTCCCAAAAACAAAAACTCTTCTTGATTACATTTTTGTAACACAGACAGTACACAATATATTTAAAAACAACATTCTCTCTATTGCGGAGACAGGACAGTACACACAAATAAAAACAATAACATTCTCTTACTTTTAAAAGTCTACCTTTTACTATTTCTTCTACTTGAAAAGAACGTGGGTTAAACTTTTGGGCAACTCCACTACTAAGTGAAGTATTATGACTTAAAATCAAAAGACCACCCCACTCTCTAGCCCAATCAGAAGCATTTTTTAGATCACTATGAGTTTCTTGCAGCATCACCACATCTAACTTGTTTTGTTTCACAAATTCATAAATTTCCATTCTTTTCTTAAAATCTCTAGCTCCATTAATATTCAAGGAAGCAATATTAATTTCATTCATTTTTAAAAGAAAAGAAACCCACGCATCACGTTTGGCTTTTTAGCTATTATCATTTATAAGATCAGGGTTTAAAATTCTTAAAATTTTCTTTAACTGATAGATTTCTTTGTTTGTGATCAAGCTTTCCACCATGAACATCTTGGTTTTGTCAACAAATTGTGACACCTGCGCGACACACCGGTCTCTCCATCTCCATTGTCGTCGCTCATCCTTTATGCTTCCTCTCCTCCGTGAGAGATACGAGACCGGTGCGTCGCGTAGGTGTCGCTCATCAGTAATCACGGCCCTCGGCCTCGTCCTGCTCGCCACAATGGTCAATTGGGATTTTTCCATCATTAAAAATGTTAAATGCCCTCACATTTATATATACATATATAACCTGCAAACTGAATACATTGATGTCTGTTTTCTCCAGGTGTAAGCAGTTGACCTACCCCGATGACCTTCCCCAGATCTCCGTGGTCTTCATCTTTGTGAACGAAGCTCTATCTGTCATCCTGCGTTCTGTTCACAGCGTGGTCAACCACACTCCGGCACACCTGCTCAAAGAAATCATACTGGTGGATGACAACAGTGACAGCGGTAAGGACACATCCCTCTGCGATTTATTCATCGCTTTGTTTAGTCTGAAACGAATGCAGCTGTTAAATGTTTACCAGTTTCTCCTGTTGCTCCAGACATAAAAGATTTTATAAAGAAAGTGTACATAAAATGCTGTGTAAATAAACACATCGCGACATCCCAAGATAAAATATGAGTAACCTGTTTTGGAATGCAGCTACAGTCTGTGTTTTGTCTGAGCAAACAAACCTTTTTGTTGCTGGGTTAGAGACAGAGCTTAAAGACTGAGAAAAAGAGGAAAAATAAACAGCAAGAGACAAACACCTCGAGAGTAAACCTTTAGGTGTGTACTCTTGCACACAGCTCCGGGTTTATAAATAATCTTTGAAAGAAAAGACAGATCGCTCTTTTAAAAGAAAAGACATTCTTACTGTTGCAACTGATACTGTGCATTTCGCAGTCATTGTATCTGGTCAGATTAGACCAGTATAAAAGTATTGATACAAATAAATTGTAAAAATGTTACTGTGACAGTGACTCAAATGTTCTCAAAATATATATATATTTTTTTTTTTACAATTTAACTTGAAAATGTTTTCTGTGTCACATTATTTATAGCAGCCTTAAAACCGTGCAAGTAGAGCAAGATTCAATCACTCTCTTCTAGAATCCTTTTCATCACTGTTGGGTATAGTTCATTTGAGTGCAGGTTTGGCTTGGGATCATAGAGGTTGTAAAGAGGGCCGCTCATGAGCACCCTTCTGAATCATAAAATGATAAATGGGATACCCTACAGGCTTGTGGAGCTCATGGACACGCTTGAGCGAAGGCCATGAGACCAAAAGTCTGCATCGAGTGTGCCATTTGACACAGGGCCAATCTCTGATGCATTGTTCGGAATTCATTTTAGCAAATTGGTTCATTCTGAAGATTAAAATGAAACATTTTAAATCATTTTCTCTGATTCTCAATATTTGATCAAAAATACAGTAAAATCACTAATATTGTGAAATATTATAACAATTTAAAATAGCTATTTTGCTATTATGATTTCTTATGTAATATATTTTAAAATGTAATTTATTTCAGTGATGGAAATGTTCAACAACTATTACTACAGTCTATGCTGATTTGGTACATTTCTTATTACTATCAATGTTGGAAGCAGTTTTTGCTGCTTAATGTTTTTGTGAATATCATTAAAAAGTTTGAGGTCAGTAAGATTTGAATAATAATAAAAATTTTATTCAGCAAGGATGCATTCAATTAGGTACAGTAAAGGCAATTATAATGTTAAATAAAATAAGTGCTGTTCTTTTAACTTAACTTAACTCTAAACTTTCTATTCATCAAAGAATCCTGACATTAATATATAATGGTGTCCACAAAAAAATAAAACAGCAAAAAATGTTTTTAGCACTGAATAAGAACCATCATTATTATTTGAAAATCAATAATTCTTGATAATACCTGAGCACCAAATCAGCATTTTAGAATGATTTCTGGAAGATCATGTGACACTGAAGACTGGAATAATGATGCTGAAAATTTAGGAATGAATTACATTTTAAAATATATTCAGATATAAACAGATAGTAATATTTCACAGTATCACTGTATTTTTAATCAAATAAATGCAGCATTAGTGAGCACTTCTTTCAAAAACATAAAAAAATCCTAATGATTCCAAACTTTTGACCGATAGTGGATGTATTATATATACCTTTTATTTTATATATATATATATATATATATATATATATATATATATATATATATATATATATTTGTATATATATATATATATTTGTATATGTGTGTGTGTGTGTGTTGACAAAATGTCCCTTTAGCAGATAGACATTTTTAAAACGGCAGTACTTCTCAATCTTGTTTGCGAACACAAAGAGATACCCACACAGGAGCAGCGTTGTGAAGAACAGATGACTTGCAGTACCACTATCTTCCCAATTTACTGTTATCTCACACAGTCAGCTTCTCTGGATGCGGCGTTGACCATTTCTAATTTCATATGCTAATTTCCTGCTGATGTTTCAGCTTCTTCTAGCTGACATTAAACTGTTAACATGCAAAGGTTGCCTACTTGACCTTTTCTCAGCGCTGTAGCTTGTCGTCTCTGGTTTAGCGCTCACGCCCCAAAAAACGGCTGGAAGCACAGACACCCTCAACACTTGAATAATGAATTGACCTTAGCGAGCACGTCTCTGTCTCTCTGTCTCTTGTCCATTATGAAGATATTTAATAGAGTACCGTACTCGTGTTACACTGTTCACTGAAGCCAATAAGGTTTTTGTCCTCCTTTTCTTTCCCTCCATCATCCCTGTCTGTTTGGATTAATCTCAGCTGAATCCTGTTATGCAGGGTAACATTCATCCTCACCTTGTGAATAATATTAAGGGACATTGCATCTATTTTTTCTCATCTCATCAGACATGGAGTTGTATTGCGCCCTTGAAATTCAATTCATTTAGACATTGCTTGTAAACAGATAATAATGTGTTTCAGTCCAAATTTTGGCCTTTTAGATGAAGAGTTTGTTTAATACGTTTCAAGGACGTTCTTTTATTTGAGGTTCCAGCTAGTAAATGACATCTGGATTTATCCCTAAAAGCAAACTACTCATTTAAAATCCTAATACATTTGGAATTTAATTGTATAATTAGCCAAATTCTATAGATAACATTAGTGGTGAATAGTTAATGCAAAAATGAACATTTTATCATCATTTACTCACCATCATGTCATTCCAAACACTTTTTTATTCCATTGAATACAAAAGGAGAATTATTAGAATTTTCATTTTTGGGTGACCTATCCCTTTAAGCTTTACTTTTACACAAGTGCAATGGCACACACGTAGACATGTGCATTCATGAGGAAAATGGCTTTCTTTAATTACATTAATTGCTATTCCAGTGCCATATGCAGCCTTCACTATTTATTGCGTGTGGTTGTATATCAAGGCAGAGTTCTTGATGTATGCAGATGAAAAATGATAAAAACCCTATGTTGATTAAATAAATCAAAGCAATCCCTTTGCCATAGCTCATTTATCTGGATCAGTATGCATTTCAAATATTTTCATAATGCTCAATTTTGACCTGCTGTGTTGCGTAACTTATTTTCGCTTTTCTATTCACAGTATGATGGATGGATATTTGTTCTTTATTGATTGAGGAATTTATAAAATATTTCTGCCTCATGATTCTTAATTTCAGTATCTCCCAGAACGCACCAGAGGCAATCTTATAACTTTTCACAACACATTTGTGTGTGTGTGCGTGTGCGCTGTTCAACACAATTGCATTTTGTGCCCGCCCTAATGTGGCCGTGTTATAATAACCAGAGCATAGCTGACACTAAAAGCAGTCAGCTTTTTATTAACATATTTATGTACTATACATTAACATTACATTTATTAATTTAGCAGAGGCTTTTCTAAAAACCACTCGAGTGAATCTCACGGAAATAAGAAATGTCCAAATCAAATTAAAAGGAATTTAAACATTACATGTAAGAATATATTATTAAATTACTTTTTTATCTTTTATATAAAAAGCAAATCCTGCATTATATTTTCTGCATTTTTATTTTCCTGACAATCAGATTGAAATTTCTCAGTAGCTTGCTGTAATGTGAAAAAATCTCATTCGCATTTCAATTATTTAATAATAATAATAATAAAATTATATATATATATATATATATATATATCAAAGTATAATATATTAGTATGCATCATAATAATATTTGTTGTCCTAAATTGCATTTATAATTTATTTATAATAGTAATGAAAATGAGATCTTTTTTTTTTTTTTTTTTTTGGTTTGTTTGATTTTTACATTACACTAATGAGAAATGGGATCATCCATCAAAGTAACCATAATCTTAAAGCAATCGTAATCTTAAAGTGCCCCCTATTATGCTTATTCGGATCCTTTCATATAGTGTGTATTATACCGGTTTGCGAATGTCAAGGTCTGCACATTTTCAAAGATCAAAGTGCACGATAATTGGAGTTATTATCTCCTAAAAGAAAGAACTGATTCTGAACTGCCTAAAATAAGTCCTCGGTAATGCCAGTCTTACTTCCTGCACGGAACTGCAATTGTAATACATTTGCAAATGTCTACTTTGACCAGCCCTCAAACAGTGTAGTTGTAGGTCCGGGCTGTCGACATGTCGAGAAGACACTGTTTTCTGCGCTGCGAAAGCAAATAAACTTGGTGTACAATTCCAAAGGATCAGGACCTGGGCTCAAATTGATATGAAAAAATGTACGCCATTGTTAATGTTCGTATCACTGTGTCTACAAGTGCTAAGAAAGCTCAAGAGCTGAAATTTAGATATGGTAATGGACGTTTAATTTCCAACACGCGTTGTAAGCGGTAGATCAGTCACAATAGACTGGGCCATCTGAACAATCAGAGCCAATAGGCTCTCGGAAAGGAGGGGAACAGAGAGACAGAATCCTTGATCGAACCATTTCAGACACTGTAAGAAAAGAAGTGATGCTGCAATGTATAATGTGAGAAAATTAAATCGTTTTTTGGCCTACTTTAGGAGACAAAACAACATTAAGAACTTTTAAAATAACATAAATGGGCACTTTAATACATATTATATAATATTAAAGTAAACAGTCATACTTGTTCTATGGCCTATGTGTCCTATACATGTTTATGGGCAAACATAAAAGTAATGTAAAGTAATTTCAAATCATATTCTTGGGTGATTAAGTCCAGTTTCAAGGGTTCCCATTGCACTGAAAGATTGAAATGTTAATCGTTCTTCTGCGCTGATGAATGAGAGGGGGAGGTAGTTGTGTGCATCAGTGCCTTAAAGAGTGCTCTGTTCCTCCTTATTCCTCTCCCCATAGAAACTAGAGCACTCAGCAACCTGCAGGAAAGAGCCCAAACACTCATCTATCTTTCTTGAGTGTGTATATGTGTGCGTGTGTCTCTCTGAGTGTGTGCGTGTTCTCCTTGCACTCCATTTGTTTACTTCCTAGAGTTCTTATTGAATGAGGACAGATAGCTAACTCTGAGAGACTAAAGGAGTGGGGAGATGCAGGCAGATTTATTTACCATGTCATTTATAGTGCCACTAAAACCTTCTTTTTTCTTTTATGCTGTACGTTTATCATCCAGGAGTCTGCTCAAGCCTTTTCCTTAAACCTGAATGTGTTTTGTTTGCTCAGATTCATGAGCGTAAGGGTCTAGGGGTGTTTCTTCCGATTTTAGCCATGTGGACTTCTGAAAACGCATTCAAACTCTCACTAATGTTTAATTTGTTTACTTTTATGTGGATGTACAGTAACTATATCACAGAAGAATTGCCGGTAAAACGTTATTTTATTGTGTCCCTGTTAGACATTTTATGTGTAGTTACTATAGTAATATCAGTCAATTATGCATAGTGACACCAAACTTTAACCCTAACCTTTATTATATAATAAGTATGTGAAGTTAATTGTATAATTACACTGTAAGGACACCTTAAAGTTTAACCAAATTGTCTTTCATTTCCATCACAGCTCAAATTCTGAGATGTAAATGAGGGTGATGAAAAGGACATTTTAAACATTTTGAGAAACTTTTTAAGAGACAGCATTTAACAGTTTGCATTATATGTATCTAAAAACATACGTAATGAATAAATTCACACTTTTTGCATAATTTAACAAAATTGCAGCTTGATGAAAAATATTTACCATGATTATGTTTACCTTGATCCATTTTATTCACACATCACACAACACTTCACAAAATTTTTGTCTATTTGGAGAAAAATTTCACACAAAGAATGATATTTCACTCTTTGTTTAGAAGATTAGAATGTGTAAAGGCCCTTGCACACTGAGTTCGTAATTCGCGCCCGAAATTTTCGCGCGTTAAAAAATAAATACGACCTCACGTTATGTTAATCACACTTGTACACTGCCTCCGAAACTTTCGTCCGTCAAAAAAAAACTTGCTTTCCGTAGCAAGCATTTTGAATGGTGTTTTGACAATTCGCCTTTGGCTAAGCCACACCCTAGAATGTAGATTGACCAATCACAGCGCAGCCAAGAACGAGCTCCCACAGAGGTCCGACACTTTTTCACAGCGCTCCATTGACTTTAACACAGGCGTCTCATATTTTTGGTCTCGGCAGGCTATTACCGTCGTAGTTTTATCAAAAATATGGTTAAACGTTGTGCCTGGGGCATTTGTAACACAGATACACGTTTTCCAGAGAGGTTGGAGGGGGGTGTCCGTTTTTTTCCCTTCCCAAAACCGAAGTCAAATCCTGACAAGTGTCATCTTTGGATTAAACTGTGTGGACGTCCTCACAGTCAGCTAAACCCCTCAAGGATCAACAAGCACACTTTTGTGTGCTTTAGGTACATTTTGCTTTTAACCTTACTGTGAAGTTATACTAGTTAGACAGTTTTATGCTGTTTTAGGTTATGATTTCAGTTCTCTACCATAATTAATGAAGAATCAAGGTGCAAGCAAGCAAGCTTAGCGATAGTTTAGTTATCACCTAAGTCAGGATTGTATGTTTTGACTAGAGGCTGGATGTTAGCTAACTTTGTTATTCAAGATACAAACACCTAACGTTAATGTTACAGACACGCTGTTGTGGTAGTTTTGAAGGTGAATAACGTTACCGCCACCGTGTTGACACAGTCGAACAATATGAAGTTGTCGGACGTAGCAACAGTAACTAAGGGGGGCGGGACTTAGCCAAAGGTGAATTCAGAGCCACCAAATCACGAAAGCGAAAAAACGCATGCGATAATTTCGGACTCAGTGTGCAAGGGCCTTAAGTTTGTTGGACTGAATCAATAACCATTATTAATCAATATCTTAACAATAAAGTCTATGCATAAACGTAACAAACAAAAGAAACGCAAAAAGGCATGAAAAAGGCTTTACAAAACAATTTGACCTTCATATAATAAATGGACAGATGTCGAGATCCCTATTATTGACGTAGGAAGTTTGGCTTCACATGATCTGTTTTTCTCTCGTAGTGGAGCTGAAGTTCAATCTGGATCGTTACGTGAATAAGCGATATCCTGGCCTGGTGAAGATCGTGAGGAACAGTAAGAGAGAGGGACTCATTCGGGCCAGGATTCACGGCTGGAACGCAGCCACTGCTCCTGTTGTGGGCTTCTTTGACGCCCACGTGGAGTTCAACATGGCCTGGTAAGTGGGATTCAGTCTTTTATTATTTTATGAGGCATTGTCTCGCCACTCAGAGTATCACTGGGATGCTTCTTATTACAAAGGCTTGATTTATCAGAGAATATTCATCATGACATCAATGGGAGCTTAGACTTTAGCGAAGAGAGCTGCCGGATGGATTTTTTTCTAAAGCATCTGTCAAAAATGAACTGATAGATTAATGATCTCCGAAATGGATGAATAAGATGTGCCATAAAATATATAACATTTTTCCTTTTTGATGATAATGGGCTGCAGGTATTTTCAAGCTGATGTATGCCGTTTTTATTGTTATAAATTTGATGCTGCACCAAAAATCAACCTTTGGGCTTATAATAAACTTTGAACAAACATAGTTCAGATCTAAACACTGATGTCTGCAGTAGCGAAAGTAAGCTTTTGGCGCTTCAAATACCGATTGTATCGATTACATTGATACGCCACTAGGTTAGGACAAGTGACTATTAAAAAATGTGTTTGTCATTGAATCATTGATTCAAGCAATTTGCTCAAAAACAACAAGTGCATTTTTTATGAATGAGTCATTGGGCCCTATCTTGTACCCAGCGCAATTGACTTTGTACACCTGGTGCTATTTTGCAGTTCCAGAAAACAATTCCTAGTCTAAAGTCAGTGGCGTGTTATTCAGATGCTATTTTAAGGGCAACAACGCGCATACACTTTGCTTCTCTCATCTACACAAACGCAGCAGTTGCCATTTTTGCAAACCATACATTATTACAAGGAAAAATATTCCACACGTGGGAAATCATTGTGGTGTCCATGAAGATGTGAAAAAATAGGCATAAACTAGCTTACAGATTTACCTAAATTATTATACGCCTGTTTAACCAAAGCTAATTTGGGTGAGTTTCTCCCATCCCCATGCAATGTCACTTCTCTGTCTTTTACGGCCCTGACAAAAACGTCGGTCTCCTTGGCTGTGAACCGCTCCTGGTGTGCGCCTGGCAATCCGCCATGGAACAAGCGCTCCTGCTTTTAAAGGGAATGTGAGATGACGCTCTGATTGGTTTATTGCACGTTACGCCCAAACCACACATATGAGTAATGTAGCTACTTCAGACCAACCCATTTTAGATTAGCGTCGGGCGCAAGAGTCATTTATCCCGCCGGAATAATAGCAACAGCGCCCAAGACCCGCCCACAAAGTTACTTGGGTTTCGCGTTTGATACTTGCGTTTCAGATCGTTAAAATAGGGCCCATTGAATCATTCAAGAGATTTGTTCAAAAACGCTGATTCATCCAGTAATGAAACGAGTGACGTATTTTTGAGTCTTTGAATCATTCATTCGTACCAATGTTTTTAAAAATAATTAATTCTTATTAATAGACTGCAGCAATGAATCATTTGTCAGAACCTCTAGTAAATTGTTATTTTATTTTTGTTGTCTGTTTAGAATCATGGGAGAATCGTGATCTCTTTTTGAAACCAAAAAAATCGCGATTCTCCAGAATCTACCTCTACAGTCCAGGTAGAGGAATAAATCATTGTTTGTTGCCTCCAAAAACACAAAACAGCTCCGATGTGCTGAGCCTTGCACTGCCAGCCCGCACTCACAATCCTTAAATGAACTTAGGCATCCTTCATCTGTCACCTCCATCAGCTCAACAGCAATGAGTTCTCATTAAGGCCTCCCATTATGACCTCCATTGGGGAATTATGGATTAACCATTAATGAGCTTTTCCTCTTTGTTCCACAACATAAACATTTAATGGAGAGATGATCACTGAATGAGGCCACAGTCTCAGCCACATGATGCTGAATCTGCGGTCAGAAAGACAGAAGATGCATACAGTACCTTGTTTTGGAGCCAAAATTAAATTTGTTTCATTATCGCTTCCCTTGTGCAAAACTTGGATTGCTCTTTCATTTTAAATGGGTTTTGCTTCTGTGTGAGCTCCAAATTTCAAGGTGTGAAATGAGACAGTCGGAAATGAAATGCGTTTTAGTGTTTTATTTAAAAGGGGTCATATCATAATTTATTATTTTCTTCCTTAAGCGTTCCTCTAACATTATTTTTTTAATGTAATGGTTTTCATATTGATTTTCCACCCTCTGATTGAAATAAACAGTATGTGTTTTGCTGCTGCGCCTTAAAGAAACACCCTCTTCACATGTAAAATGAGCAGAAGTTTCGAAAATTAGTCATGTATGTCAAAGGATCAAGGAACATGTGATTCCTAATGATATGGCACCTGTAACATACTGTTACCTTTCACAGGGTGATCATATCCAATAAAATGTGTTCTGAACTGTGATGAACTCCTCTCTTCATGTCATCACCAGCCTATCATTTCGTCGTCAACCTGTCGTTGTCAGATAGAACCGCCTGACCCGGGACTTTAAATGCACATAGTTATTGTTAGTCATTGTGCCATCAGATCTTCCCATGGATATATTGTTTATTTTGTTTGAAATATGTTCCACATTTGATGAGAAATATTTTTCTATTTATAGAAACATCACGTGTTAAACTTTGAAGTAACCTGACATAAAGCAAAGCTTCAAAGGCAAGTCGATTTCATATTGGCAGGATATATCGTGCTATGCAGGAGGGTTGACAATTAGCACTTTGATGTTTAAGTTTCAAAGTAACAGGAGGCAACTAACAGAAATCCAAAGAGGCCAATTAGTCAATATCTGAACTGCAAGAGCTTCGGTCACAGAAACTGTGAAGTATTTAATATATGCTATAAGAACAACAGTCGTTACAAACCTGTATGACTTTCTTTCTTCTGTGGAACACAAAAGAAGATATTTTGAAGAATGTTTCAGTGCTTTGTTTTTTGGCTGTGTCCAATGTTGTGTTGGACCCTTTTGAATTTCCTTGTATGGACAAAAGCAGTAGAAACATTCAAAATACCTTATTTTGTGTTTTCACAGAAGTAATAAAGTCATACAGATTTGGAGCGACATTTAAATTATGACAGAATTTTAACTAGGAGCTCATATAGAGAACACTTGAATGCCATGCGGATTGTTTTGCTTAGATTTTGTGGCTATGTTTACTTGATGAGCATAGTAATTCCTTTAGTTAAACAGGCTCTGAAACAACCCAGACAGAGCTTGTAAATAAACAATTATCAGTGAGGCCAGTTCAAGTCTTTGCTTAAAGATTTCTTTTTTTCCTTCCCAAGAGGAGTAGATGGATATTTCACAGTACAGTTGCTAAGTGCCTCAGAAGTAGATCCTTAAAAATGACCACGGAGTTGAATCCTCTGTGACCTGAGCTGGAAAAAAACTTAACGTCACGAGCTTCACAAAGCTCAGATTTATGGCAGGGATGTTGCTCCGAATCCTCTTGTTTCCAAGGCCAACAGACAAAGACATAACCTGGTGTATGGAGCATACAACCTGGACCACTGGGCAACGGAAAGGGTATTATGGTCTGACAAGTTATCTTTCAACCTTACATCTAGCTCCCGGCAGGTTCAGCAAATCTTTTCAACCCAAATCACTGCTGCCAACTTTTATGCACAGAGGGGATCAGTAATATTATGGGTAGTCATTTTATGGAAGTCAAGTTGAGCATGGTACTATGGCCAAGGAATAGGAGACTATATATTATGTAAACTAACATTCATGGTATTTTGGTGCATGGTACATTATTTTAAGTGTGTGCCAACTTATAATTCTACAAATTCTACATCATATTACATAAACAAGTTTTGATTTTGCCAGATTTTGGCATGGGGGAATTTTGTAGTCACTCTACTACTCATACAATTGCATGAGTAATTTAGCTTGTCGTCTGTAGAGCTCTAGATTGTGAATTATGTAATTTTCTAAAGGTGTTTCAGTCTTCAGTGTGAGTGACACTTGTGGACAGCACATAACAAATTATACCACAGCCTGTAATTCCATCCAAATTTGAGCTTGTCGTCCTGTCAGATTCAAGATGTGCGTGTGTGTCACATGAGGATAGAGTATACAGCCAGTCCAGTGGGTCATAAATTGCACCTACTATGACTTACACAAAACCTTTTCTCCAGGACAGAACATAGTGTTCTAAACTCGTTCATTATTCATTCACATGACTTGAGCTGAATTGGAATGACAGAATTATGATTTTTAAAAACCTTTCAAATAATATACTAAGTCAGCATTCAGAGTTTGCCATGCCAAATGTGCTCTCTACTTTCTACTCTTTCTAATTTAATTACACTTCCTTGCAATTCTGCATTTTATTTGCTGCCTCAAATCAAATGCAGGTATTTAATTACATTTTGGAAGTCAAAACATCTTATTTTTGGAACATTTCAGGAATTTTTATTTCCATCTTGGTGTTTCCATTTCAGAATGTTTCAGCTGCTTGAGCTGAACAAGATCTACCTTTACACCCCAAGTCACAATTGGTGTGTATTTCAATATGCATTGTACTTGTACTGACCATACATGCCTGAATTAAAGCATCTGCTCCTGACAGAATTTCATTATTTATAACACACGCTTAACCTTTATAGAGTGGCCCAGCACAGTGTTCGGTAGACTGGCAGAATTAGCTGTGATTGTATGAATACAGGAGAAGGCCTCTGTTGAACATTATTGATTATTCATGACTTGGGTCTTTTATCATCTGCTGTTGAATTTTGAAATGGTAAACGTGTGTGTGTGCGTCATTACACAGTTGACTGATAATTGATATTGTTGAGCACTCATCTGTAGGTCATTTTTCCCCCCTGAAAAGTATGTCCAGCCTTCCACCGCTGTAACCTATTGCCCTAGTGTCTTATTCTTCCAGTCCCCATTGTTCACAGTTGTGTTTGACACTGGTTCGCCGATCTCCCACACCTTTTCTTTCTCTTTCAATTTCTTCCTGCATATATGCCTCAGGTTTCTTGGGAGCTTTGTTTGATTTAAAGGGAGAAACACAGTGATACATTAGAGAATTTGAAATGTATTTATATATGTGGTACTAGATAGAAAATTCAATAGCAACACCAAAATATCTAAGCCTTGTAGGTATGTGTCCCACAACAATATAAACAAGCGTACAGTAGTTGTTTATCAGCTCCTTCTGTGGGTGTAATTGTCTGATCTTTTGATATGTTTTTTGAAGCTGAAGCGTGTAATTTTTTTCAATTTCAAAAATACTTTCTTTTGTCCCAGTTTAGTGTGCTGAACTTAAGTAAGCCATTCTTATGTTGACTTCTTGAAGACTGTAAACACTGTGGCTTTGATTGTTTTGAGCAGTTCAACTTTCTTCTTCGACTTCTTGTTAGTGGGACTTTGTGAATAAATGGAGTATTTGGTAAGATGTTATGCTGGTTTGGTGTTGCTAGTTTAACTGAATTAAATGACATGATTAATCTTAAAGGAATGGTTCACACACAAATGAGAATTCTGTCATTATGTATACATCCTTACGTTGTTCCAAACCTTTACGCTGTGTCTTCACACGAAATTTTGAGCAGGACCAAATAATGGAAACCATGGAGTGTTTGGAAAACCTGCATAAAAACCTGAAAATCTTTATTTTTTCTATTCCCTTTAGTCCCGTAAGTGGCACACATATTACATATTTCAGCTTCATCAATTTGGTCTTCTCCTGTGTGTGTGCATGAGATTTGGAAACATTGTGGAGATCAGATATCCCCATGAGGAAGGTAAAACCTGAAATCATCTGTATTGTGGGAACCTGCCAAGTTTTAGGGGACAGAAAATATCACCAGCATAAAAACAATAGAAGTAAAAGGAAAATCCCTCCCCCCAAACAAATGTGTGTGATGATCGCGTCGACAGGACTCCATTAATGAACCACAATGTTTGTATGTGTGCCTACTACTTCAACATATTTTGGGAACAGATTTTTACTCAGAAGTGAGCTAAATCTGATCAAATGGTATATAGTATGTCAGTATATATAAAGTAAAAGAGTTTTTATTTTATTTTATTGTAGTAATGCAGAAAGATTTCTGTTAGGGTTGTGGATTAAGGTTAGGCTATAATATTTATAAATAGCTGTATATTAAAATAACAGTCTAACGAAAGTCCCCATTTAGATAGCTGTGTAATCATTCAGTAGGATTTCAGTTTAATCTTTATAAATTTCCTTATTCTACTACCCTTTCATGTACAACAGCACCAAAAGCTCTGTGCAACCACAAGATTATTGCTGAAATAGATGTAAATTGTGTACAACAGGCTATTTCTATGCTTTCACCTTTGCTTCAATGGATTTGATAACTGTAGCCATAAATATATTCATAAACAAAGGTGCCGAAACATCCTATTCTTCATATTATGGCAATATAGGATGTCAGAGACTGATAACTGAGATGGATTATGTGGGCCAGAATGTGACCTTGTTTAAGTTGCAGGACTTGGCTGCACTTGCACATACTGTGTGTGTGTGTGTGTGTGTGTGTGTGTGTGTGTGTGTGTGTGTGTGTGTGTGTGTGTGTGTGTGTGTGTGTGTGTGAGTGTGTGTGTGTGTGTCTTACAAATACTGTGAGTACAGTGCTTGTGTGTTTTAACTGACAATTTAATGTACAAGTATGTGTCCCAGAGCTACACTTAAATATGTAAAATTTAAGTTTACTTAATTAATTTGTATTGGGACTACATTTGAATTTTTAGTTCTCAGCATGCTGTAGGAATTTGGAGAGTAAATGTTGAAATGAAGTGTCCTAAAGCAAAGTCCTTCTAGTGTTTAATTTTCAGATTGGATATTTATAAGAGTTTCTTTTGTTAAAGTTTTTGTGGTCACCATGTAGAGGTGGTTAGGTTGTAGAACATATGTCTAAAATTAAGATAAATTAATCAAAAAGTATGTACTTATTAATTTTACGTAACTCAGTGTAGTCAATTGGTTGCATTTACTGGTAACACTTTTTTTTTTTTTTTTATGATTGTCGCTGAATCGCAATTTGCATACTTTTACTGCATATAACGTATTCAACAGTTTTGGGAAAAGTTACTTTTAAAAGTAATGCATTACAAGATTGCGTTACTCCCAATAAAAGTAACTAATTGCGTTACGTCGTTACTTTTTATGAAAGCTAATGCGTTACATTACTTTTGCGTTACTTTTTCTCACCTGGGCTGGGCTTGCTTGTTTGTTTTGTATAACAATAAAAAAGTTATATTTTTGGCAAATGTAAAGGCCCTTTCACACCAAAAGTGAAATGAAGCCTCAGGCTGAAGGAAATGCATATTTACACCTGTACAGTAGAGGGCGCTGCTCAAACAAACCTTTCAGCTGTGCTGTCATTCTGGACTAGAGAATGGTTGCAGGAGACAAAAGTTCAACACTCTTATTTCTAAATCTAATCTAAAATATGGTTGAATTAGATCTTGAAGGTCAGCAGCAAAGACATTGGTTAATAAAGTGAGATTAAATACATAAAGTATATTTGTGTCATTTAATATAGTTAATTATAAAAGTTTTGCGCAAAATTCTGAGATTGCATTTTATTCATTTTGAGGAATACTGAATGTGAGATGAGTAAATGCATGTTCACATTTAGTCTAGAACTAAAATAACTATCATATTTACACAGCGCACACAACACCTTCTCACTTTATTTCTCTCAACATGGGGACAGGAGAGCTGCCAGTCAATAAATGTGAAAAAGTATAGCATTACTTATTTGAAAAAGTAACTTCGATATTGTGATGTAAATTGAAAAAGTAATGAGTTACTTTACTAGTTACTTGAAAAAGTAATCTAATTACGTAACTTACTTAAGTTACTTGTAATGAGTTACCCCCAAAACTGGTATTTAAACACAATAACATGGTATAAAACTATCATAGAACCCTTTGTCACTGTAAGCATTAACATCAATGTATTACCTTAACATTCATAATTACTTAATCTTATACATTTAAAATGTTGTTGCTTTTTTCAGGCATTTTTAAAAACTGTTTTAGGCTAAATGCATGTGTGCATAATTTAAGGCTAATTCACTCTGATATCGACAGATGGCAAAACACGTTCACACCCCTGTTGGCGTTATGTTGCTTATTTTCACCGATTGAACATATTGAACCAGCATTCGTTGGGTCTTGAAGTCTGAGAAGTAACATACTGTAATTTGTTGACTATCGGCGTTGGTCTCTGTGTGTCCATGCAGTGTGAATTAGCCTTTAAAAGTTTGAAAACATAGCAATCTAGGCACCTTTAGCATACAATTTTCAATATTCTAGATTGGGATGCACTGATAGTCTTGCATGCTATGTGCACTGGAATTCCGCTTGTGACTTTAGCGAAGAGATTCAGATCAGTTTAAATCTACATCTAATGATTTCACAGCACTGAAATGCATTAATGGTGGTTACCATAGTGATTTCGTGGAGGAGCGATTTCTATAATATAATATCTGACATGTACCACACAGTTGCTTATTGGTTAGAAAGGCACTCTCAAAAATCAATAAAGCAAAAATTCGATAATTGGTGTCACATACTTTCAAAATAATGATTAATGGGATTCACGTTAAACTCTGACCTCAGTGTCTCAATGAAAACATTAATCAATACGTAGCTTTCACTGGGATGGCCTTTCCAGGAGCCCACATGAACATTTCAAGCAAACCTCCAAGGATTCTCTGCCTTGTTCCTCCCAATGAAAGTCTTTCTGTTTGCACTATTGAAATCACCTTTCGGTTTCTTAATCAATAGTTTCTTAGATGCTTTTATTATCTCAGGAAGTGAATCTCAGGATAAAAATGATTTTAAATTTGTCATTTAGCTGACAGTTCATCAGTGTACAGTATCTTGTCTTGCTCAAGGCCACATGATGATAGTTTATAGATTCCCCTTTGTGCAGGGTTTGAACCCACAACCTATTGATTATCAGATTGAATCTTTAACCACTAGGTTGTTCCACTAACAGTTTTGAAACAGTTTTAAATCTGTGGTTCACTAAATGGTTTAATTGTATCTGGAGCCAAATGTCTGGTCAATATTTGTGAAGGCGTAATTTGTGTTCTTACTAAGGCTTGAAATCAAGTGTAAAATTTCTGATAAGCTAATGGAAACACAGGAAAAGAGTGTGAATTAAAAGTGTTCTATATGACGTGTGATATTGGTCAAATGTCATTATGCTTTTGTTTGGGCTGTTTTAGAGCCTTTGAATGTGATATTGTCAGAACTAAACACAGGTTAGCTTGCATGCATCATTGAAGACTTTCTAGAGCTGCTTTACATAATTGTTGATTCACCTTTTACCACACTAATCTACTGGAACTTGATGAAGAACTCCAAATGAAAAATCTGAAGTGATTAAAGCTAATGAAGTATGAGGGATGAGCATTTTTGAAGTCAGTCAATTGGAAGTACAAACACAGTTGGCTACTTTCAAAATGAAGCTAAAAGCTCACAGTGAAATGTTCACTGCCAGACCTCCACTATAGAACCAATGATACTGCAAAAATAAAATATGTAATATGTATCTAGTGTAATATGTATCTAGTTTACACTTAATTTAACAAGCATTTTCATAAAAACAAGTCAAGTTCAAGCTTAACCCTGGAACTCTTGATCCAAAATGGAAGTTGGAGTTGTAAGGGGGTGCTCTGTGGGGTTTCCCTACATATTTATGCAGGCTTATTGGAAAGTTAAATTAATCATTCATCATATTTGGTAAGTGATTAATCATTGTGCTTATAGTTAATTAATATGGATGAGACTGCAAGTGGCCAATTTTCAACCTAATAATGAGTTTACTGTCTAAATTGAGCTTATGTATTTTTAGAGCATATTATTATGAAGTGAGCACACAGATACTGTGAGGATGATGTACTTGCTCTTGGGAACATTTCATAAATATTTAGGAGGGGGAAAAGTAAAACATTTAACAGGATGAGGCTAACATTGCTTCACCGTGACAGGCTGCAACATGTCTAAAGGCGATAAATCTTTCCCAGCTTCTAAGCTGCTCAACAGATTCATAATGTGCTTAAAAACAGCATGTAAAAAATTAAATCCTCCATCCCACTACATGAATAAAAAAGCTTTGGGGAACATTTTGCCCTAGACTAACCTTTTTTAACCAGGCACTATTCCCTGCACACTAAGCAGACACAAGCAGTTCATGGGATATTTGCAGTGAATGAGGCAAGATTTCATTTTCTGATAGAGGCACATGAGAGAATATTTGCTAATTCTGGATGTGTCACACAGGAGTTTCATCAGTTGTGGAGAATTGAGGGCTAATCTCTAAGGACTGTGTTCCTGGACTATCTGTAAAGGGAGGAAGACAGGGAAGATAGCAGGACTTACCTCCATAAGATGACATGCCAAGTCAAGCATGTGGGTGATAGAGATCCGTTTACTCAGCAAATTGTCCGAGACTGTGCATGGGCTACAGAGCTTTATTGTTTCGACTAAGTGATTTATGACGTACCCCATGGACCTTAGTCAAGGTAGGCGCCATATTTAAGTTGACATGAATGAAAACGTGGCTGTGAGAGATAGACATATGGGTTGCGGGATTGTATGTTTTAAAGTCCCAGGTTGCATCTACATTTTCAGTATTTGATCATTGAACAGACTATACATCTATTCCTCAATACCAGTGTTATTTTAGTGTTATTTACTGTTATAGTATTTATTAATATTTTTAGCTTTTATTTTTTAATCTTTATTTTGTTATGTGCTTTTGTCATTTTTTTACATTCAGTCATATTTTTATTCAGTTTTAGTTTGTTATTGTAGTTATTACTCTCTGAGACTGAGAATGCTTCTGTTCATATTTTTTCCTGACAAATTATATGATCAGCATAACAATTTGAGTGAAAAGTTGATCTGCAAATTATAATGATGATTATTATTATTATTATTAATGCGATGCTCCTTTGTTTTAAAATGTTAAATCCCAAAATATGTTATTTTATATTCTTTGTTTATTTCAGTGTTTGAATTACATTTCAAATATCAGATTCCTGGAGATGTTTTGGACTCCACTGTGTATCTACTCTAAGATGCATGCAGATTTGATATCTACATAAAGTATACATGAAGGAATGATGTTAGAATAAACCAAACCAAAATATCATTATTAAACCTGACATTTTAAATGTAGTCAATCTAAGGCTGTTAATACAAGATTTTCCTTCAATATTTTTTCTCCTATTTTATTATTTCTGATTTCGTGTCTGGCATTTACATCTATTTTGGAAATATCCAAGCGTGTCCTGTGGGTAATGAAAGAACTGATCACTGTTGCCCTTCTGCACACCCCGTCTTGTATACCAAAGAGAGTCCCTTTTGTAATTAATCCTAGCAATTACTGGCAGCTGTGTTAGTGTAAGGACGGAGTTTTTAAAATTGAACATTCATCTTAGGGGATGCAGTGCAGCATATTTTTTTTAACTTTTGGATTTTCCTATTCCTGTCTATATTCTAGAAGTTTTTTTTTTCTCCTTCTGTTTACTCCCTTCACACCTTCTTTTGTGGCACTTGATATGTTTGTTTTGAGTTGAGCCTTATGTAGCTCTCTAGTGCGCGTCATGGCTCTGTGATACTGTAAGGTTATATTTTGATGATTTCCCCCCCCCTCTTTCTTTTGTTTTTGTTCTCTTATGTGACATCCTGGAGTGATCGGAATGTGGGCTGTAACATTTCATTTCATAGCACTAGTTTTACAGATTCCTACTTGCATTCAGTGGGTATGCATTTTAGCACTCAGTGATGACGTACACTGTAAAAAATTTCTAACCCTCCCAAATCAAAAATTTCAAGTGACCGATAACATCTAAATTTTTCAATTGGCCCAAGTGAAATTCTGTAAATTATAAAATTAAATGTACAGATTTTCACTTGGGCCAATTGAAATTTACAGAATTTCACTTGGGCCAATTGAAAAATTTTGATGTTATCGGTCACTTGAAATTTTTTGATTTGGGAGGGTTAGAATTTTTTTACAGTGTAAGACTACTGTATGGGCCCTATCATACATCCGACGCAGTGCAGCGCCAGGCGTGACACAAGTGTTTTTTGCTAGTTTTAGCCCGAAGCAGTTATCATTTTCACATCCTGCGCCACGTCGTTTAAATAGCAAATGCATTTACGCCCATTGGCGTGCTGGTCTGAAAATGAGGTGTGTTCACGCGCATTGTTGGCGCGTTGCTATTTTGAGGCAACTGAAATAAAGCAATTTTGTTTTTGTTATATAAAGGGCGCGTTAGTAATGTGCACCTATAGGCGGGTCCACAACGCACGTACACGCTGCTTATTACACACACAGGGACGTGCAGCACACAAACTAGCCAAATATAATTTTTTTTAAAGAATTACAATGTAAAAGATGAATTTTGTGTACATAACTATATGATGGAATCTGGCTTGTCCCGTAGATGGTCTGCTTGTGCGCTTTAACCTCGCACATGAGCAGATCCGTTTGCTCTCTGGGGACGCGTTCAGTCTTTCCGCTTGCAAATTCCACCATGTCAATAGTGAATCCGCCATGGTGTGAGCGCAACTGGCTTTTAAAGGGAATGGGAAATTACACCCAAAACACACCCATTACTCATTATGAGAATAAGGACAACCATTTGCCGCGCGCCCCGACCATTTTTCCCATCGTTAAACTAGCAAAAGTGGATTCAGACACGCCCATCCGCTTAAACTAGGGCCCTATAAAATAGGATGATAAAATCAGGGAAAGCTGATGGGCTTGGTTATTTGCATGCTATATTTCCTCATATTGCTACTAGCATTATATAATATATCACACTGGATTTTTTTTTTTTTTCACTCAACTAAACCATTTCATAGCATCTCAGCTTACTATGGATACTCTACTAAGCAAATGATCAGATTAGAATTGTTTTTCACCAGCACAAAACCAACAGAGTAGACTACACATGTGGAATCTTATCTGCACACCACAGGTTTTTTTTAGCCCAGAGTGGGCTCCTTTGGGATCTTACATGTAGCTAGTCCAGGTTATGACGCCAGCGGCCCAAGGACAGAGAGGATGAATAGATGGGTTCACAAGAGGGATGGTTTCTCTTGCAAGGGCATTACCCACATGTGCTGTTTCGTGCTTTATTTAGGACCAGGCTTTTTATGAAAGAGCAGCCATCTGGTCTATAGAGATGTCTGTAGTTGAATAGTAGATTGACAGGGTTTAGTTTCTTTCTTTTTTTTCTTCTTTTTTTTTAGATCAGTTGTTGTTATTTACCATTATATAGTATAAATTGACAATTTGCACCATATTTAAATGCAGCTTGTACCACAAATTGCAATAGTTGGTTGGAAGTAGATTTGGACTGTAGGCTAGTGCTTAGATTTTATGCATGAGTGAGTCAAATTTAAATCTGGCTTGTGACATTTTCTAATCCTATCCTCATCCTCATCTATGAATAAAAAGGCAAAAATCCTGTTGTTATACTGTATATGATATGTATTTTTCTGGGTATATATACACTACCCATCTCAAAATTGTAAGGTCTATAAGATTTTTTAAAAGAAATTAATACTTTTATACAGCAAGGATGCATTAAAGTAGAAAAATGAATGACAATAAAGACATTTGTAATGTTACAAAAGGTAACACTATGTAGCTTTTGTCCCTCTATCCATGGAAATCCTGCTCCATTCCCCATAAAAAGACCTCTGTCCCTTTTAAAACCCTTTTTTCCCTTGTTAATTGGACACTTACATTAAGAAGCCTCTCAGTGGGCTATTTTATTTTCTGAAAGCCCCACTCACAGCCCTATTAAAACTCATGTCTCCGTGTTGATCATTTCCTTAATGTGATTGAGCTTTTTAAGGATGACCTCAAAAAAAGACGAAGGACACCAAAAGGAAGAGACATATAAGGATGTAAAGCTAAGAAATAGTACATTCAGAAGACAAAGAGCAACGGTAGACAAAAATGATTTGCGAGGTAGAGAAGGTACAAAAAGGACATTGATGGGGAGGGACTGACAGAAAGTTTTTGCAGGTTTTCTTATTAGTCTGGTGTTTGCTTCTGCTGGAAATGTCAATATGTGATGATCACGCTGCCAGGCTTGATTGTTCTCCTTTTAAACCAACACTGGATGTGATAATGGAATACAAGCTTATTTACAAAAAGGACAGAATCAATTTTCTAACCAAGATTATTCTTGGAAAAGCCACATTGGTTTTAAAGTAAACACAGAAGCTGTATACTATAGATGAATGAGAAATTGACATTTGATTTGTTTTGGTTATTTACAATGTCAGTTTACAAAATAGGCATTTGTGCATTACAATCAAGTATGTGTACTGTGTGATGTACAAATTGTATTACTTTTCACAAATTCAAAAAGGCACAGTGTAGAATATAACACCTTGTCAACAACCTTAATTATTCATCAATCTCATTCAATATTTGGTTCAATTTGGTATTCCTATGACATTCAAAAATTTGATTTGTGTGGACAAAATGGATGAAATAGAAAAGATTAATACAGGTAAGTGTTGTTCTCAGTTGTGGAATATTTGTAGTTCCCTCACAAGTGCCTGCTTTCATCCTCTGGTATAGGCGTTTTGGAGAATGTTTTAAGAAAATGTAAGAACATTTCACACTGACATCCTAACTCTGATTTCACTTCTGTTACTCTGTGTAGCAGGAATATAACAGCCACTATTTGTACTGGAAGTAAGAAAAGCTCAATATGTCTCAACTCCCGATCTCTCTCTCTCTTATTCTACTTTCTTTCTGATCTCTATCACTTATTCAGGGCTGAGCCTATCCTCACCAGAGTGAAAGAAGATCACACTAGGATAATCCTCCCTGCGATAGATAATATCAAGTACAACACCTTTGAGGTGCAGCAATATGCTAATGCAGCTCATGGCTACAACTGGGGACTCTGGTGCATGTACATCATCCCACCGCAGGATTGGCTGGACAAAGGAGATGAGACTGCCCCCATCAGGTAAGGGCATCCAGCGGTCCACTCCATAATGCATGAGGACATTCTCTGAAATATAAATGACCAGGGATATAAGAGATTAATATTTTAGAAGTGATAAGGTGGCGTTAGCTTCCTGCATGTGCAATAAATGTATTAATGTTTTTGTTTCCCTGAAGCGCTTGTTAGTGTTATTTCATAGAGTGTGTAAAAAAAAAGAATATTTGTCAACACTGTAGAATTGCACGGCATACCAGTACTAAAAAGTACCATGGTTTACCACAGTTTGAGATCATTATTTGGGATATTTTGGTGTCTGACCTGGACGACAATGTAAAGCTACTCAGAATTTTAGCTCAAACATTTCTAACACCCAAGATCATGGAAATGTTTTAATTTCCAGGGAATGGATGAACTAATAACATGTATACTCTGAATGTTTTGGTAAAAAAAAGGGTTTGCCAAATATAATGTATAAATGTCAATGTCAAATGTGTATGCCAAGAATAAATGTAAATTTTATGTCAAATTTGAGATTATAACTGTTTATCTAATCACATACGGGAAGTAGTAAGTTGGACTCTTTTTGAACTTAGAGTTTAATTATAATCAAAGCTCTACAAGTATGAAATATATATTTTTTCAAATATTACCTATATATAGTGGCCCCAAAAAGTATTTGGATGCTGAAACAACAATTAAAAATACATAAAGCTTATTGCAACGTATATCAAAATATCAAAATCTGTGTTAAAGAAATATAGCAAGCACAGTTTTCAGTTTACAGTGACTAAATTCTGAAATACAGTGAAGTATTTGGACACTTAAAAATGTCTGAATTTCATTGTATTAGTGCCATATGCAAATAAAATGATGCTATCCTCTCTCTCTCTCTCTCTCTCTCTCTCTCTCTCTCTCTCTCTCTCTTTTCATTGGATATATATCCTATATATATATATATATATATATATATATAGAAGGATATCATCATTTTATTTGCATATGTCACCAATGCAATGAATTTCAGACATTTTTAAATGTGTCCAAATACGTTTTGGGGTCACTGTACTCTATGCAAGTAAGATTGCAGATAGTGTAAATATGTTTAATACAATTATTATTCCTACCAAGGTATCAGTGGATGGTCTTATACCGAAGCCACAATTTTGATGTCACCCAGCCCTACCATGCTACAATTCTCAAATCATGAGCCTCTACAGTGAGATACTCATTTTATGCTTAAAAACCAACTTGGTGAAATGAGCTTTGTTACTGCTCAGTCCTAAACCCCTGAAAGAGATGGATATACCCTGCCAGAAAAGAGTGGACTTTTTCATTTCGTATGAAATCTGGTCAAGGTCGCTATTGTGTGAGAGTATCAGGACAGCAGAAATTCCATTCATTATTCATGCCTCTGACTGATAGCTATTTGGAGAGAGAAACTAGGCCTGTAGCCCAGTATTACTGGAGCTGATCCCTCTGATGCCTCATATTGGTTACTGAAAAGTTTTTTTATTTATTTTTTCTCCAGAAATATCTACTATCCTAAGAGCTTTTGATTAGCAGAGCCAGGGTGATCTAATACACTTTTATAATTATTCCTTCCTAAAGTATACGTATACAGTAAAAAAAAAAAAAAAGTAGCGCATAGCATCTAAAACGTATTTTTTTTCATGTATATTAAACTTTACAGACACAAATCTTCACAAAATGGATGTTTGCAAGAATACCGCCAGTTGAACGGTGGACCAATTGTGCTTTTTTAGATTTTCAACTTTTGTTAGTGTGTAATGTTGCTGTTTGAGCATGAAAACATCTGTAAAGTTACAAAGCATAAGTCACTCCAAAAGGTGTAAGCACTCCCTGAAACGCCTCGATTATAGTCTTGAGTTTTCATCCGGAACGTACACGTCACAATTTTCCTTATTTAAACAATTCCCGACCAAAGCATACACAAAAAACAAACAAACAAAAAAAACAGGGAGGTCTAGTTGAGTTGCGTTAGTAGTGTGTCATGGTAAGGGTCGTGACATTTTCCAAACACGTGTAACTATCGTAGGCCAGTAAGAGGTGTGCGTGTAAACCTCACTCCCCTGATCTCAAGAGGCGCTCTACCGACTGACACTAGAGGTTGCGGCAGTCTTTAGCCTCGTTGGTTGAGCGCCCGCCGGAGACCACGGTTCGTATCCCGCTCGGAGCGGGTCGAGTAGAACCGGTTATACATGCTTGAAGCAGTTGACCAATCACAACACACTCGTCCAGCCGACCAATCAGAGCACATTACGCTTTTCGGAAGGAGGGGCTTCATAGAGAGCGTATCAGAGCGTTTCTGACAGACTGGGAAGTGAGGTGCTGCTATAATGTTAAATATGTGAAAAATAATGTTTTTTGGACATTCAAGCATGAAAACCTTTTGTAGTAGACACCAAAAACAAAATCAAGACCTTTTTAAAGTAAAATCTTACTTACTAAGATTAATTATATATACAATGAAATAAACCTATGAATTATGAACTAAAACACCTGTAAAAATGTTTATTTTTTTTCGTGCATTCAAAGTATAAATGTTTTATCAGCGAGTGTGTTCCCTGAGAATTAAACAGGAGCGAGTGCTGCCAGCGCCATGTTCCACCAGATGAGCTACAGCTTTAGGATCTTGATTAGTGAGTCTTTCCAAACGAATTTAGATTAATATGATTAATCTCTCAAGATCGATTCCTACTGTACTTCACTACTCAATTAAAATAAAATCATGCATATATGACCTGAGGTAGCAATAGAAGTTAAATGTTTGAACAAAATCTCATTACAGAAAAAGGCAACAGTCATTGTCCATGCGACCCTTTTCTCAAGTGCTGATATTGACAGGTTCAAAATGGCCGCCCGCAGGCCTGCAGTATGTCAATGTGGTGCGCTATTGGAAATCATTCCAGCTCTACTTCTCTCAAGCTCTCGGTGTATCCACTGCAGCTCAGCTAGCCTGTGGCTATTCAGCACTGAGGATCCCAATACTCATAGCACACTGCAGCCGGGTTTATTTAAATGATTCATGTTTACTGTTAAATGAAGGACAGTCCAGTTCAAATGTCTGTAAATATGCAATTAGTCACTCTATGGGGATAAACGCCACGAATGCTTATAATATTCCACAAAACATTTTCAAGAAAAAACACCTTGGCTAGGCTGTGCACATGAAGTGCTTATAAAAATGCTTAAAAGTGCTTATGGATTTTATTATGTTTTGTTGTTTTGGAGCATTGAATCATGGTGTTCTTAATTGGGCTTTTTGGCATTGATCAACAGAAAAAATATCATTTAATGTAAAAATTAAGATACATTTTTATAAAGTCATCTAAGCCCTCTGATAGAAGCCCTCTGATAGAAAATCTGTGTTTTCAAGAGGGTTCATTAGTTTTTATTAACACAGTATTTATTAATCTTTGTTGATTTTAATAATGTATTAATAAATGATGAAAGAGAGAGAGAGAGAGAGAGCTGTATTGTGTAACTAAAGTAGCTAACTAACTATTGTTAACTAATGAAACCTTATTTTAGTGTTACCCAGTAAATTATGCATAATTACAAGTAACTAAACCTAAACCAAACTCTAACCCTAACTGTAACTCTATAGTAAGTACATGTAGTTAATTAATAATACTCAGTACTTATTTGAGTAAGTACAATGTAACTATGTCACCTTAAAATAAAGTGCAAACAATTGATTTATTGAATTGATTATTTAATGGACCCGAGCTACATTTTTAGCTAAAGTAGTGAACTAATGTTAAATAATGAAACCTTATTGTAAAGTGTCACCAAAATACATTTCAAAACATTTGTGTCTGCTCGCAAAACCTTTGTGTTCCCCAGCGTTGCATTTTCCGTCACCATGTCCCTTTAGGGCTTCCGTACCTGAGAATTGAACCCTTGATCTCAGTGTTGCTTGCGCGATGCTGTACAGTATTTTGAGCTACAGGACTGCATTGTAACAAAGCACAGACAACTGGTTCTAAAGTGTGAGCTTTAAGCACATCACATCGCACCAGGAACGTTGTCTTTGCTGCACAACTTTTGTAAAGAGAAACACAATTAAAGCAATATTGATGTATCTTAAGACAGCACTGTTTACACAAAGACATGGACTCTTATGTATTTTTTTTTTCTTTTTCATTCTTTGTGATTTAAATAATGTATCACAGTAGAAATGCTTGTGCATCTATTCATTAGCCTCTCAAAGCAGCCCACCTGTGGTTAGCCAACAAACAATTCACTTTCAACCCACCAGCAATGCACCAAACCTAAAAATACATTCAATGACAAAATTCATCTTGAGTTCCTGAAACACAAAAGATCTTTTGTCTGTGGAGATTTGACAGCCTCAGAGGCGGTTCAGAATCGTTCTTGCCCCTTGCTGTGTTCGCATCAAACCTCAGATCTGACCCAAAGGTTGTGTAAGAAAGGCAGAATTTTAGAACAGATGGAAGTGAAAAGTAAACTTGGTGAGCAAACTTCCGCAAAACTCAGTACATTGTGTCTGTATGACTCCAACACAAAAATAAATAGAAATGTTTTATTTAGCAACCGTTTGAGGAGCGCAGAACGGCTCTCTGTGAGTTCATTTATGTAGAATGTGGTTGTCACGTCCGTACAAAGTCAACTCTGTGTGAACGTAACCGTATTAAAGGGATAGTTCACCCAAAAATGAAAATTCTGTCAGTAATTACTCACCCTCATGTTGTTCCAACCGCGTAAGACCTTCGTTCATCTTCGGAACACAAATTAAGATATTTTTGATGAAATCTGAGCCTTGTCTCACTCCTCCATAGGCTGCTAGGTGGCCCAAACTTGCTGGCCCAGAAAAGTTATTAAAGAGATCGTTAATATAGTCCAAGTGGCTACAGTGGCTCAATCTTAAGTATATCAAGCGACGAGAATACTTTTTGTGCGCAAAAACAAACAAAAATAACGACTTTATTCCACTATTCATTTCCTTCTCTCTGGGCCTCGTAGTGTTTTTGCGCTGCGCGTCTGTGTTGCACGTCATCACGCATCACCAAGGGCGTAACTTTGGGTCTACCATTGGGGGGGTTAAACTCGCGGCATATTTATTTATTTATTTATTTATTTATTGATTGAATCATTTTCTTGTGTAAAAGGTAACATGCTAATTTGCCGTTCCTGTATTAGGCTACTTAACGTAAATGCAGCTGTTCACTTGACTATTTATGCCATAATGACACAGTAGTTAAATTAAGTGTTTAAGCAGTAGCCAGCAGTGGCAGCTTCCACTTAATAGATTTTTGGTGTGTTCAATATCTTATGAAAAAATAACTGTTAAAATGTATTTTATTAACATCACATTTTAATAACTTAACATCAAATAACAGCATTAAAAACTTTCAAATAAAGAAAATGAAAGTGCAATTATATTATCACTTTGCATGAAATAAGACTCAAGTAGATAAAAAAAAAAAAAAATGTGTTTGCATTGAGCCTCTGATAACATCAAATTCAGAAACTGAGAAAATACAAGTGTGGACTAGTTGTGCTTTGATTCATTTTGTCACTTCGCAAACTGCATGCAAAAAGAACAAAAAAAGCCGGAGGTGGTAAATTCCTAATAATGTATACGCATTTTAGGTATTTTAATAAGATACCTAAAATAGGCTACGTTGCGCATAGCCTAACGTTACAGCTCAACTAACGCGATCATTATAAAGGTGTTTGAACAACAAAACACATCCACTTGCACATATTTGACAATCGGAATATCATATATTTCCGGCTATAGCTAATTTGTGAAATTATGAATAAAAAAGGAAATAAAAGCAGATCATCAGTCATTCAGCGCTATTGTGGCTGCGGTGTGACAACTTGACAAGCAATGAATGACGCGTCTCCATGGGAACCATAAAGTGATACTACGATCTAAATAACGGTTGCCTTTACATGACAGATTATTTAAAATATGATACTATCTTGCTGGCAAATGAAATTAATAAAGAAAACGAATAAAAGTATTCATTCTGAATATTTCATATTATTATTTTAATCTGAATGATGTGATGATATTGGGGGGGTTATATTAGCTGGATCTGATTTTTGAGGGGGTCATGACCCCCGTAACCCCCGTGCAAATTACGCGCATGCGCATCACACACATGACCAGCGTCGGCCAATAGTGAGCCTACGTGGTGACGTGTAACACAGACGCGCTGCGCAAAAACACTACGCGAACCAACTAGAGGTCGAGAGAGAAGGAAATGAATAGTAGAATAAAGTCGTTATTTTTGTTTGTTTTTGCGCACAAAAAGAATTCTCGTCGCTTGATATACTTAAGATTGAGCCACTGGAGTCACTTGGACTATATTAACGATCTCTTTAATAACTTTTCTGGGCCAGCAAGTTTGGGCCACCTAGCAGCCTATGGAGGAGTGAGCCAGCGCTCAGATTTCATCAAAAATATCTTCATTTGTGTTCCGAAGATGAACGAAGGTCTTACGCGGTTGGAACAACATGAGGGTGAGTAATTACTGACAGAATTTTCATTTTTGGGTGAACTAACCCTTTAAGGACTCAAATACAGGACTGACAACCTTATTCTGTTGCTGTGTGACCTTGGCATTTGCCTGAAAATAGAACACAGAACCATATCAGAACCAGAGTCATTTCTATCAGAATCTTGTCAAAGAATGACATTTACTTTGAATTCAAAACTCTTTAAAAGAAGTTCAGTATATTTCTGACCTGGGAATGTAGGGATAACCGCCATCTCAGCAATCTGCCATATGCGGAGTTGTTTTAATATTGGACGCTGAGGAGAAAGAAACCAAGTGGGAATATAGGGAGAATGGAAAGAAAGAGACCCACTTACAAAAACAAATAAACACTTCTCTACTGTATGCACGATTACTCTCACCACACAGTCTCTCAGTGGTGTGTATTTCTGTTTAAACACACACAGTTTCTAATTTACATATGACTTCTGGCTCATCTCACTCCCACTCAACAGAAATTCTTCATGCTCTGTGAGAGGGCAGATTCTGCAACCTCTGATTCGTAAATGATTTCCAGTCGACTTCTCTCTAAGAGCTATTAATTCATAGCCATGTTCAGAGTCAGCTACTATCTATCTATCTATCTATCTATCTATCTATCTATCTATCTATCTATCTATCTATCTATCTATCTATCTATCTATCTATCTATCTATCTATCTATCTATCTATCTATCAGCATATCGATTGGTCTGTCATTCATTTATCAATCCATCGTTCTATTTATCGGTGAATCGTTCTATCTGCCTGTCTGAATGAATAAATAGGAATGCACTGCTCATGTACATGTATTTGTGTCTTTTAAACAGGACACCTGCAATGATTGGCTGTTCCTTTGTTGTGGATCGTGAGTATTTTGGAGAAATCGGACTGCTTGACCCAGGCATGGAGGTCTATGGAGGAGAGAACATTGAGCTTGGTATGAGGGTAAGTAGGGTCCTGACCAAAGCCATATTTGTGCACTAATGCCATTATTTGCCTTAGATAAGCAAAGAATGGCAGTAGAGACAAAGAAGTGTCTGCCTTGTTAATTTTGTTCTTTCGAGACATTCACAGACCAGTGTATTCTCGTAATTGGAATTCATTGAGCGGATTCATGAATTGTAATTTCTGAGAGGGTTTCATATGCTAATATGAGACCCTCTCAGAAATGACAATTCATGAATCTGGCCACCCTTTCTGTTAATTCACAGGTGACAATATAATTAAGTCTATCTACAAAGCTTGAGCATTTGACATAAGTTTAATTACATTTCTTCATGCTTTCATGTCCAAGGCGTCATACTATAGAGACTGTTTTGGGGGTAAGCATGTAGATTCCCCACTCCATCAAGGAGTAAATGCATTGCCCACAGGAAATGAAAGTACTCAGTGCCAAATTACACAGACTCAAATGCTTTAAAGGCAGTAGAGTACAAAGAAAGTAGATTCCTGCAGCTGCAGCCCTGAGAGAAATTTCATGGCCCACATGGTCTGTGAGCCTGTGGAGAATTGAACTTGTTTAAATTCAGAAACTGTTCTTTCTGTAGGGTGTCGAATATCCTTGGAAGATTTGCATAATTTGGATAAAAATCCTTTAATTCGTTTTAAAGATTCAGTACCAGTGTTGGTTGACAGAAAAGTCTTTTCAGCCTGAAGATAGATTGAACTATAGAGACGAATAGCATTGTTTGAAATGTCTAATTGAAGGTGGTTTAAATTGTCTGTTTGTTAAGTCTCAGTGACAGTTGATACAATAGCAGACTGAGTCACTTGTGGGCTTCTTTGTAAGTAGTTTCCTGTTATGATGTACTTTCTCTTACATACAGTTGTCAGTCTCAAAATACCAAAATCAGCATCAACAGTGTTGCTGAAAGGTCAGAGGCATTGTTTTTCCGTTATTTTCAATTGATTGGTATTGATTGAAATTGCACAGTGACTATTTGCACCCCAATAGTCTGGAGAATAGTGCACATGTTCTGATATTTTGCGTAGCTGCTTATGTGCCGATACTTGATTGTAAAGACATATTTGTTTGCTTTTTGTACAATAAATGATAAAGTATTGAGTTTGGTTTGGTCAGACATATCCTGGCTGATTTCAGCAGCAAAATAAGACTTGATATTTTTATTTTTATTGTAAGTTGTTCACATATTTATGAATATTTCATGGACCACTTTTGAGAAGTTTCTATATATATTTTTATTTTATTTAATATTTATTTTTTACTATTGAAATTTTACATTTTTTCTGACCCCAGTTTGAAATCCCCAGGTCTAGTGGGCTTAAAGACAACAAAGACAGATAGTTTAGCCCAAAATACAATGTTCTGTCATGAAACTGTAGATAGTGCAGGCTAATAAGTCCTTAACTTAATCTGCTTGCAATCACATCATTCTCTATAGGGCACAGATGATTGGTTCCTACCGTATCAGTAGCCAATGAGCTCACTGCTCAACCTTCAAATACTTGGTTAGCATTTTCTGTAAAAGTTGCAGGTTGCATCATAAAACCTCCACCTTCCCCAGGTAATTGATAAAGGATATTTTGTACAGCAGCAGCATGTCTTACTTGCTCACAGCAAAAAGTGGCACAGGCTTATCCCACTCTATCCCTTTTTACCTTAAGCATGTGATCTGCATGTGTCCCTAAAATTTGCATGAGCCCAGCAGTCAATGTGAATTCCATTTGTCCCTTACATGCTGCAGAATGTTTACTGTAACAGAAAGAAATTAGAGAATAGCCAGTTTTGCAAATGCGTCCCAGCTTTGAAATAAACCAAATGCTTACTGATGCCGAACACAGTGATGGAACATGTGATCCATCTCAGCCTCTGATTAATCCTCCGAAGCTGATGCAGCTCATTCAAGAGGAATAACATTTGACTGACAGCTACATATTCAATAATTAACCTTATGCCACACCAAATAGACAAGCTCAGTTCACTTCTTAAAGAGATTCAGAGGTGGGGAGTCAAAGAGAAGACATTGTAGAGAAATTGGCACTGATTAAATAGGTAATATGAAGACTAAAAAACATTAGGAAATATGTGCAGCGGTATGATGGGAGTTTAATTTGTGTGAAGTGTACCAAATGCCCACAAGGGAAATTAAAACTGCTTTAAAGTGGCTCAGAAAGAGCTGAATTGACACTTACAGCCCAAAGTAATTGCATTTTAGTGTATATCAGTTAAATCTTATCCTGAATTGACATTTAGCTCTTTTACCAATGCTAGTAGGAGTTCATATGCTGGGGAAAGGGGACTCACAGGGATCCGTTGAGTGGTATTTATGAGGATTATCAACAAATTTGTTTACTTTCTTTACCAACTGTACATGTTTGGACTTTGTGCCTTTAATTTACATGTATGCACTTAGCAGATACAGTTATTTGAGTGACACTACTGAACTTACAGTGTGTGAAGATGCAATGCGGCACAAAATGCTGTAGTGAAATGTTGTATTATAGTGTGATGTATAAACATTAGGGCTGCCAAAATTAATTTGTTGATATATAACTAAAATTAAAACAAAATTTGTTCTTCTTCAGTATTGTCAATGCTTTAAAAAATGAACTATGGCAATAGATTGAGATATCTTTTAAAAGATTTATAAAGATTTCACAATTTTCTGCCGTCTTTTGCCCTGCTTTATTCAGGTCTGATGAAACTAATGGCGAACAAATTCGGCGAGACTCTGTTGCTCAGATACAGAGCCAATTCTGCAGAACCTTTTTTAATGATTCAAAGGACGTAATGAGATGGATTTCATGTAGAATCGCATGTAAAACACAACCTGAACAGAGGCTAAAGCAGCAAGTCAGACCTCCAGTGACTTTTGTCCTTGCTTCAAACCTTCCAAAAGGGAGCAATTTTTTCATTATGAACAGAGGCGAGCAGGTCTTTTCCATCTGTGGTTGCTTCACTTCACACCCCCACACACACACATACGTATGCTGTAAGGCAAATACAAAACAAACCAGTGAAGAGAGAGAAGGAAGATGACCTTTGGATCATGTTGGGGAATTGTAAAGCTTTTAAATTTTTCTGAGCAGCATCTTTGCTTGAGGTTGTATTGTACATTCACAATTGGTTTGCCCTTCGGTCAATCGAATGCAGCTTTAATGGACTCAAAGGCATATATTTTGTCCTGTTGATATGCGCTATGGGAAGCTGCTCGATTTCTGATAGTCTTTCTCTCGTTGCTTTATGTAGATAGATGGAGTTCATCTGCATAACTAACTAGTGACTATGGATCAGTGCAGCTTTTCTCTTTAATTGGGTTATTGGGGGAATATGTTTTTTAGCTGTTTTTGAAAACTGGCTGAGACACAAAGACAGAAAGCTTTCTTTAGGAGCACATTCCCTCGTCTGTGTGTATTATATTTAGGAAGATCAGCAGACTCTGAAATGTTTACAATCTCAGAACTCTTTAAGAATCCTAGACATTTCAAGGTAATATCACAACCGATCTGATATAACCAGCTGGACGACAAATAACTCATCATAACTGGAATGTAGTCTGGTTTGTTTTAAAAGGGTCAATCATGAGCAAATACTTTTTCCAGACATTTTGTATTTTATTTTAATATGGTATTACTGTAGAAATATTGCAAATTGATGCCTTATTTGGTTTTGAATCATGTTAGGTTTGAACTTAGGTTTAACAGTTTTGAAAAGAGTATGTAAACGTGAAAATTGGCCTAGGTACATTGATTTTTTTTGGTGGTGGTGGTAGCTAAGTGTCTAAGTGAGAAAACAGTTAATTTTTTTTTTTAAATAAATAGTCACTGGATGCATTTTGTGACAAAGCAATGATAAATGATACACAATTTTGTTCGCATAGAAAGCTGTTGTGTTCACTGTGTAAAGAGTGACCTAAGTATTGAGAAATTCATTCACATCATTGAATTTAACAGTTTGTGTGGCACATTTTCTCACTGCGTTAAGTAGCTTTGTAAAGAGCATGTTAATGAAGGATGGGGAACTGCAAACTTTATTGGACCTGACAGTGAACTAAAAAACCATTGGTAAGAGCGACTGCTCATTTTACATGAAGGTTTACATAGAAGTCTACAGTATTTTTTCCTCTCTAAAAAAAGTTTAACACCATATACATTTTAAAGATGATTGCCATAAAAGTAGAGCAGGAAAAATGTTCAGTTACTTAAGTTTCTTTACCATAAAATTTTCGTATACACATCCGTTTTATTTTCTTAATATCATATTTCTATTTTCTTATCTTTTATTTACATTTTTATTATCATTCTTTTTTATGTTTTGTGAATGCTTTTTGCTGGCCAAAAAGTTATGTCCGCACAATTTGGCATGTTGCATTGCGTTATCACAAATAAAAAATTGACTCCAAGCACAACTACGCAATATGCTTTCAAAATCTTTAAAAAAAGAAAAAGAAAAGATGTTTAAATAAAGGGTGAAGATGTCAATTTTCCTTGCCTCATAGCCTAATTTGTATTATATTTGTCTTATAAGTCTTATAATGAATATATTTCTTGACAGCTGACAAAATAATATGGCGCAGAAATCTCATAAGGAGCTGAGCCAAGGAGATGTTTGTTCCAATGTTTCCCTCACTGTACAATCTGAATTTATTTTCTCCTCTGAGGCAAAATTGAGCTTTATAATTTCCATTAGGCTTAGTTCACCCTGCAGATCTGGAGCGAACTCATTTGACCTCCCCTGTTCTGTGTTTAGTGAAGAGAAAGGAGATGAGAGATGCTGGTGCTCTTTGGGGGTGCTTGGCTTCGTTATGGCTCATATGAGGTTTTTGATACATCCCACAGATCATGCAGTTTCAGAGGACTGGTTCTCCGGGGATGCGAAGTGTCTACCTGTGTGTGTGCGCGGGTATATTCTCCCTCCGTGTTGTACTTGCTCATCAGTGTACACCTGTACCAAGAGAGCTAGTAATTTTGTGCTTCAGTTGAGGCGCCAAGTTTTGACAATTTGTAAAATGGAAGGAATGGATGGCTGTTCTTCTTTTCATGGTGGCTTTCTCTCAGCTTGGCGCTCTCAGCTGGGGCGGACTGAGTACTCTAGCAGCTGGCACCGGGAGGGTAAAGACTACAGCTTATCAAACACATATGAAAGGAAAAGAGCAAATGTCAAGAACTTCAGAATTTAGAGTAAGAGCTTGTAAAGCAAAGAAAAGATGGCATGGGTTGAATTTTAAATAGTTTCTTAGAACTGGTGCAACTGTTCACAGACTTATATCGTCATATTTTAATCATATGCTACAAATGCACATATACTTTAGACATAGAGAATATTGATAGACATAGAATATCATGAATACTTAACTTTGCTACTTCTGGTACTGTGGTGGTAAATATCAATAGAGGAACCTTCAAATATACTCTACCGTTCAAAAGTTTGGGGTCGGTACGATTTTTTAAAATGTTTTGAAAGAAGTCTCTTATGTTCACCATCCATTACATGCAAAAACAGTAATATTGTCAAATAGTATCAAAAAAAAATTCTATTTGAATATACTTTCAAATGTCATTTATTCCTGTGATGCAAAGCTGAATTTTTAGCATCATTACTGCAGTCTTCAGTGTCACATGATCCTTCGGAAATCATTCTAATATGTCAAAAACAGCATTTATTTTAAATAGAAACCTTTTGTAACTATAAATGTCTTTACTGTCATTTTTAATCAATTTAATCTGTCCTTGGTGAATAAAAGTATTAATTTCTTTAACAAAAAATGACTGACTCCCGCATTTTTAACAGATGTGTATGCCACGGTGTGTATTACAAAATATATTTTATTATTCAGGTAGCTAGCTATGAGAGCATCAACTGTAGCTCAGAAAGATTTTCTCCAAACTGTTGCTCTGGTATGACCATAGATATAAACACTAGATGTCGCCTTGTATACGGCAGTTCATTGGAACGAATGCGTCAATAGAGCCGCCATCTTGGAACAGGGGAGCCCCTCCTCTTTAATGCATCAGCGTCAATGTAGGCAAAGGTCTAACGGAAATAAAATCACCACAAATCGTCATGAATGCGATTTTCTAGTTTTTATGGTTCGTTCCAACGGTCAGTCATGTATTTATCATTGAGTCCAGAGGAAATTTAAGGTTTTGATATTAAGATAATTACTTCTTTTTCAAAATATAATGCATAGTGCTAGTAGGCCTACATTTATTAGTCACATTCTTCCACTTGAGTAAACTTAGAATAAACTATTGCTATATAATACATATATAAATGAGCAAAACTTGGCCACTAAATATTTAATATTCAATTATTTTAATGATCACAATTAAATTTTTAATTTTATTAAATTGAACAAGCGCAACATTCAGCATTCAATCAAATATTCTAAAAGATGTTTTATTAAGAATAATGTTATTTCAACATAATATCTCGTTATTTCGACATAATATGTGTGCGTGCAACAAGCAAGAAGTGCATTTGTAAATCCGGTGACGCGTGCATTGATTTTTATTAATAAACTTCTGACAGTGTCGACTCGGCTGCAGAGATGAAGTTGACGATCGCCATCTCCGTAGTGAACGCGCCTAGAGAGAGAAATGCACATAATGGATTACATAATCAGAGAGTAGCCTAGCTTTTTTCTTTCGTTTTAAATTATTTCGTTTAAAGACTATTTAAGCTTTGTGTATTTGGTGTATTTCTCTTGTCTGTGTGAGGCATAGGCTGAGTTTCGTTAAGTTACAATTTATACAAAACGAAATTCACTTTAAAGAAAGGATTTAAACAGTTGACATTTTCACAAATTTCAGTGTCCTTCCACACCTCCATCCCCAGTTTGCAAGGAAAAGAAACAAGCCCTTGAGCCCACTGTCCTTGTGCAAAACGCACACATACATAAGATTTGCGGAATTCTATGTATAATAATCATGGATGTACTGTTTGAAGATTTACAGGGAGAGGACCAGCATACTATTAGGACTGTACTTACAGGTTTTTTTTTTTTTTTTTTCATTAAAAGGTTTGAGTACAATCGGTAAAAAATCAAAAGTTAGGAACAACACAGCACATCACAGCCAAAAGTGGGTATTGAGGATCAACTCCTGCATATTGTACATTTTAAACACAAGAGTTATTTCAAATAATATCTAAAGAATATTCACAGTTCATTAGCTGTGCGAGAATCACAGTTCATTTTCTTCCTCCAAGCAGAGAAATGTACACTGAACTTATAAAAAAACAACTTGACTACTACCATCCACAGAGTAAATCTAATCCCATGCTGTCTGGTTTAGATTTCGTTCGTGTGAACATCCATACGCAGCACAAAAGTCCGGTATCATCCATAAAATTGAAGTATAGGCGGAGATAGCAGCGTTACCTAGCTACTTCCTATGGCAAGACCCCTGTTCAAAGATGGCGGCGGTTTTGACGCATGTTTAGAACCCCAAGGCGACATCTAGTGTTTATATCTATGTGGTATGACAAAAAAAAAAAAAAAAAAGTTTCAGTAGACCAAAAATTCCAGACAACATGAGCTGTGGAAATTATTCAGTGATCTAGGAGCTTTGTACAGGTTTTTACAGCGGATGCCATGGAAAACACGGAAAGTCTATTCCTCACATCCTCGCTTTCATACCTGTCATGGCGCTGCTCTGAATAAGGTCTATAGTGCCCCTAGTGGCAGTTTTAATTAAATATATATGTGCTTTCTGAAGAACTGTAGAGTTGTGAGATTAATAGCGATTATTTAATTCTACTGACCACCACAGTTTTCGACAGAAATGATAATAAGAAATAAAAGACAAATCTCCACAAAGATTTGTCTATTCTCTATTGCGACATAAAAACTTTCTGCGGAGTTTCTCCCTGCCTTTATCTTGCTCACATGGGAAATGAAGGGTAATATTTGCTTAGCAATGAGGAAAAGCTCTGCACAAATAAATCTGAATGCAATTGAACCTCTAGTGGGTAGAAAAACAGATGTTAACTTAGTACAAAGTGATTCATTTCTAGATAGCATTTGAATAATTTGTTTTGGCTTCATAACTGACATAGGCTATTTACAGTCAATTATATTATTTTTCAAACATTTTTTCCCCCGTTTTTTTTTCTTTTTCTCACAGCTCAATTGGGTCATACATGAAAGTGTACAGCTGCCTGTATATATTATAAAGATGGTCCCTCACAAGGTGATCGTCATGGTGGGGGGTCCTTGACCTCAGATAGTTAGCAACCCCTTATTTATAATATTGGGCCTTAGCGTGCTTGCATTTGTCTGACAGTTTAAAGCCAAGCCTTGATTTATGATATCTAACACCCCTGAGCTTAAACTTTACATTAACCTTCAAACATCACTGCATTATATATCATCACATGCTTCTGCCTGAGAAGATTGTTTTTCCTGCCACGCTCCAAGAACTCCACAACACACCACCTTCACTAGTGGCTTAGACATGTAATGTGAATTGGAGCAAACATTTACTGTATCAGCCTTGAACAGGAACCATAAACCTTCATTTACCTCAAAGGATTAAGTCATATTTGAATGCCAGTGTGTAAATTCTTCTTTTTTATGTGACATTATGATAAGTACGTGCCATCATCCAATCCTATTTCCTTATGTCATGTTTATCTTCTTCATGTCTTGGCAAAAACTATTACTATGGAACTCAATTCAAACAGTTTAAAGATCCTCGGCAAACACAGTTAGCGACGACTGAGGGGGAAATGATAATTCATTTAGTAAAGCTCACTAGCAGAAATGCAGCCTATGCATCTCATCCTGGTCTGGGAGGGAAAATGAATATGTAATTGGAATCTTTATTTTTTTTCTTTATTTTTGAGAATGTCCCCAAAGGGCACAATAGAAAAGTCGATTATCCTATTCGAGTTGCTCACAGTGGACATATGCTTTCAGGCTCAAGGCTTCTCTTTCATACTCCAGTAGCCGACACGTCTAGCCAGATTTATCCTTCCTGTCCAAGTATAAGCTCAAAAAGTCTAATTTGGGTGTTGTTTAATGGCATGCATATTTATACGTTTTATTTTATACCAGTATAGTATTTATGAATATTTTGAATTCGATTTTATCTTTATATTTATGTTTTTATTTAAGTTTAGTTTAAGTTTTAGTTATTTTGTTATGTGCTATAGTCATTTTTATTAGTTCAGTGAGTTCCTAAGGCAACGTTTAAGTTTTTAATGTAGTATTTATACCCCCCGCTGCTTAAAGTAATAGTTCACTTCAAAATGAAAATTCTGTCATCATTTACTCACCCTCAAGTTGTTTCAAAACCTGTATTAATTTCTTTCTTCTGCTGAACACAATAGAAGATATTTTTAAGAATGTCTCTTACCAATCAGTTGATGGACCCCATTGACTTCCATAGTAGGATAAAAATATTATGGAAGTCAATGGGGTACATCAACTGTTTGGTAAGAGACATTCTTCAAAATACAGTATCTTATTTTGTGTTCAGCAGAGAGAAAGAAATTCATACAGGTTTGAAACAACTTAAGGGTGAGTAAACGATGACAGAATCTTCATTTTGAAGTGAACTATTACTTTAAGACTAGTCCCAGACTAAAATTATTGAGCTGTTTTAACTGAAAACAACTTGCACTGCCATATCTTAAAATATGTCAGTGTCATTGTTTTATTTTAAGATGCACACCAGTCATTTTTTTTTAGCCTTTCATTAAAAGCTACTTAAATATCCTAATTGAACTAAGGCCTAATCATTGCTTAATCTAAGCCCTGTCTGTGAAACTGGGCCTTATTCTGTTTTATTTCAGCTTTATTTCAATTAACAAATATGTTGGTTTATGCTGACTAGCTTCTGTTTCTGCCAAAATACCACAGTTGCTAAGGTTATCTTAAAGTAAAATCATAGTAAATGATTATAGGACTCTTTCAGGTTTCCTTTTTGGTTGACACTGATTTCCAATACCAAGTTCCTACAGTTTTACTATAATAATTGTATTTACTGTGGCATTTTGACTGAAAGTATGGTCAGTTTGGTCAATTTTTTGTGTGGCGAGACACTACAGGTGAATAGGGTAAAATTTCTAACTAGCAGATATCACCATGAAACTTTCCCAGTTGATTACCTACATTAAGATGAGAAAAAGTGTTCTGTAATTTAATGTTTAAATATGCAAATTAGGCAATATCTAATTAAATATGCGCTAATTTGCATATATGTTAAAAAACAAAATCTGAGTATTGGATAAAGCCAGGTTAAATTTTTTTTTTTCATTGTGTTCACATATTAGATGGGAAAAAAAATTACAGAGGGATTTATGGATATCTACTTTTGTTATCCTGTAAATCAGAATATATGTCAATAGCCTTAAAAAAATGATTTTCGCCATGTTTTTTGGAATAAAATGTTATATAAATCAGGCTAGGAATAATATATTTACAAATCCCTCTGTAAATATCTTCATAATATAACTAGGTACAAGACTGGAGAGTTTGGTGTATATAGGTGCTACTGAAGTGGAGATTTCGGACTTGGAGTATGAGAGAAAAGTCATTTTGAGAAAACGGGCTTTAAAGATTTATCATCAGCCAATGAGATTGCGCATTCAGCCCTTTTACTTTCACGATTGGTTGCTGACAAAAAGGAAATGACCATATTTGGATCTGACAGCATTGTACAGGAGAGAGAGAGCTTTCCAGCGGTGCGTGTGATGACAGGGAGCAGACAGCTATCGCGGAGCAACATGTTGATTAAGAACGCCAAGTTTTGTTGAATTTATGAGAAATCTACAGACGCAAACAGACAAAGTGTAGTAAAATAAAGACCTAAATGTGTATTTCGGACTTTTTTTCACCACAAGTCTGAAAGAAGACATGTTATTGAAGACAAATATCCAAAAATCTCAAAATTGACCAGTAAAAAAAAATGTTTTTGCCTGCCGTGTCTCGCCTTAACCTTAGGCAGCATCATTTATACAGGGAAACCTTTTTTGGGTAAAGAGACTATTATACAATTGGTGCAATGCAGCGCCAGGCGCGACGCAAGTGTTTTTTGCTAGTTTCAGCAATTAGTTTTTTTGTTATTTAAAGAGCGCGTTAGTAATATGCGCTTATAGGCCGACCATTTTCCCCGTCGTTAAACTAGCAAAAGTGGATTCGGACAAGCAAGTGCACTTGTGCCGTGCGCTTTAGACCATGCGCTTAGATTGTTAAAATAGGGCCCTTGATGTCAAAATCATTTTTAGTAGCTTTTGGAAATCTCAGTTTGAATTACCGTGGCACTTTTATCTATCTACTGGTCTGACAGCATTAAGTCATGGCCTTTTATTGCTATTTTTATCATTGTAATGATCATCAATAGCGGCTGATCATTGAAACAGAAAGCACAGGCTGGCAAGAGGGTCCAATTAAATTAGCCAGTGCTTGATCTGAACCGTACATCACATAAAACCGTCTGATATAATTAACGTGATTAAAATAATATATGGCAAAGCTTTGTCTGTTCCCTGTCATAGGAAGAATGGGAAAGAGAGTGAGACAGAGAATATAATGCTCGGGGAGCGAGAGAGGAGGAGCGGAATTTTCTCAAAGGGTTGGGATGTGTCTCAGAGGATAAGATGATGTAACGTTTTTTTTTTTAAAACAACTGAAAATACATCACTCAAACACTGTCCAGACATGGTTGATTAAGAGTTAGAGGGAGGAGTTAATGAATTGCACCAGCTGATAGCACCATTATTTTGCTTGTGCTTTTTGAATTGTTTTAGCACACAGTTCACTAAAGGAATTATGCAAATCATGTAACGGCAAACGCTCCCACAAAATCTGGGCTGAACGCATTTTGCTCACCACAATTGCCAATCTTCAGGGGTTGGTTCTGATAGCTGTAGGTTTTTGGAAATGCCTGATTAAACTGGATTGCAGATGGTTTGTAAACAAGAAATACAGCAAACATTCTCCCTGTTTAGTGCTTTCCCCTCAAATACAGCTTTCAAACACACTCAACTCAAAAGTTTGGGGGTCATGCTTTTTAATACTTTTATCCAGCAAGGATGCATTAAATTGATTAAAAGTGACAGTAACAAAAAAATGCTATATTAAATAAAATGCTGTTCTTTTGAACTTTCTATTTAACAAAGAAGTTTTCAACTCTGATAATAATAAGATGAAATGTTTCTTGACAGCCAAATCAGAATATTAGAATGATTTCTGAAGGATCATGTGACACTGAAGACTGGAGTAATGATGCTGAAAATTCTGCTTTGCCAATACAGGAGTAAATTACATTTTACAATATATTACAACAGTTATTTTAAATTCTAATAATATTTCAAAATATTACTGTTTTTACTGCATTTTAATCCAGCTTTGGTGAGCATAAAAGACTTCTTTCCAAAACATTTAAAAAAAAAATCTTACAACCCTAATCTTATGAAGACTAATGTAACATATATTGTCATAACACTGAGCTTGGTGGTTAAAATTACGTGCAATATTTACAGCAATTTTTATTTTGTGTTGATTTTATTTAGTATTTTTTGTCAATTTAATTTTAATTTTTTTTTTACTTTTTCTTTTTATACTTATTATATTTTCTTCCTGGCTTTAGCTCCTTACTGTTGTACTGCCACCATCTTGTTCTGCATGTGTTTTTTGACCTTGATGCCTCTTCTCCAGACCGCTTAATTACGGCAAAAAAAGAAAAAAAAGAAGTGGAACTCAGTAATGACAATCCCTCCCTCTCGGCATGAGGTAAATGTGTTTCTGTCAGTGCTGTTCAACAATCATCATTTCATCAACATGGCTCCTGAGTCCAAAGAGAGTCTGATTTGTTTTACTAAGGAGCTCTGCAGGAAGACGTGCAGGAACGTGACCTGCATGCCACTGACCTACCGTCCCTTCAATCATACCAAATCACTCCCGCTTGTAAGAAAAGAAGGTCAAATCTAAACAGTAAAAGAGACCATTTTTATTGAGGACATCTTACATAAATGCTATTATTTATTCAGTCCCTGTCATTCAGAAGCAAGCATAAAAAAACAGAGGTTATAGCTGGATATGAAAGAAACCACTGAAATGCATTGCATCGACTCTCTTTAAACACTTACTTATGCAGAGCTGAATATTAAATCTTTGATAAACAATGCCTTGCTAACAAAACGTGTGGCATATGCATCTGTGCATTTTCGTTAAATAAGCCTTTTTTAAATTGCAACTTTCTTTAGTGTGTAATGATGCTGTTTGAGCATGAAAAAATATCTGCAAATTTACAAAGACAACTCCAAAGGGAGTTATTGTCTATATCAGTAAGCACTGTTTCTGAACTCCCTGAAACGCCACAATTGTATTCTTGAGTTTTCTTCCGGGAATGAACGCATCACAATGTTTAATTTAAATAAATCCTGGCCAAGGTATATGCAGAAAAAGGGACGAGGCCTGGTTGAGTTGCGTTAGTGTGTTGAAACTCGTGGTTATGGTAAGGGGCGTGACATTTCCCAAACATGCTAGAAGCAGTTGACCAATCACAACACACTGATCCAGGCGACCAATCAGAGCACATTGTGCTTTTCGGAAGAAGAGGCTTCATAGAGACTGGATCTAATCAGGGGTGCGTTTCCCAAAAGCATCGTTAGCCAACTGTGGTCGCAAGTTCCGTCATTATCAACATAGTTCAACGAGTCTGTGGTTTCCGAAAAACATAGTTCCAACGAACATTCGCATGGTTGGAACAACAGATCTCGAGCTGTGGTTAGAAGCATAGTTTCTTGTTTGCATGCCATGTGGACTCAATAAATCCTTATCTTGAGCCAAATAAGCAAGCTGACGTTCAGTACAATCTATATATTTTATTTAGAAAACATACAAATGTCATTTATGTCTTTTAGTTTGTCAAGAGATTTAAAGCGTCGTTTTTGAAGAGTGCTCTAGTCTAGTATGTAAGAATGAGCCTATGATTGAATCTGGAAATAAAGCAAAATAACTGAGAAAAATGAGAAATAGTCCTCAGATGCCATGTTCGTAATTTATCGCGTAACATCTAGTATTAATTTATTATGGGGTGGTGTGGCGCAATGGATAAGACACATGCCTTTGGTGTGAGAGACCCGGGTTCGAATCCACTGTGAGACACCAATGTGTCCCTGAGCAAGACACTTAACCCCTAGTTGCTCTAGAGGCGTGCGACCTCTGACATATATAGCAATTGTAAGTCGCTTTGGATAAAAGCGTCAGCTAAATGAATAAATGTAAATGTATTAATTTGATCTCAAACAGATTCATTAAAATAAGATATTACTCCACCACATGCGTGACATCATTGACCAACGTTGAATGACCAATTTGCGACAATACAGTTTCGGGAAACAGTCGTGACTAGCTAGTTAATTTCTTCAACAATGCATCGTCGGTACTATGGTAGTTAAGCAGAGTTACGTTGTTGTATCCCAGAGCGTTTCTGACAGTCTGGATAGAGAGGTGCTGCAATAATGTAAAATATGTAAAAAAAAAAAAAAGTAAACTTTTTTTTCTTTTTCTTTTTACATTCAAGCATGAAAATCTATTCTAGTAAACCCTAAAAACAAAATCAAGACTTTGTAAAAGGGCATAATGTGGCCTCTTTAATGTATTCATGTATTTCCTATTGAAACGGGAAGTTGCCGTGGGACATTTAAAGCTTGAGCCTTTCTTGACAACAAACGAAAGCAATAAAGACAACAGGCAAACCATGATTTGATGTTCTGATTCAGAAGCAGGTAGTCTTTATTCTCATTCTAAGAGCATTTTATTTGACAAAAATGAATATGCCTCTCCAAACAAGTTATTCATTTATTTATTTTTTGGTTCAATGAAAATTAAAATTGAATTTTGTCAACATTTAGAAGTGCATTAGCATATAGATAACCTTAATGCTAACTCCTATTTTGATGGTTTTTATCTTGTAATGTAGGTCCTTTGACTTCCTTCTCAGAGAATGGGCAGTCTCTTTACACAACTCCAATCCAAACAGTGAGGGCTAACAAGTTCATTTGTTGTCTTTTATCTGTTCCGTGACTGAAAGTAGGCTTTTATTGAGCTTGAACAAAGCATACAATGGAGTATTCATTGTAGAGAGAGAGAGCAGGAAAAAGTTAGACCTACAGCATGTGTCGTCTGGCAGTAAGAACATAACAGGATTCTACTACTGAGATTGATTTTGTACACCAAGGTTGCACTATGGATCAGTGGTGCTGAAGTTGAAAGTATTTCCACCGCTAATGAAAGTCAGTGAATGCATAGCTAGTTCCATTAATGTCACGGTTAGTGGAAGACAGAGGACCGCAAGCTCTCAAAGCGAAGGAGTGCAGAAGAGATGTAGTGCACTTCTACTATATTTCTCAATCGTAAAGTCACCAAAGATGCAAATACAGTTCAAAACAACCTTTTTCAGAAAAAAAAGAAAGAAAAGTAAACTGATTTACTCCTAATTTGGTTTTGTTTTGGGTTTTCCCCCCCCACAGTTTCCTATTTTCTCACTTGATTAGTTGTAGGTGTTCCTTGTTTTTCATTATTTCTGTGTATTTGTGCATGTACAGTATGTTGTTCTCCCTTTATTTGTATAGCTTCTTTTAATCAAACATATTAATTTAGTTCATTTTAAATCAATTAGTTCTAGTTCTACATATATTTCATTTATATTATAGATGTTTGTTATTTAGAGGACTCTTAAAAGAAGGAGGTGGGCTTGTAAACTACCATTCAAAAGTTTGGGGGTGGTAAGGTTTTTTAATGATTTTGAAAGTCTCTTATGCTCACAACTGCATTTATTTGATCAAAAATACTGTAAAAACTGTAATATTGTAAAATATTATTACAATTTAAAATAACTATTTTAATAAATAAAAAAATGTAATTTATTCCTTAAGTAATTAAAAGTGCCATTACTCCAGAAATCATTCTAATATGATGAATTTGGTCCTCAAAATTGTAATTTTTTTTATTGTTGTTGTTATTATTATTATTATTATTATTATTATATTACTTTTTTCAGGATTCTTTGATGATTAGAACGTTCAAAAGATTTGCATTTATTTGAATGTTTTGTAATAGTGCATATATTTACTATCACTTTTGCTACATTTAATGTATCCTTACTGGAAAAAAGTATTCATTTCTTCTTACTGACCCTAAACTTTTGAACAGTAGCATATATCATAACAGAGGTCATTTACATATAGAACTCATAGACTTTTCAGGAAAAACATCATGATTGATTCTGATGGCCATAATGAGGGTAGAACATTTTTATTTTAAACTTTCACTGTTGCAAAAACCTTTGACCAAGTGCTAAAAAGTGTAGAATGTGTGGTCTTTTCAAGTCTAGTAGAGCTGCTATTGTTGTTTAACATATTTCTGTTTTAAAGCACAAGGATGCCATACCCAGTACTGTAATGTTAATAGCCAATTATTAATCTACATATGTTCGTTTGTAAGAAGCCGGCCTCTCAGGTCAGCAGACCTTCTGTATCAATGAACAGAAAAGCTTTTTAGCAACGTTTCCTTGAACTTTCTTGTGCCCCTGTCATCACTGAAGAAGCTGGCTGGCTCTGGTTTATAATGGCCCAATTTCCAAAGTTATCAAGGCAAATTTCATTAAAGTCCCCCTGCAGTCAATAATTGTATCACTTAAAACTCATCTTTGATCACCAAAATGCCATATTTAAATGTTTTTTACTTGAAGAAAATCTTCATGCCTTAAAATAGCTTGAATGTAACTCTACACCCTTGCCTGATTTAGTATACACATTTCTATGAATATGCAAATTAGCCCCGCCTCCACTCACTCACACTAGCTCAGAGATCTGAGAAAATACTCATGGTGTTGACTTATGATTTTTTCTCGATTGCTTAAACACTATAACCAGGCTTTTGAACTAAAATTTCAAAACCATAATGCCATTTATCAAAAAGCACACCCATTTCACTAAACTATAAACACTATTCCCTGTTTTGACGCATGAGTCAGATTTGTTGAACTGTCACTGCAAAACTCTACACACAAATCCCTTCATTTCTCATTGCCTAGACCATTTTGTCATTTAGAAAGCACTATAGCATTCAATATTGTTCACTCAAGTCAGCACAGCTTCAGCTCGGTTAGCACACAGTTACCCAAGTGGAAACACTAAGAGTCAAAATTGAACACACATCAATCAGATCCTTCAATAGATAGATAAAAGGGCCCAAATCAGTTTGAGTTGGAACAATGGATCCAGAAAGACATGAAGGAAGAGATCGAGGAGGGATAAGAAGGAGGAGGAGGAAGGGCAAGGGCAAGAAGACAAGCAGTCTCAGATGAAATTCAAGCCACTCTAGTTGCCCATGTCTTTGTCAATGGTACAGTATGACTATGAGACAGGCTGGGCTACGAGTAAGGCCAAATTTGAATGGCTTTACCGTCGCCTCGAGAACCTTCAGAGAGGAGTGGTGGCAAACAGAATTCTATCACTGAATAAAAGACAAACATTTACAATAGTCTTTGATGAGGTGGATTTTCTTGCAAGAAAAGGCCAGCAGTCGTACAGTCACACAGAGTGGCTGCAGAGTGTGACAGTGAAGGGAGGGATCCTTCATCCTTTATAGTCTTGACTCCCAGAATGTTATCTTTCTAGGCCAATGATGGTATTTCAACCATACGTGGAACATTCTTAGACTTGTTCATCATATTGTATTCTTGAGTGGAGGCCCTTCTGTCACTCTTTACCATTCCAATTCAATTCCATATTAGAATAAGGTTTGTGTGTGCTCTTTTACTGTCATATGATGGTCACTCACATCTTACTGTAAGGAAATATACTTTTTTTATTTAGAGGAGAGAATAAAAAAATGCGGCACAAGCATCATAACTTACCAGTTTTGGAAATGTTGTTTTGAATTTATTGCACCAGTGTGTTAGACTATGTTGTAGTGTGTGTGATTTTGAGGGCTTGTGTGTGATGTCTGAGGGAAAAGTTAGGTTTTTCAGCAAGAGTGAATGGTTTTGAGTGTAGAGCTTCATTTTGACCTGAAAATAGGATGTTTGGGGAATTGGGTGAGACGTTATGGATTTGTGTTTACAGTTTTGAGAATACGAGGCATAGTTTCAAGAAATGTGTTTAAAGCGGGGCTCAGTAGTTTCGGGATTTCTTCGCTGTATTCTCGCTTTTTGCTCGCAGGTTTCTCTCTAGAGCTCCCCCCACAGCTTCGGAATAGATATTTGACAACACTTTTGTAAAAACTCGTTGGTGATTCTCAGACACCAGAGGCTAGTAGATCAACGACATCAAAGCAGATGGGATATTCTTTAAAACGTCTTCTTCATTCGGGTTCGAACAGCGTGAGGGAGCGCAATAATGACAGCATTTTAGCAGATTTCTTTTGGCCGTAAAGCAATTGTTTACATCGCGAGACCTGATATCACGCGATACTTCCTGACGCGGCGGCCGGCTGGATTTTCACCACAGGGGGTCTTTAAGTTACTACAACTTAATTAAAAAAAACCACAGAAATTAGTGTTTAAGTGCACAATATTAAGTTAATGTAATGATCAACAATATGTCAACAGAACTTAAAAACTGTTTGCAGCTTAAAAGGTTTCATTAAATCAGTAAATTAGAACCATGCATTTGTATAAATTGTGGTAACAGGTCCTGTGTATTACTTTTTAGAGTGTGCATTTACTGCCTGTTTTTTAATATATTTCTATGATGTGGAGGCAGACAGAGTCAGCATATTAGTGTGACTGGTGGGTCTCAGGGGAAGAACATATTTGCACTCGTTCTTCCACATATTCATTTATCATCCCCTGTTTCTCTCATCTCAGCACAAACTAATGGCCCTTAACACTTAATTGCTGTATCAAGCAAGCTCACACACTTTCTATTATGAAGGGGGCAAACCTCATTGTGCAAGTAGGCGTCTCAAATAAAAAGCAGATCATTTTGAGCACAATATGATGTTTAGATGGCAATACATTTGACTTCTTTTCACTTGCTGTAAATTGCACATCATTTGTTATGGTTATATGCTCACTGTCACAATCTGGACTGGAATTCTCAGAAAGTCAAAACAGGTATATTGTGAAATAATATTACCATTTAAAATAACTTGTTTTTCTATGTGAATATATTTTACAATGTAATTTATTCCTGTGACGCCAAAGCTGTATTTTTAGCATCATTACTCCAGTTTTCACTGTACTATTGTAGCACAATCATATTTTGTCAGAGTTTATCACTTCATTTGTACTGATACTTCACATAATTGCTAACAATGTGATAAATCATAGTAAATCACGCTAAAAACATGGTAAATCATAGTAAATAATACTAGAATGTGGTGTATCAAGGTAAATCATACTAGAATCCTGGTACATCATTCTAGAACGTGGTATATCATGGTACATCATGCTAGAACATGGTAAATCATGGTAAACTATGCTAGAACAGGGTAAATCATGGTAAACCATGATAAATCATGATAAATATGGTAAATCATGTTAGAATATGGTATATCATGGTAAATCATACTAGAACATGGTAAATCATGGTAAACTATGCTAGAACAGGGTAAATTGTCGTAAACTATGATAAATCATGATAAACTATGGTAAACCATGCTAGAATCACAGTAAACAATGGTAAATCATACTAGAATGTAGTATATAATACTACATAGTAAATAATACTTGAATGTGGTAAATTGTTGTGGGAGGAGTAACTCAAGAATAAGTCAGTGTCACATGATGCTTCAAAAATCATTCTAATATGTTGATTAGTGCTCAGTTATTATCAACCAGTATTATTATTATTGGTTCTTATTATTATCAATGTTGAAAACAGTTTTTGCTGCTTAATATTTTTGTTGAAACTATGATTACTGAAAATTATTATAGTCGCTTTTTAAAAAAAAATCTTACATGTTTATGTTTCCACACAAATATAAGGCAGCACAAGTTTTGTCAACATTGTTAATAATAAGAAATGTTTCTTGAGCTCCAAATTAGCATGTTCTGAAGAATCATGTAAAACTGAAGACTGGCTGCTGAAAATTCAGCATGCCATGGCAAAAATAAATTATATTTTAAAATATATTCAAATGCAAGTAAGTTATTTCAAATTGTAATAATATTTCACATTAATTTCTGTTTTTACTGTATTTTTCATCAAATAAAAGCAGCCTTCTTTCAAAAACATTTAGGCTAATCATTCTTAATTATTCCACACTTTTGAGTGCCTGTGTAACTACCTTTATGAATCAATGATAGGCATCTTAGCATCAGTTTTGCACATGCTTGAAAGTTTTGTTCACACAATATTAAGAAAAAGAAAAATAGGTTTAAATTTGTTTTACTCTCTCTATCGCAGGTGTGGCAGTGTGGCGGCAGTATGGAGGTTCTTCCATGTGCCAGAGTGGCGCACATTGAACGTACAAAGAAACCGTACAACAATGACATCGACTACTATGCCAAGAGAAACGCGTTGCGGGCAGCAGAGGTCTGGATGGATGAGTTTAAGTCCCACGTCTACATGGCCTGGAATATCCCCATGAATGTGAGTGAACGTTTTAGTAATCACCCTCACCCAATCTAATTTGTTTGAGTCTAGGCAGCCAATGGTTAATGGAAAATGATTGCTGTGATTAATTTTGTCCTGATTAATTTACTTGCGTGTCTTCTGCGCAAGGCACAGAACAAGATTGTAGATTAAGTTTGGCTGCTTGTCAGAGTCAGTTTTAATGTCGTCCTTAACCCACAGTTACAAATGCTACAGGTTTCATGCTGCAAATACATAAGCTGTATGTCAATTTAAGTTTTTTATTAAGGGCACTCTTGTACTTTGCAATTTCCAGCATTAAATTCATAAAATATACATTTAATTGGATTAATTATGATTCGTAAACACAGGCCATTTTTCTTCCTGATATGAAAAACTGTATTGAAAAGATAATTCATCCAGAGCCAGCACTTAAGTTATTAAAAGGTTTAATTGCATTGAAGTGTTTCAGGATTGGTCTTGGTCAATAAATGTAATGAGATACTTCACCTCTTAACAGTTATATCAGACAATTTTAAAATGGAAAGCAAGTTCATAATAGCCGAGTATACATTATTAATAGTTATTCATAATGCAGTAGTGTTCAATTCCACATGGTGCATTCCTGTCTATTACAAAAGTGCCCTCACTAAGCTTGTAAATGGTCTTCAGTGCTCAATGATAGTGATGTTTATTTTAAAACACTTATCATAGTCAATACAGAATTTAGGCCTGTTTCACACAGCACATAAACAGTACAGATGCAAAGCAGCGACGTACAGCAAATGCAACTTGTAGTTTGTCATGCTTCCAGTGTTTCTGTTGCGTATCCAAAGGACAGATTTATACAGAAAATAAAATTATTTCTTCTCTTCTCTGAATCTATTCTAAATTAATGTTTCCTTTATATAATGGCTGTAATTTGGTGAGTAGGTGGCTTTATTATTTTATGTTGCTATACATAAAAGCCTTTATTGAAAAAGATTGTATTGATAAAGTAAGGTTAAACTCTTAGGTTAAATCTTTCATTTATTTATTTTTTCCAGCAATGAATTATTTTATTTTATTTTATTTTATTTTATTTTATTTTATTTTATTTTATTTTATTTTATTTTATTTTATTTTATTTTATTTTATTTTATTTTATATTATTTTATTTTCCAGCATTAAATTCATAAAATATGCATTTAATTGGATGAATTGTGGATGAATGCATTTTATTTTATTTTTATTATTTTATTTTATTTTATTTTATTTTTCAGCATTATTTCCTTTCCTTTCCTTTCCTTTCCTTTCCTTTCCTTTCCTTTCCTTTCCTTTCCTTTCCTTTCCTTTCCTTTCCTTTCCTTTCCTTTCCTTTCCTTTCCTTTCCTTTTAGCAACTGTAGTGCTGTAGCCCTGCCAGGTCACAACTGCTGTAGTCATAGTATGATTCCAGCTATGTATGTGTATAAAAATGTTATTGCTTGACTGAATTAACTGCTAAAATGCGTTTGAAATACAGTCACTTTCATTTTTGCTTACTGACGTATGACTTCATTGCTTCTGTTGTAAACATGAACTAAATTTAATGTCATAATAAATTGTTACCCATCATTACACACATATCAATTTAGCTTCTACATAGACACATTATAACACTAGAGAGTTGTGGCTGTATGTAAATATTTCAAGCCTCACATTGTAAGTGCTTTGTATTTTACACACTTTAATTAACTCGGCATCAAAACCAGTGAAAAATTGAATACTGAAGGCTTCTCAACTGCTGGGTGCAAACCTCTCAAATAAACTGAGGACAAACTGCATTCGGTATGCATTGAACATAGTTGTGTTTCCTGAAGAACAGAACGATTTTTGTATTATACAGGATGGTTGGCAACCCTACTCCTATTAGTACTTCCACTGAGAATCAGATATTGAATTTTAGATTCTGAGCGTGTTTTTGAATACCATTAGAAGTTCTTTGCTTCAGTCCACTGAGCACTTCTCCATGCTTACTTGAGCCCACTCGCTAGCGCTGGTAATTAAACAGATGATTAGCATGTTAGCGGCTCCTAATGAATGAACAATTGCAGTCTCCCATGACTGACATAAACGCAAACACGCACTCCTCCTGTTCTCCCTGACAATTTTCATACGGATTAGAGCTCTTTTGTTAATGTGCGATGGTCTGATGATGGAACACGGTGAATATGAAATTCAAAATGATGAATACGAACTACCAGAACCGACTGTCCTAAGCTACATAACCAGTCCATAAAAAGCTTGAACAGTCTGTGAAGTTAACAGCAGGTTGCGGAAAATGTAATCCCATTAAATTAATAAATGAACAGTTCTTTAATTAGCGGGCTAAATTCATAACACCATTTATTATTAGTGTGACAATAAATCCTACAACATTTCACTTGGGGTAGTTGATTTAACTTTTTCCAGCCTTATTTAATATAATTAACTATATATAAAACGTAACTTTCTGTTGTTCTAGAACCCAGGAGTGGATTTTGGAGACGTGTCAGAGCGCGTAGCACTGAGGACGAAAATGAACTGCAGGAGCTTTCGCTGGTACCTCGAGCATGTCTATCCCGAGATGAGAATTTACAATAACACCATCACTTATGGAGAGGTAATAAAGACAAACCAACCCCTTTATGCACCTTTCAAAACAACCAAACCTTTCATAGAAATGCATGTGCTTTCATACACTGTTAGTTTAATGCCTCTGTACTCCTGTGAAGAATCCATCATTCTGTTACACTTTGTTTTTGGCAGGTTTTAAAGTAATAATGTGAAGAAAGGACCATAATAGATACAAGTTGATATTTATTTGACTAAATCTTTCTAAAGTAAATAACATTTTATCCTATAGTATCTTGCTATTTACATATGATTACATTATTTAAGCACTGCAAGTTGCATTTTTGGACTGAATGGTAAAAACTGCAGAAATACAACAGAAATTTAAAGGTAATTGGTTTCCATAGCAACAGTGTAGCAAGCATTGGGATTAGCTCCAATTTCCTCATAATGAGATTTAATGAGGCCCTTATTAACTTTAGAATGTGTGTGGGTTGAGGGAGGGAGGAAGGGAGGAGTGTGTGTGTGTGTGTGTGTGGGTCAGCTATAGCCAAATATCCCCACAAGGACGGCAGTAATGGAAATCTTTGACCTTGTGGGGACATTTTTTGGTCTCCATGAGGAAAACCGCTTATAAATCATAAAGAAGTTTTCAAAGAAGAATGCAGAAAGTTTTCTGTGAGGGTTGTGTTGAGGGTTACATCATTATGTCTATGAAAAGTCTCAATAAAACATGGAAACCCAACACGTGTGTATTAGAATTCAACAGGCCTAAATCTCAATAGAAGAGAAATCTAACAGCGTTTTCGATTTGTTGGAGAAAAAATGAGACCTGCATTTCTACATTGATCTCTGGAACTGCAGGGGCGGAAAATCTATAGCTGTATTGGAATAGTTTGTCTCTGAAAATATCCCCGCTAGATCACAGATTCCACATATCTCATCCTCAGCCCAGTATTAGGTTTTATGGACGGTCAATGTTGTCATCTCCCAAATAGATTTGACAAAACATGTGTATGTGCAATTATATTCAACCTTCAGAGCAGCACAAATGCTATAGGCTTAATTGGGTTACTTAATAGTACATTGTGCTCATGCTTCATGCGTCAGGATTTAGATGTCTGTGTTTATGATTGTTTATTCATTTTTCAGGTGCGAAACAGTAAAGCCAGTGGGTACTGCCTTGACCAGGGGTCAGAGGAGGATGACAGGGCCATACTTTACCCATGTCATGGCATGTCATCACAGGTAAGTGTTTTTGTATAGGTCCGTATTAAGTTGATCTATTTCAACTAATACATTTCAGGAATACATTTTAGCTTAGTATATACAGTATACTATATATACCCTTTAATTAAAGTTCCTAATACATTTTATATATTAATAAAAACAATATTTTAAAATGTGATATTTGCAGTCACTGCATCATTTTTATATTTCCATATGCTGATATTTCGTGGTATATTAATCACCATAGACATGAGTGGGACATGTTTAGTGTATTAGTAGTCGCCTGATTTATTTTCAGTGGTAAAAAAAAAAAAAACAATCCCCTCAATCTTGTTCTCAATCTTCATGTGGTTACATCATTGCATTCACATTACATTAATGTCCTGAACAGACAGCAAAAATCTTGTTACTGGCAAATGCAAGGACAGGGAGCCAAGAATATGCCACATTTGCAAAGATAAATTACTATATCAATTTTGACATATGCAGCGGTTTGGAGAGGGGAGAAAAATGCACCATTTTCACCAGCACATATCGATGCGCATTGCAAGAATTAAATGAGATTTGTAATTGAAAAACTTGTCAACCTCAATGCACTCTTATTTGACATTGCCTGGAGACAGAGAGGCGCTTAGGTTAAAATTACCTGTTGATTGTATCTCAATTTCTGTGTCCTGTCCTTTCATAACTGCCTCCCTTGCAAAATAGTGGTTATAAGTCATTAGTTTGTGTGACTTTGACATCTGACATTTTTATTCATTCGGATTAAATGGATGTGGAATAATCAAACAGTTTTCCTACCGGGCTATGATCTTTGACAGTGTGATGTGACCTTTTCACTGTCATCCATGCACAAGAGAGATATGATCCTTTGAACAATTTAAAATACAATCTGTCTCTCTCTCTCTCTCTCTCTCTCTCTCTCTCTCTCTCGCTCTCTCTCTCTCCCCTCCCCCCTAAATCTTGTAAGGGAATGACAGTCTTAGTCCATAATCCAGGCCTAAGGGAAATAAAGCAATTGAAGTATATTCCCAATGTATCATCAAATTACAATAAAGGCTGGTTTTACATGATATAGCTAAGCTTAATTTTTTCCCTAGGTTTTTTCATCTCCTTGCTCAACGACAAATTAAAAACAGCCATTTAAGCGCCATGTGAATGTGAATTGATGGGGTTTTTTTTTATCATTTAAATGACTATAGTTAATATTGATTGTAGCATTACAAATTGAATCAGAAACATTTTCAAAGTGTTTTATGGTGTCTGGTATGAATAATTCTTGTGGCTTGATTGTATTATTTGATCCCTAAGATTCTTGGAGAAAAAATAAACGTTGATCATTTTTTCCTTTCATCGTTTTGATAGTCAAACATTTTCAAACAGCGTGCCGTTTCATCCTTTTAATGAAAAATCCTTTGTTACTTTGTCCTCTGTGAGCGCTTCTGGTACATAATCGGGTTACAGTATGCATGAAGATGAGCTTACTCTATTGTCCTAGTACTGTTTTCACCTTGGTCACTGGGCAATTACCCTCGGTTCTATAGACTGACTTTACTCAATAGAGCGAGCTTGATTTTCAATGAATGTCAGCTTGTACTTCATTGTGATGTACCGACCTTGGGATCTGATGTCTGAGAGATTGTCTTTCAGCTGAATTATTGACCTGTGTTATTCAGTGCAGTGTACTTACCGTAAGAGATAGTTGCTATCTAGACTTCCATCTCTCTGGCTAGTTTGTGTAAACTTCAGTATGATGGTGGTTTTAATCATACAGCTGTACTGCTCATTATCTGGAGTTTTCTTAAAGGAACAGTTCAGCTTGTGACGTACTTGATGTCTGGATGAATTGCCTGAGGTTTTAAATGAATCACATGATGTTTATGGTTATGTGTTGATATATATCCAACATGGGCAGAAAAAATACCCGTGAGTGTTCAAAACTAAAGAGTTGAACACACAGGACAAGATGGTTATTGTCCCTTTTAAACTTAGTCTTAAGAGTGTTTTACACTGCACTAATGCTGGAATGCGCCAACCACTAATAGATTCCAGGTTGATGTGGGGGACGCATCATCAGGTGTTTCTGCCTTTTAAAGACAATACACCCTCTGCAAAGGCAGGCCCACCCTAGGCCCAACTGGGGTGATCCAAAGCCTCTGACTACAGAGTTATTCTGTAGATCAGGGTTCCTCAAACTCGGTCCTGGAGGGCCACTGTCCTGCACAGTTTAGCTCCAACCCTGATCAAACACACCTAGCTGTGAGTTTCTAGTGATCCTGAAGACATTAATTAGCTTGCTCAGGTGTGTTTGATCAGTGTTGGAGCTAAACTCTGCAGGACAGCGGCCCTCCAGGACCGAGTTTGAGGAACCCTGCTGTAGATGCTGTTTCTTTGATGGTCTGGTGTTACCTGGAATCCCAGCTCTTTCAGCAGCCTGATGGTCCATGTTGCCAATGGAAAGACCAATGCTTTCCATCTGAGGTGTAGGGTATAAATCTTTATCTACTATAAAATATGATAAAAAAAAAAAAGGTTAATGTTAGTTACTCCATAGCCTGTTAATGGGTAGCAGGACATTTGGTACGCTTTTTTATTGCCTTTTTTCCCTATCACATATTTTAGTAATCATAAATTACGTATCATTCGAAAGCATGGTATTTTAAAACCTTTTAGCTAAATTTTTGTGAGATCAACTTCAAAATTGGAACACGACTTGGTTAGACATGGTTTTGATTTCCTAGCAAGTTCAGAGTTCAAATTATTTGTAATAATATATTTGTATGTATGTAATAAAAATTTGCTTTAGAGTATACTTACACTTCTATAACTTTCATCTTTTGAAGACTTTTACATTAATCTGCTGTGTCTTTTTAAAAATAAAAAATGAAAAGAGACCAACCTTACAGTCTGTATTCTAAAGCATTACAACAATTTATGCTCAAAAATAAAATTACATACATTTTCTCACCTTCATGTTGTTCCAAACATTGACTTTCTTTCTACTGCAGAACACACACACAAAAAAAAGATATTTTGAAGAAACTGTGAAAAAATCCTTGGACCCCACTGACTATGATTGTATGGACATTTCATTTTTTTAATCTTCTTTTGTGCTGCAAAGAAAGTCATACAGGTTTGAAACAACAGGAATGTGAGAAAATTTTAAACTCATTTGTGGGTGAACTATCCCTTTAAACTGAATCTTCCTTTTCATTTTATACATCACATACTTTCTTTTTCTGACCATATCTTTTTTTTTTTTTTACGCATTGTAACTTGATGTTTAATTTCAGCTGGCAAGGTACACCACCGAGGGCTTATTGCAGTTAGGACCCCTGGGGTCGACTACGTTTCTGCCTGACACAAAATGCCTGGTGGATGATGGAAGAGGAAGGACTCCCAGCTTGAAAAAATGTGATTCTGTCACCCGGTCCTCCCAGAGGCTCTGGGATTTTACTCAGGTAAGAGAATGCACTCATACAAAACAATTTATTCATAGCTTGCTGAACGCTTCATATTAATATTTTATTTTCCACTTGAGACTTAAGTATTTGATTTCCCTAAATGAAGATTGTTGTTTTGTCGAAGAAAAGCATCAAGTATTTGATATTAGAGTCTTAAAATATGCTGTATATTTTATTAATGCACACTAGCGATCAAAAGTTTGGGGTCTGTGAGATTTGTATTATGTTTTTGAAAGAAGTCTCTTATGTTCACCAAGTCTATATTTATTTGGTAATATATATTAAAACAGAAATATTTTGTTAATATGAATAGTTAATAATAAATATTTAATAAAGACAAAAAACTAACAAAAATGGCAAAAACACACAACAAAACTGCTAAACCTTTAACTAAAATTAAAATGAAAACAGATAATATAAAAAATAAATCTAATTAAAACAATATGAACAAAAACTAACTAATGGTATATTCGTGACACTAAAATAACTGCTTCAGAATTCATTCTAATTTGTATAATATGTGATATTCTAATATGTGCTGCTCAGTATTTTTTTGATTCTTTGATCCTGAAGTTCAAAAGAATAGCATTTGTTTGAAATAGAAATATTTTGTAACATTATGTTTTTACTGTCACTTAATACAGCAGTTTTATCGAATACATTTTCTTTGAAAAAGATCTTACTGTCCACAAATTTTTGTAGGTTGTGTGTGATGCCAGATATATTTATATATTTACGTTTTAAAGGTTGTATCAGTGATTTCAGGCCCCAATTTTTTTTTATCACATTCATCTAATCTTTCCTAACGATCCGCTAGCTGCCCGCCCCATAAGCATGCCGTCAAAAAAACGCGTCTCTGTAGGCAGCCTAGGCTCTGAGATCTGCACACAAAAACAATTGGTTTCACCAACCACTCAAAACCAAAACAAATAGTGTTCCAACCAATCACAGACAGGGGGAGGGTGTTGTGAGGTTTTGAGCCAGCTTCTTCTTCAGCTCCGACTTCGCGTACAGCCGTGCACGAGCACAAAACCTCACAACACCCTCCCCCTGTCGGTGATTGGTTGGAACACTATTTGTTTTGGTTTTGAGTGGTTGGTGAAACCAATTGTTTTTGTGTGCAGATCTCAGAGCCTAGGCTGCCTACAGAGACGCGTTTTTTTGACCGCATGCTTATGGGGCGGGCAGCTAGCGGATCGTTAGGAAAGATTAGATGAATGTGATAAAAAAATATATTTATATATATATATTAAATATATTTACAGTGTTCTTGAATATTTGTTTCTTAGAATGGGCCCATCATAAGTCGAGACACAGGACGTTGCCTGGAGGTTGAAATGTCAAAAGATGCGAACTTTGGCCTGAGGCTGGTCGTCCAGCGCTGCTCAGGGCAGAAATGGATGATTCGGAACTGGATAAAACACCCCAGACACTGAGGAACATCCAGCCTGAAAAATAACCTCCCTGAGCTGAAGAGCAGCCATAGACAAACCCTGGAGTCTGGGGTTGAGACAGAGGAGATGAACTCGCGTGCAAGATACTCTCTTTCAGGGTAAAATACTTTTAATATAGACGTCCAAAGGTGGAATATTATCTTTGGACGCATTTACTGTTGAACGAGCAGCTAAATCAGAAGACCGTCATCACGGGAGAAAGACTTGTTCATTGCAAGTCCACTGTTCAGACTCCCAGCGTACTGCAGCATAATTCTGATGAGCTGTTAGTGAAATTCCAAGAGGAAAATTCTAAAGAGTTGCTGATAAACAAAGAGAGAGGAAACAAAAGTCTTGAGTTTTACTTCTTATCAATTGCCATATCAACACTTATTTCTTCAGGCTATGAATTGCTTTGGATAATTGATTATCCACATTGAAACTTTAATCCCAAGTGCTAAAACAAAAGTAGTATACTGTAGACTTTAATCCGACACAATAGTTTCAGCCATTTTATCTATTGAGTATTTTCTTTCCTTTATTTACAGACTTATTTGCTAATGCACAACAAAAACCATGTGTTCACTCAAGAACTCATGTGCCTTTCTCCATCTTTATGCCATCAGACCAGGGAATGTTCCTCCCTAAGCATGTACAAAATGTTTGATTTTTAAATTAATTAAAACATGAATATAATGTTAAGAGGTCTTATTGTAGAAACACGTTGTAAAATACTCAAAACATGATAATCCAGGAAGATCAAAACAATAAAAACAAGTTTTCTTTTCTTTTGTACAATGTTGTATGATGTATTTCATGTGAAAATCAGTGCAGTAAAATGACCATTGTTGTTTCATATTGTAGAATAGGTGACATCACATTTGGAAGCAATAAGGCCACATTCATACAGCAGCAGAATATGGTTATCAGTCCTGTATTTAAGTCCTTAATTCGGTTACATTCACACACACAGTACGGTTATTTACAGGAGTGACAACTGCATTCTCAGAAACCTGCACTGTGTGAACGAACGGAACTAGTTGTCTGTCACAAAGAGTGCGAGAGATGCTCTGCGCTGCACAAATGCGTGTCTACAATGTGTCATGGGTTTTCATATGTGGTTTCGGTAACTTACAGCAACAGAGATATGAGCCGTGTGTCATCTAAAGGTTGTAAATCCAGTCACTGTTCTCTACTGCTCCCGTCAGTTTTGTGTTCTATGTGCAATGGAGGGCAGCTAGCAAGAGCTGTGCGAGTAAACCTCACTGGTCTCAGAGGACGCACTAGCAACTGATGCTAGAAACTGCGGTCTTCAGCATCCTTGTTAGCGCGCCTGCCTCCCATGCCGGAAACGTCGGTTCAAATCCCACTCGGAGTGGGTCGAGTAGCAAGTAGGACCAGTTACATTTGGTGCCGTGACCCGGATGGCGGGTGAGTGTTACGCCCTCTGCCCAGATATAAAAGATGCATATATTGGCTCTCGTCGTGTCAAAAGTAAAAGTCTTTTTGGTTTTATGGACCTCGCCATCTTTGATATTACTTTGGTCACAGTCGCTATGGTTACTGGTAAGAGAATATATAGGCTTGACTTCACAGTATTCGAGATGCTATTGTAAGTTGCTGTGTGAACGGGACATTTGAGATTACTTACACCTGTAAGTAAATGTGGTTGTCAATACCAAAAACAATAAAAGGATTTGATTTTAGTACATTTTTATGAATTTTTTTACTTTTCACTGATAAATCGATCAAAGTAAGAAGATAAATGTGTGCTTAAAAAAGTGAATTTTGATTTCTTGTTGACTTTTTTTTGCCTCCTCAGGTTATTCTCTATAGCTTGGCATATTTGTCTATGTCCAGAGGCCTAAGAAAGGGTTGACACAGAAAAGACAAAGTAAAGCTTTGCATTTACACACACTTTCCCCAAAGTATGTGCAGTCTAATCATTACAAACCACACAACACACAATTGGAGCACCGAGCGCTTTTCAAAATGATCAATCTCAGCCTGCAGCTTCTTTTTTTCCTCTAAATCAAAAACTCTCGAAAATAAATGTTACTGCTTTTCATTGATGTATGCACTCCTTTTTCCTCTCTCATCTGCAGTGAAAGCCACTCGATTACTTTCCTCTCAAGTATTTATTGTAGCCCTGAAAGAGAGCAGAATGTCTGACTACTGCAGAAAGAAGCCATCCAACTAACAGCACTTCTTATATGACCACCTGTGTGTTCTCAAGGCATTTTTTTATTTGTTTTCCAGAGTGTTTACTAGGGTTGGGAATCAGGAAAAAATTGGTTCCCATTCTGGAATCGGATACGTAATGTCAGAAATCGTATACTTGTAATAAAATAAAAATTTCGATCCCGCTTATCGATTCCTGTGTGCGCATATTAATGTGATATTTAACCATTTTCAAGCACAAGAAGACGCGAAAGAGAACTCGATTCGGCTACACATGCTGTTTTTTTTACGCACACATCCAAAGTGTGCACATCTCTCATAGTGCATAATACTGAATTGGGTTTTCATACACATCTTCTTGCACTTGAACACACAAATACACACAAAATTATGTCCAAATTTCTTCGTAACCATAAAAAATTATTTAAAAAACACGTGTAAGGGCTCGTTCACATAGAACGCGTTTTTGCTTTGAAAAATTAATTTTAACTTGACCGCCACGTTTTTAGAATGCCGTGTCATGCGCGAGACAGTGCAAAAGACGCAAGACATGAGCGCAATGGTTATACACATCTGTCTACCGCGTGTTTACATAGAAAAACAATGGAAAAGTAGAGCATTGGAATGGAAAAACGTGTTTTGTGTGAACGGACCATAATGCTGCCTTCACGTGCTATTGGAAATTTCCTACTTCCCACTTCTGAAGTCGTGATTACGAGCTCATCGCATTAACATTTTGACTTGAGAGAGCGTTCATGTTCATTTTTTTAACTAGGAAACTAGTATTTACGATAATTCTGATAGCAAGTCAAGGCAGCTTTAGTAACAGTATATTGGATCCTGTATGAGCCTGTATAAACTATGCAGTGGTATTTTACATTTGATTACAATTTCTGTACCTGAACTTTGTTCAGTTGTATTTATTTGTGCTATTGCTAATTTATTTATTTGTTCTCATTTGATTACTGTTTATTTGTCTTTAATAATGTTTTAAATTTATATCGGTTTGTCCAGTTATTTTTGCTGTGGTATTTTTGTTAAAACCATAGGAAAATGTTAGGTTTTTCCAGTGTGAACACTTTTCCAGTGTTCTTTAGGCTGCTGATTTTTTTTTGTAGGCTCTGGATTTTTGTTCATGGAAATCAGTGGCAACAAAACGTTTTGCCAAAAGACACAGAATAAACATGTTTGATATAAATGTTTTTACCTTACTGGAATCAAAACGAAAGAATCAGAATCAATAGGCAGAATCGGAATGTCTAAAATTCTACCGATACCCAACCCTTGTGTTTACTAAGAGAGACGGCAGAAACCTGCTATGCCAGTCTTCAGCTGTTCAGCTTGAATGGTTTCATAAACAAGCGTTTTCTCCCTCCACTCATCTACAAGGAGATCTTATTTAAAACCACACTGGAGACCCAACAAATGCTGTCACTGCAAATGTGCCCATAGCAGGCATGTGGTGCAATGAAACAAATAGGAGAAATATATAACCAGGCTGGGGCGCCTGTGTTTTTCCTCATGCTTTTTACACATGATGCAGTTCAGCGATGAAGTCATAGGGGGAAACGCAGAGTGAGCACGCACCAATGAATCATTCCACAATCTGCTTCCTTCAGGATGACCAAATAATGCAGTAGACCTGCTGAGTCCTGCACTCTGAGCCAGTAGTGTGAAAAACACAATTTTGTTGTTAAATAGAATAAGTGCTTTTTTATTGAATAAGTAAAAAAAAACAAAAAAAAACACGTATGAATAAAACTCTAATTTGCAATTTACTTGTAATTATGATGTTTTTGTTATATTTACAAGCCATTAAGAATTGATCTAAGTCATTAAGTGTTGATCAAGTTGTTGAAAGACAATGTAATTGGTAGTTTTATTTACACTCTTTGCTGTTATTGATTTTTTTTTTTTGTGCCACGTTTCATAATTACCAGCTTGTGTTAAAAAAAGAGTTAATGACAAAAAATAATTATATTTTAAATAAATGCTGTTCTTTTTAACTTTTTCAATTCATCAAAGAAACCTTGAAAAAATAAATAATAATCATGGTTTCCACAAAATTATTAAGCAGCACAACCATTTCAACATTGATAATAATAAGAAATATTTATTGAGTGCCAATCATCATTGCTGCTGAAAATATAGCTTTTCCATCACAGGAATAAATTGTGTTTAAAAATATATTAAAATCGAAAACAATTATTTCAAATTGTAATATTTCCTAAAATAATTTTACTGTATTTTTTATTTAAAGGGGTGGTTGATTATGATTTTAAAAAATGATGATAAAGTTTTTTTTTTTTACTTTAGTTAGTGTGTAATGTTGCTGTTTGAGCATAAATAACATATGCAAAGTTACAATGCTCAAAGTTCAAAGCAAAGGGAGATATTTGCTTTTAAAGAAATTGCTTTTTAAGGACTACAACAAACGGCTGGTAGGGACTACACGACATTCCTCCGGGGTTAGTGACATCACCAACCCTAGAATTTACATAAACCCCGCCCCCGGAACACGATTTATAGATTATCAAGACAGAATATGCTAATCAATGACTAGAAGATAAGCTACATAAATTCATCAACTAACCATTCAGAAATGTCCTGTTGCTTCTACATGTTGTCGCTTCTTCTTGAGTCTCTCCATCATTGTCTGAATCCGGTTTGAACATAAAAGGCTAATTTATTTTGAAATTTTCAGTGCATGTTTGTGTGAGTGCCAGCTCTTGAAGCTCCGCCCTCTGTTTTGGGAGCAGCAGCTCATTTGCATTTAAAGGAACAGACACAAAACGGTGCGTTTTTGCTCACCCTCAAAAAGTGACAATTTTAACATGCTATATAAAAATATCTGTGGGGTATTTTGAGCTAAAACTTCACATACACACTCTGGGGACATCAAAGCCTTATTTTACATCTTGTGAAAAGGGCATTATACCACCCCTTTATTTAAATGCATATAAAAACACAAGCCAACACATTCTCACCTGTGAAAGATTATCCCATTTCTTCTGGAATTTAAATCTCGGTGGTTTCACAGCCAGAAGCTGTGCAATGTTGTGGCATCATTGATTCTTATTGTGAGTGATGACACACTGACTGTTCCAAGATGGTGGACACATCGACGTGTCTGAAGTGGTGGAATGTGAAATCTACGTAAACATATAAATGGTTTGCTGAGCAAAAGGTGGATAGCAGTGAAATTTGGTTATTCCAGTTATGTTAAAGTTCAAATCCAAACATTGCTGTGGGGTGATTTTAGAAAACTGATGAGATACTGACATTCCCAGAGAATAAACAAAAAATTCTTGTTTTCAAGTAGGTTTCAAAAACATTATTACTGCCCCTTCCACTTGCCCCCCTTTCTGCAGTGATGTAAAAAATATATATAATAGTAGTTCCACCCTAAACTCATGCCATTGGATGATTCATAAGCTGACGTGTGGGAGCTCTCAAACAAGCACAGCATGTTTTGAAATCTCCATGGAGTCACAGTGTTTACAGTCTTAGGGGAAATTAGCCTACAAAAGGCTTACTTTGTTTCTGCACATTAAACTGTGAAAGGAGAAGTTATTTAATAGGTGCTTTTGAATACCATGCATAAAATATCCCGCTACCTGACAGATATCACTGAAATAGGTGTCCTGAGAATTCACACTAGTCTCTGTGACAGCCACGGGCTATGTAAACAACAAAGTGTTGGGTGGCTAGCACGTCGTTTTTTTTAAGTTTTTTTTTAGCTAATTAAAAACTTAGCCAAACAGAAGACATTCTTTATATATCTTCCATTAATGCCTTCAAGTTTGTAAAAAGAGTTTGGCTGCATACAGTACGTGCATAGGGGGGCAGAATTTGGCTGGTGGGAGTGACTACATCATCCGGTTCCAAGCTTTTTTCTACATTGATGCACATTCAGAAATATGCATATTCTGTCTAGATACACTTTTTTAATATATATAAAGCACAATTTTTAACAATTATTTATTTATTTATTTAAAAATTACACACAGTCGCACACACATATGATTGTTTACAATAAGATCTACAGTATAACACATTTTCAATATACACAGGGTGAATTTTCCCTTGATGTTGACTTTAAACCCTGGTTGCTCCAAAAGACTATCCTGTAAATAAGCTCACAAGGGACCAAAATGCCATACTAAATTCGTTTAACAATGATTTGTTAAAGAAATTCTAAAATATTCACATTAAAGGGATAGTTCACATAAAAATGAAAATTCTGTCATCATTTACTCACCTCCAAGTTGTTCCAAACATGTATTAATTTCTTTCTTGTGCTGAACACAAAAGAAGATATTTTGAAGAATGTCGGTAACCAAACAGTTGATGGACCTCATTAACTGCGATAGTATATATTTTTTGTCCATACTATGGAGGTCAATGGGGCCCATCAACTGTTTGGTTTCCAACATTCTTCAAAATATCTTCATACAGGTTTGGAACAACTTTCATTTTCATGGGTGAACTATCCCTTTAAGTCTTGTTGTGTCTAAAACCACAATAAATGTTTCTACTTTTACTCTGTCAGAAGAGATATTATGATTGTAAATGTCTTAAAACAACTAGGATCTCCATAACAGTATCTCTTTCATCTTAAAGGGAGAGACAAAATAAATGTGTTGTGTAGTCTGGCCTTGCAGGATAAAAGCAGAAGTTGTGAAATGTTAATGTTTTCACTCCCAGAGTTGTTCAACATCCAGGGGACACAAAAGGAGAGAGACAGCTTTCAATTTACCCAAAGAGGACAGTTACAGGTTCACGCCTTTGACAAGGGCAGCTCCCCTCACAACACAGGAGAGTGGAAACTGATGTATGGCTCACATTATCCGTTCCATTCTTTCCTCTGACACTCAGGATGGATGGCGGGACAGAGTAATAGGGAGCTTTGAAGAGGAAGCCAGGATGGGAATGAGGAGAAGAAGAGAACCAGGTCACAAGGACACCATACCAAGAATACTTTTACTGAGGGAAGTGAAAGTGGAACATTTTTATGTTTTTTTAATGTTTTTTTCTGGTGCTTACCTTCTTTACCACAATACATAATGCTTTTTATTTTTTTCAGAATTTCTATGTCACTTTATTTTATTTTACATTATTGTATTTTCCATTTTTTAAACCTCTTGGTCATGATGCTGGAGCCTAAAATTGTGTCTCAAATCGAAGGCAAGCATCATTTTATTTTATCTCTTATTTACAAAAGAGGAAATGACATCACAGTCAGAAACATTTGAGCGAGTTATTTTATTTTATTTTATTTTATTCTATTTTATTTTAAGCCTAAACCAGTGTCTTAGACCAAAGGTAGAGATTATATAGCCTATATATAATAATATAATTATATATATATATATATATATATATATATACATATATACAACTCAGTAAATATTTATCCATGGCATTTCATATTTTGGCTTTCAACACTATTAGGTTAGTCTTTCTTCAGGAAAAATATTAACAAAAGGAAAAAATATCTGACAAACTTGCACAGAATTAACCTAGAATATTCTTTAAAGTACCTGTCAATATAAATAACAGTACATGAATATGGCAATCATTCAGTACCACTGTCTATATCAAAGCTTTTTGTTGTGGTATTACCATCTGAACCCCCACAGTGCCATAGTATTATTTTGTAAGGGCTGGCTTTAGAAGTCTGAGGAACCGGTGGGAATAAAACTCAAGTGAGAAGGTGTTGTTGGCAAAACAGGAAGTGAATCAAGTGATCTCTAGTAAATGTTACTGGCGGCAAGTACATATTTGTCACTCATTAGATGTGTATATAAAAAGAATAATTATGAGCAATATAGGTGTGGATGTGCCTCTAAACACTGATCTCAAATGAGCACTTTCAACATAATTTTAGACACAGTAGGTGGTCCACCACAACAGTTCTCAGATCAGTGTGCAAAGCCGTGTTATAATGATGAGCATGCGACAACCGCTGAGGCCGAACAGCTTGCAGAAACCGTAATGAGATCTCCAGAGGAGAGAGAGAAAGATGCCGCTCCAAGACACAATTAAAACTAGACCCTGCATGACTGTTTTTGTATGCAAATACACCTGAAAGAGCTTTGACAATTATAATAAAGTAGCCACAGTAATCATTTATTTTTATAGTTGTTTACTGCATGGATATATTAAAATAATATCAGGGTCAGGAAACCTATTGTTTGAAAAAGGTAATAATTTTTGCAGGTGTGTTTCATGACTTCAGGGGAGCATAAATTTAAAGTTTAATATCTGTTAATATTTTCCTTTAAAGTACAGATTAAAGAGACAAAAAACTGCTCTCACTTTGTCAAATTTTACTTGCGAGCTTGACTAATGTGACCTGCCAGAACTAACTCCATTTTCAGCTTGATGTAGGCTAGCCTATACAGTATACTACCTTCCTGTAAAATGTTGTCCAATATTTAGGTTGAAAAAAAAAAAATGCTTTTGAATTATGATTGTTTCAAAAGTTGATGGGTTGTGGGAGTGTTCTCACCGGAAAAGTTTTAATTTCAGAATAAAGTTTTTTTTAGTAAACTGGATGGAGGGTGAATGTCCAAAATTACGGCAATTCGTCCCAAATTTTACGAGGTGGCTAATTCGCACGAATTCATACGACCTCACTCGTACGAATTTGTACGTTTTTTGCTAAATCGTACATATTTTACGAGTTGCCCAATTCGTATGAATTTGTACGAATGACCTACCCCTGACCCCGCCCCTAAACCTAACCGTCACTGGGGTTTAGACAAATCGTATCGCATCGAGTGAGGTCATACGAATTCGTACGAATCAGTCACATTTCACTCACTCGTACGAATTCGTACGAATTGGTCGTGAGATAGCGTTGGAATGTCATGTTAAATGATTCTTTGATTTTTGACACCTGAAAGAAATAAAAAAACTGAAATATCATCATCTTTGAATTGATTTGATTCAGTGAATGTCTATGATTCCCAGGATTCCACTGTGTCTCTTATTGCTGCCCTTGATTTAGAAATGTGAAGAACACTCATTAGCACAACCACTTGTGTGCCCATATCAGTGCATCTAACCTCTGATTGGCTGATGCTGCCTCCTGCCTGCTGGTCACAGCAGGCCACTGGTCTCACATCTGTTTTTTTTATTTTATTATTTGATATGTGGGACAGTCTGTGGCTGAGACGTCAAGGTCACTGACTGAGATTCTGAATGAATTGCAGCACGACCGGTCATCTTTAAGTGGGGTGCGGTGCATTTAAGTGCTCTTGTATATGATTCTGAGTCTGCACTCCTCATTTTTCTAATAAAGCTGTAGCACTCGTTCTCCAAAGTCATCTTTGCAAGGTCCTGTATTTTTACTTCAGACTTTCAAATGGTCGCTGTTGATTTTTTATTGATCCACAGCACTGCCTTAAATGTATGTCATTGGAACAATTTTAAAATCATACAAATTTAGTCATGGTTTTACTGTAATTCAAAAGCTGGTCCTACGTATATTCCTCTAACTTCAACCAGCCTAAGCTCATAATCTTAGATGGTTTCCCAGCCCAGTAAGGCTAGTCTGTTATGCTAATTTTAACAGGGTTTTTAGACTTTTGAGATCATAAACCAGCTGAACATGGTTGGGACACCAACTAGAATGACACAAGGAATCGCATACAACCGATAGATATGAAATATCAATTTTTATCAGCTGATTAAATTTTTTTTTTTTATCAGATGCTAGAAATATATCACAAACTAATAATCTATCAGAACATATAAATTATATAAAGGAGATTAAAACTGATCTGTGCAGTGATGTAGGTTTTTTTGAACATCAAAAAGGACATAAAGGATCTTTACTTAAATTTTTCTTTGTAAAATATATTTTTTTCGAAGCCTTTGATTTAATTATGAGGTTATTATGCTAAATATTTACTGCAAAGATGCAATCATCTTTCTGTCTTTCCCCCTTCTCTGTCTGCAGTCACAAACTCTTTAATGATCTTGCATGAAGCTATGTGGCAACATGCACATAATTACATTGCGACGTCGCTTCTACTTTTAAAGACCAATAAAGGATGAATTTGCCGCATAAGATCAGTATCAGTGAGCACTCTGCAAAGTCATAAGTTTAGACTGAAAGCTGCAGATGTTATAATATCTGAAGCTCTCCAGCAAATGACTAACTGTGTCTATATCTTGGAGTGTTTGTGTGTCTGAGAGGGGAAAAGGGTGTGTGTGTGTGTGTGTGTGTGAGAGAGAGTTTTTTTCCAAAATGCAAGCTGCATTTTCATGTCTTAACTGAGAATGGCACACTGGCAGGAGTGGTGGGGTGCTGAGGGTTATGCAAATTAGGTCTGCCAAGGTCATCCAATCAGCTCAGAGTCCTTTATGCATCATGAGAAGTGACAGTTATAATGGTTGCCTCTTAGAAGACTGAAAAAACAGAAGAGCTCTCTGATGTGATCCTGGAGGATGTGATTCCCATACTTTATTTGAAAGTGCATTTGAGGTCCCTCTCCAGAAGATTTTTTTTTTTTTTTTTTTTTGGACAGTGTTTGATATGCATACTGGCAGAAAGTCTTAAAAGTCAGAAATAAATGCTTAAAATGCAAGCAGTTAACTGTTATCTAAATCTATATGTTCAATATATGAAATTAAAATATTACTATATAATACAGTTCAAAATGTCAGTAGAAAGAATAAAAGTCCAACCTTTCCAGTTAAAGTTTCCGTTGAGTTTGTTTACTAAAATACAGTTTTAAGCTAAAGAAGCAAAATATGATAACTTGTTGTCTGATTTGATTAATTGCTTGTTTGAAATATGTTAGAGAAATGTAATCAAAACAGAGTTTTGGAGATTTTGGTTTTTCCTCATTCAAGTAGGTTCAAGTAAATTTACAAATATTTTCATTTTTTAAAGTTTGGTTATTAATTTTACCTACAAAAAGTTAAAAAGCAAAAAAAAGTAACTTTTTCAGAGCACACACACAGTAGCTGGTGCTTCATTTGTAAAAAAAAAAAAAGAAAAAAAAAAGAGACCATTGTTCCCTGAGAAGAGAACAAGGGAGCGAAAGAGAAACCTTCCAATACAACGGCCAGATCCCAGGCCGATACACTCAGCCCCTGAGTGGTTGGTGCCCAGGGGTTTTGGTGGGTTTTGGTGCCCAGGGATGTAGACTGCTCTCAGGGAGAGCAGCTTTCCCTGAGCCATGATACTGATCTGGTGCACCAGTTTATAAAGTGGGCGTGACGACAGACCCTCCTGGTGATTTATATACGATGTGTTGTCTGTGCGGACAAGCACGAGATGGGCCCGTAGGTCTGTGAGGAAGTGTTTCAGATCTAGAAAAACAGATTTCACCTCCAGGCAGTTTATGTGCCACGAAAGATGGTGGTCCCTTACGTCCAGAAAAGTGGTCCTTTGTGCTGGAGAAAGCACACTCTTATTTGCGTTCAGCCTCAAACCCAACACTTCCATATGGGCGAGGATGACGGCTCAATGCCGAACTGCCATCTGCTCTGATGGAGCTAATCTATATACTACTATAATCAGCCAGTCTATTTAATATGTGAATGCCCTGGACTTGCAGTCGAGCCAGAGCTGTATCCTGCCTCCAGCAACAGAAGAACAATTTGCTAATAAAGTCAGAAATACACTGGTAATTTAGCACTTGAGGCAAGTCCCTCTCTGCCTAGGACAGTTAGCAGAAAATTACTTCATTTCACAATTAAGCTGTACTGCACACGCTCAAGTGCCACGGAAAAATGCGGTTCCAAAAAGAACACTCTTCTTTCAAATAAAATTAAATGAGTACATCATACAATACGTCTTATTTCATTGTACATATGGATTTCTTCTCAGCTCACTGCCTTCTATTAGTACCGTTCTAGTTAGTCTGATGAATAGCTGCTCGAGCTGCCTAAATGGATTTTAACTCTCTAACACTCAGGCAAATGACACCATCATTTTGTTGCAGCTTCAGTGCGGACAAGCAGGTCAGCTGGCCACGGTATGTCCGCTGGATGATTTAATTGAATTGTCAGAGTTGGCGTCCTCTTATTGGGCAGCGTCCAGCCCTGCGATGATACACTGCAGAGTGCTCCATCTTCTCTGACATCAGTGGTGGAATGAAGTGTGTTTTGTGATGGAGTCTGAAATTACCTAGCACTCACTCAATGATAGACTCATAAACAAAAGTATGAAATTGTTGAGGACAATTTGGCTTTAATAAAGACTGGATAAATGTAATGTATTATTGACAGAGAGGAAGTCAAACAATATGAAAGAATGCAAAGTACTCGGAGCGGAAACCGCAAAGGGGAAGAATGTATCGTTTTCAAGCAAACTAAAATTGACAAATATATATATATATATGTATATATATATATATATATATATATATATTTTTTTTTATTATTATTTTTTTTTTTTTATGGAATATCGCAGTGCTTATTATTAGTGATGCACAGATCATGATTTTTCAGGAACAATTCTGATATTTTCACAAGCAAATTGGCCATCCTGATATCGGTTGTCGTTTTTTTTTTTTTTTTTTTTAAGCAAAATTATTTGTTTTTTATTTGCTTTTTAAAAGAAAAAATCTGTTTGTGTGCAAGAATAGAGATTAGACATTTAGACATACACTCCTGAACTTCCCTAAGCACTTCCCCTTGGCAGAATCCCCTCCTCCATTTTGAAGTATGTTAAACTTCATCAAGTGGGCAAGGGAAGTTTAGTTGGACAGACCCTCAACCCCTTGATTTTGACAGAGGGAGCAAGTCTACTCAACATATACACTTCAGGCAGATCACCACAATGCAACATGATTGTGACGTCACAGCAGATCTCACTTAATTTACCCCTACCCCTCACAAATCTAGTGTTATTGGAGTTGTTTAAACATTTAACCGCATAATACTTGTAGCTACCTTAAGCTGACTGTTTTTACACTTTTTATATTTTTTCCAACAGCCCAAGCATACATACAGGCCTATAGAATGGTGAGTAAAACAAATTAATAAGGAAAAAAATATATATAATAAATAAGCATAATTTTGGATTCCAAGTGATCAAGGGCTTAGGGTGTTCCACTGAACACATTGCAAGAGTTCCAGCAGCAGTGGGCTCTCATGCAACATATATGCAATGATGTACATCCAAGTGAACGAGAAGGAGAAAAGGTAGCGAGGAAAGGGCATAAAAACTGGGGTGCTTCTCATTTCTTATTTGTGCATCGTTGTTTTCTTCCCTTGATTCCTTTCCCCACATCAATTTGAGTATTGAGAAGCACCCATGGACTTAAACGCAGCCTGTGTAATTCTTCACCAGGAAGTGAAGAACTACAGTACCCATAAACATGTTGAGATAGTAGAGAGCTTCATTACAAAGATGTGGCTTAAAGTGAAATTGCAAATTATTATTTTGCCATTTAGTTAAAAGCAATAAGATAATTTATAGAGAACACAGAAAGCAGACCCTATCACCCCGAAAACATTGAGGATATTGCATTCAGATGGCTCGTTTTATCAGTCCTCGGCTGATTTCAGGGATACGGGGATGTAAAATTGGAAAATCTGATGGAATTTCAACATTCTATCACCATTTCCAGGCTTCTTGGAGACGAAGATTATCATCAATATAAAAAGAGGTTCAACACAAGAAGGACTTCAGGCTATAATGTGTGCAAATTCATTTTTTGCTAATATGGCAAGAAATAGTCAAGCACTCACAGAGAATACGCAATAAAATCAGTCACGGTCTACTGGATTACCAGAAATAGCTTTAGTTGAATATGAGAAAATGAGTTAGCCGAAAATTGGGTTACATTTTTTGTAAAAAAAAAAAACTGGTGTACTGAAAATGGAGAGTGCAATGTTGATGATAAATTATAAGAAAGAAAGAAAGAAAGAAAGAAAGAAAGAAAGAAAGAAAGAAAACTGCATTCACAGGAGTAACAAGCTGCCATTATTCGTATTCTCTTTAACAAGGCCAATAGTGCAGAGAATAGCAGTACAACCCTTCTGTCCTCAATAGAGCCAGTTTGCATTCATAAGAGAACCTTTGATGGTAAGGCTTTTTTGTCATGGAAAGCGCTGCAAATTCATTCCTTTCGATTCATTTCAAGAAGCCCTCTTGTCTCTAAAGATCAAGGCACATTTGTTCTTAGAATCCATCAATATAGAGAAAAGTTTTGGGCTCTCTTCTATCGCACAAGAATGACTTTTCAACAAAAACCTTAATACCTTCTGAAAACCATTTGTCAAACAAGTTAGTGTCCTGCAGTCTTTTCTTAGAGGAAAAGCAATTATGCATAGAAATATAATTTAGGTGGCAGTACTGCAAAATGTCTGGCATCATGTTAGCATAAAAATATCAGGTTGAAACTTATAAGAAAACTTAGTGTAAATGAACTCTTTGGGGACTAGATATATGCATGTATACGTGTACACACTCATACCAGTTTTGGATGATCATATTATTGAATATGAATCCAAAGAGAACAACATCTGTAATCTGATTAAAAATGAAATGTATCGAAAGTGCATGTCTACTTTGTGATGCAAAAGATCTGCTAGGATTTGAATAGATCAGAGAAACATATTAAAAAGAATTTGAAGGGAAAATAATTGGTTAATTTAATTAAAATTACTATTTTTAATTACAATTATGGTAACACTTTAGTTTAGGGTCCAATTCTCACTATTAACTAGTTGCTTACTATCATGCATATTACTAGGATATTGGCTGTTTATTAGTACTTAGAGCACATATTTTAATGCCTTATTCTGCATGACCATATTCTACATCTCTTAATCCTACCCAATACCTAGGTATAGGTAAAATACCTAAACTTAACAACTACCTCACTAACTATTAATAAGCAATAATTAGGAGTTTATTGAGGTAAAAGTCATAGTTAATAGTTAGTTAATAGTGAAAATTGGACCCTAATCAAAAATGTGACCACAATTAATAATATAGCCTACATTTTAGATGAAAGTTTAACATTCATATGTTATTAGGATCTCTGGGACCCCAAATAGAAAGATAAATTAAAAACTCACTCTCAACCGAACATTAAATGTATCTGGGTGACAGCGTAGAGTTTTGATCTTAAAAAGGTTATTTGGAGAAAGCGTCAGTCGTGTGCTTGACTAGTCATGTCTTCTGGAGGCGTCTGTGCCGAACGCAATACAACATTCTCTATTGACAGGCATTAAATTGTTTTCTGAGTTTGATTGATGACACGGATAAAGTGTCCCTCCCTCCAGCTTTATAAGGTCATATTTCCTCAGTTAGAATAACAGCTTTGAGTGAACATCAGAATCTCTCTGAACTGTCTTCAGGGTTTTGCTTCACATATATCATTTTTCCTCTATTTGAAGTTGAAAGTGTGGCTCTAAACTTTAATCTATTCTTTCATTTTATAAGATTTCACCTCACATTTGCTGTCTCCTATACAAACGTTCTGGTGATCTGCTGGCCTAACATAGGTAATGTATAGGGGAATTGGCTTGTTTAGAAATGATAGCCCTTCTCAACTATCAATGATGATAACCTTTCATCATGGCTTTTCTTCATATTGAAAGTGGATTTCACTTATTTATTCAGCTTTTAAACCTTTCTGGTCATGCTGATGGCATTTTTATTAAATCGGCCTTTGTTGTACCCTACTGTCTGAAAAGCAGAATTTAACAGCAATCCGGTGACAGACTCGCCAATGGCTGAATGACACAAGGGCAGTGTTGTGTTTTCCTATCCCACTCTGTTTCCAAATACAGCATCAACTTCATGCTTTCCCCCAGATGCAGAATAAGCAAAAGTCAAAACTCTCACGGCCAGAGTCCATTAATCATAATCACGCAATTTGCATTCAAAGATAAAAGCTATATTCTGTACCTGATGCCGGACTCTTGTAATCAATTACCTCTTGTCAAATAATTTTGTACTACAACAACTTTTTAAGTGACATGCCAGAGTATGCTCATTAATCTTTCCTGCATCATTCTAACTGCACTACTTTGCATTTCTTCAACTCATTAACTGCATTTTACTGTACTAAAACACGGCATTTTGTTTATGCAAGTCAGCATGAGTGGGCATTTTGAGGCACTAGTATTGTTTACATCCCAAACATACTAAAGATGAAATTTTATACTGTTTTTGTTGTTGTTGTTGTTGTTGGTGAAAACTGAGGCTAAGAACACCAGCTTCCACTTGAAGAATGAGCTAAAGGATGCCTCCGGTTGTTGTTTCAGAACAATATCAATTCCCAAATCCTCACATGAAGTGAACTGAACCTCTAGTTCTTTTCACTGTCAAACCAAATAAACAAAAACTTGACTTCCCACCCGGCATGCCTTCATCCAATTTCTGAGCAGAGTGACCTTGATAGTCTGGAGAGAAACTAAACTGTTTGCTTAATGATTCACTGTTGTACACATATTATACACTGCTCAAAAATAATGGTTAAAAACAGGAATCCTAATTTGCATCATAGTCTCATTGGTCTAAACTCTCTCTACATAGCTGTACATTAAACATTGAATATCTTCTGATTATATCTTCTGATTAGCATGCTGGTCTTTGAAAACTTTAGTATCTTTTCATTTTGACATTGTCATTTAAATATATTTTATGCTTGTATTTAATATTTGTTGGTTTGGATGGTACTTTGTACTATAAAATCAGACCTTCCTAACATGTTTTAGGCCTTCTCACGAAATGATGTTCTAAATCAAATAGCTTCTATAGCATCATAGTCCGTGATAGACGAAGAAGCAGGACAATTTATGTTCATTGCGGTGCACAACTTGCTTACCCTCACCATGAACCCTGTGTTTGTAGTGTATCATAGCCCATAAATGTGACAGCAATCAGGATGTATTATTCATCAGTATGATACTGATATTCCCCCACTGAAGCATAGTGTTGAATGGGGACGGGCCAGCGTGTGGTTGCATAACCTTGTGGGAAAGAACATTGTAAGGGTAACTAAACCTCATTCTTTTCTGACAAAAAAAAAATATATATATATCAGAGTCTACATGCAGGAAGGAGGATAAAAGAGAGTCTGAAAAGAAGAGTAGATGAGAAGACGAAATGAGTAATGCAGTTTTATGTAGCCACACAATCAACAGTCAGTCAGAGTTATTTTGTTTTCACACACAGTGGGCAGATTTATCTGAAATAGATTCAATTACAATAACAGATTTGTGTGAAAATATTTGCGCAGCCTATAACCCAGCAAACAGATATTATCAGAACTTTGGCTAAGGTTCTCTCAAAGTTATGAACAACCTTTCTTCCAGTAACGTTATTAGAAAATTCGCTCAGAGTTATCTGCTCTTTAAAAATTGATGATCTTTAAAATGTAACTGAATCAACACTGACTTATAAGCTGAACAATGACTCAATTTTCTTTTAGAGCTGGCGTACATTCGAAATGAAATGTTTGCATTATATAATCATTTTCCAGTTATCACTGTGAAGCTGCTTTGTCTGTATAAAGCACTTTATAAATAGAGGTGACTTGACTTGGCTTGACTAATACAGTTTTTCTGATTGCTAAAACTTAAAATCATGACTCACTTTCTCAAAACCTTAAACACGGAACCACATTTTCAAACCACATTCAGAGAACCTCTGACTCTTCTTGTAAAATCAAACAATTGCCTCAAAACCATTTGATCTTTGCTCAAAATCAAACAATGCTTTCAGATCATACGCACATGAGCCAATATTATAAAAACTACAGATCATTCATTAGACACTATATCAAAAAATGGAGAACACAGAATCCAAGGCATGCAGTTACAGAAAAAATATATTGTAACAAAGTCAACTAATTTTGCAATTATGTAAAAAAGTATAGTAATGACAACTTACAGTAGTACAGTGAATACATTGTATACTGTATGCACTGCAATTATAGTATTGTACTGAATATTGTATAGTAGGCCTATAGATTTTCTCTTGCATACTGTGGAAATATAGTGACACAACTGCAAAAGACAAAAAGATTACAGTAAAAAAAACTCTAAATGAAAAGCATGTTACAGTACAAACAAAAGAGCTGTGCAACTGCAAAATCAAGGTCAGTGAGAGAGATTTATTCTGCTTCTGCATCATGTCTTCATGTTGAGTCCGGCCGGAGGACTTTATTCACGTCACAGATAATGTCATCTCTGCAGGCAAAGGGAAAAACCCTAAAGCCAGATCCAGTTTTGACAACATTCTCCACACCTGCTCTTCCTCGTCCTCTTCCTGCTTCTTCACCTCCTCTTACACATACTCTTCCTCCTCTTACTCATATTCCTCCTATTATACACATACTCTTCCTCCTCTAACTCTTATACACATACTCTTCCCCCTCTCCCTCTTATATTATTTCCATCCATTGTTGGTAACTACATTCAGTGCAACATTTTGAGTCAATGTTGGCACTCTGAACTGACTTGTATTATGTACAGTTGGTTTGGTCACATTATTAAAAATAAGTGTGAACAATTTTGAGTCGTTGTGTGTAAACGATGGCAACTGTGTTGTAGATGTGTTCAACTTTTGCCTGCCTGTGTTTAGCATTTTGAAACAGAAGTGCATCACAGTGCCAAATGTGTTTAAGTGAGTGAAAATGTGTTTAGAGTTTTGAAAAAAGAGTGCATGAGACTTGCAAACAGTGTTTTAACTACCTCAACTTATTTAATGTCTTATAGAAAGAGTGATTTATTCAACAAATTGGTTTAGGCTATTGAGAATTTGGTTCAGAGAATGGGGTTTAGTGTTTTAGCAATTCAGAAAAAAAATTCTCAAAACATTAGCACAAAAATGTATATTTATACATCGTTCATGAGTTTTGAACACTCATAGAACATTCAAAAGTAATGTCCCCTTAAAGTTTGTAAAATTTTCAAATGGAATTGTCATGTTTTGGGTTTTGGTTCACATTTATGTTTTTCATGTCTTTTACTTTGTAGTTTTCATAGTCATATTTCCTGGTTTGTCATGTGTTTCCCTAGCTATCATGTGATCCTGTCATGTGCTTCCCCTGTTCACATGTCTTGTTTTCAATAGGTGCCTAAGAATTTGCATAAACAAAAAAGTTTTTAAAAAACAGAACATTTTGAACATTCAGAAATACTGTTTTCATAATTTCATGAGAACATTAGCAAAACATTCTTAGAACATATTTTTGTTCGCTGGGAATTAGGGTACATGTTCTGAATATCAGCGCAGAATATAATAGTCGTGCTAGAACGATAGCGAATGTGATTGATAAAAGAGTAGACAAAAAGTACCCAGATTTACTACTATTTTCGGCGAAATTCTGAGGTGTGCGTATGATGGATACTTTACTATCCCATGAGGCCACGGGAGAGGATGTGTGAATGGCAGTGAAGCGACGCAACTGACGATGATGATGGGTCACATGATAAAGACAATATGGCGGATATACGTCTGGTTTACATTCATTCTACACATTCATTTTTATCACTCGCAAAGTAAGTACCTATTCAAAACAAATACCTACCCAAGAGAACATGCGATTCCGGATGCAGCCAGACACTTGTATAGTTCCTGGATGGATCAGTGTTGTTGAGCGTATCGTTGTTGAATGAAGATAGTCACTTGTCTCCACCTACTGGTGTATCTATGTGACCTGCAGAAAGAGTTACAAGAAAGAGTTACTTGATTCCCATCACTAATGCGCAGATTGTATTAATATTAGATTTCATGCTTATATTATAATAGTTATAGTAATGCCATATGAACTCAAACACTATTTCGTGGGCCATCTGTTGCTGAAGAGTCTAGGAGGAGAGGTGGGAATGAAATTAATTCAGGAGAAGAAGAAGAATGAGGCTGAGGTTGAGAAAGAGGGGTCAGAGCTGGGAGGATGAGGCTTTTGATGAGAGAGAGAGAAATGGAAAAATGGGGCAATGTGAAAGTCTTAGGGAGAGAGATTAAAAAGTGGAGAGAAGACCTTCTGCTGCAAGGTGCGCATTCAGTCCCTCGTTCATATCGGAAAATGTCTTCACAATATATTTTTGAGCTACAATGCAGAAATCATTTCCTTGGTATGCGCAAGTCTTGCATCAGAGCAGAGAAGTTGCCATGGGCCTACAGGTCCCTTGGCACATTCATTGTGATACAGAGATAGTGCCAGGAATTGATTCAAAGAAGTATATAGCAGACAACATTCGAACATTTGACCTCTGTATTACTTTTGAGAGTGCATCGAGGAGACCAGGGCAAGTTGTCACACTGGACTCTATCTCAAAATCCAAAATTCCAAAATACACAAATGCTTAATTTAATATATGCATGTTATCTTGTACTTTTTGATATTTTATGCTGAAATCCCTCTGAATATTGGCTGGTTTGCATTGTGTACAACTTTCCTTATAGTGTGACTACATGGCCTGTTCTTGGGGCATGTTGTCTTGTCACAAAAGGTCAACGTGTGTTAAATGAACTGCATCTTTCTTCCTCTAAATGTTCAATATCTTTTATTTTAGTAAGGACTTTAAGGTATGTGCCTACAGAAACTAGCTTTAAAAAGAAAACCATTAGAAATATTCACTGGAGTAAGTATTTACTTCAACAGTTGTGTTTATTTGGGACAACCTAAAACAAGATCATCTACACTGTTAAAAAAAATATATACAGGCCTATATATATTCAAAGTTGTAAATAAAAAAGATTATTAGATTAAGAAAATACAATTTCAGTCATTCTACTTCCAAATTTAACATTTAATTCAATGTAAAAATAAGTATTTTATTGTCATTTTATGCAGAAACAGGAGGCCAGCACAACAGCGTAATGCTTTGTAAAAGAAAATGAGTGACAGTTTAAGCTTGTTCCAAACTGGGTAATGATTTTAACAAGCCAAGACGTCATAGTATTAGTATTTTAATCCATTTTGTTCTTGTGAGGTCAGTAAAAAATCTATGTAATGAATTCAGACATCAGATCTGTCATACTATGGCAGAATTGTGTCACTGAATTCATGATTTAGGGCTCTGTTATCCTGTCCAACATAACTCACAACCACAACGCCAGCTCTCATTTCTTACAGCAATATATAAAGTCACACTTCATAAAGCCAATTTTATTTTCTACTTTTCATTGTGCTCCATGTAATGGGGATCTGGTTTGTGGTTTTTACAACTGTGGAACCTATGTATTGCTTTATCAAAATGCCAACTTTTGTAAACCTTTGCTAAAACTTGTCACTTTAGGCCACCTTTCAATGAAAAGACTACTTCTTTCTTATCCAAAAATCAATTGTGTGCTTTAAAAAGCTGTTCAACAGAGCAGGCTTGATGAAAGAACCATTCCTTGACGACTCAAGCTGACAAGCATAGTGTTTCATAATGGTTAGAAAATTGATATTTCTATAGACAAGGCAAGTACATGCTGCAAATTTTTTTTGAAACTTTCTGACAGATTTTTTAAAGAGGAAAAAGGGAGACTGTTATTTACTGGACAAAAAAATGGGCCTTTTGAATGGGCCTTAACTAGGTACTGTCAAGGCAGTTTTTTTTCTTCATTCTTCATTTTCTTTTTTATCTTCATTTCTTCAAACAAACATCAGTATGTTATTTAAGGCATGACACCAGAGGAAAACATGAATTGATTATTAAGCATTTAACATGTCTGTATACTTAATGCACGCAGATGCATTCAACTCTAATAACATGTCAAGAATGAGAAATGTTTTCATGTTGAATATCAACGGATAATTCACGTGCAATAAATCTTAGTGATTTACGTCTTTTGAGTGACCTTTTAATGGTTTGAATTCTAATACTGTGAAAATTTAATTAAAATGGTCAGTATAGTGTTCAATGTCAAGGGCCCATCTAAATGAATAGGATAATCTAGAGGTGAGCCGTACAGACAGTTCTCTTCATTGCATTCAGTAACTGGTTCGGTGCACACTCTGAAGAGCTAGACCACAAATTTGAATCAGCCTCGCTGGGAAATGAACAATGCATTTGGGTGTAATACCGAAGACACTCAGCAATGGTCTGGTGTCAATAGAAAGTCAATATTAATTTTCTCTGGGCCAAAACCCCTTTTAAGAGCTTTGGAGAGAGACTGGCCATTAGAGATAAGAAAAGTAATAGAAACTCAACCCTGTTTTACAGTTCAGAGCCACTATGGTGACTCTAAAAAGCACCTGTATAGAGTATCTAAATATAAAGCTCATTATTAGAGTAAATCAAGGCCTATCTAAAGCACTATACTCTTGTTTCAATAATTAGTAGTGCTTGTATTCGCCGCCATTATCCGCATCAGCGAAGACAACTCAAGCGACTTTTGCAAAAGTAGAAGATGGATTCAAAGAGACCGGCTTCTAGTTCATCCCAAAACCCAACGCAAACTCCACGTAACCGCGTGCACAACACTGGTTGCAGTTTCGCATGTCGCCAGAAGGGGGCATAGTTCTGCAAAAACTCAGAGACTTGCGCAATGCACCTTTAAATTTCCGGTTCTATTTTTAAGTACAACAACTGAATGATTTTAACAAAGTTTGGTTCTGTTGGCAGTTCTTGATCGTGCATTCTGAGCACTACTGAATTTATTTGCGGGACATATAGAGCTACCAGTCTAGGCTGATTTCCCTACGAATTGGTTCTTTTTAGTGAATCACACAGAAAACAGGATCAGCGTATAGTTCAGTTCCTAAACAAATGCCTTTTTTGAGTCGGTTCTTCTGAGTGAATGAAAAACTTGCAATCAGGTATCTGATTGAATCCTGAATGGCTGACTGAATCGAATCTTGCTTAAAAATATAGCAAGATGTGTAGCTCAGTTACTGAATGAATTGCTTGTATGAACCAGTTATTTTTAGTGAATCAAAATCATACAGTTCAATGAACCAATGTAGTTCCATTCCTGAACGTAAGCTGGTTCTTCTTAGTTCCAGCACGATCAGTGTAGTCCCATTACTGAATGAATGACTGTTACATAGCGACCAGTGTAGTCCCATTCCCGAATGTGAGCCATATTTTCCTAATGAATCAAAGACATACAGCACGATTAGCGTAGGCCGATTCTCAAACGATTTCTTTAGTGAATCAAAAACACTTATGAGCAGTGTTGGGGAAAGTTGCTTTTGAATGTAATGCGTTGCAATATTGCGTTACTCCCTAAAACAGTAACTAATTAAGTAATAAAGTATTAATTTAGTATCTACATCATATCTTATGCATAATATGAATTGAAAAGTGACTTCCACAGTATGAGAAAAAAATAGGCTACTATGGAAGTCAATGGGGCCCATCGGCTGTTTGGTAACCGACATTCTTCACAATATCTTCTTTTGTGTTCAGCAGAAGAAATAACTGAATACAGGTTTGGAACAACTTGAGGGTGAGAAAAAGATGACAGAATTTTTATTTTTAAGTGAACTATCCCTTTAATGCACACTGGTTAACACTAATGGAAAGTAGGCTTCTAAGAGTTTCTAAGAGTGGGAAAGTTTTCTAAGAAATGAAACTGACCATTGCTGAAGGCACCTGAGTTATTTTGACATCTTTTAAATCCATTACAGATAGTGTTGTCTTTCTGCACCCGAAAGACCTAGAGGTGTGACAGTGATGTGTTGGGTTGCATTAGCAGCGGTGCCTTGAGGGGGGACTAGGGACCTTTGCTTTGATGAAATCTCATTGTTTGAGACCCTTCCCCCTTCTCAAAGTCTCAGTAACATCGGTCTCCCATTGAAAAGAAATATGATGTGGAAAATGGCCATTGGGTGATGGAGATTGATTCAGAAGAAACATGAGCAGTGATCAATATGGCGGCTTGTTCGCTGGAGAGAGACACTTATTGCTGTTAGTTCAGCCACCTGGTGGATTCTGGGAGGAAAGCGGTCGACGGGGAATGCTAGGCATGTAATTTATGATGGAAGTGTCACTCCAAGAGTGATGCTACTCGGATGAAGGATCCCATGTGATAATGAAAATAACTTTTTTGGGGCCAAGAAGAGGACAGTCAGAAATGAAACAAATGTAGCATGGTATGAAATTTAATCCAGCTGGTCAACATTTTCAGGAATCAAATTTGCAGATTCATTTCACTTAGAAAGTCTGTCCTCACCTGCACTTTAAATGCTTATTGTACAAGAGAATGTGAAGTTCAACACAGATTCACCCTCAGTAGACTCACTAAATCCGACTATCAGCCAGTATGGACCAATAATCAACAGATTCATTTTTCATCAGCATGTACAATGTTGATCAATCTCATATTTGCCATGATGAATACGCCATTTCTATGGGTTGCGTAACAGAATTGTGGATGGCACAGGGGGATATAATAATCAATAAAACAATGGAGGTCAGAGCTCAAGAGGCAAACCAGCACAGCGTGAAAAGGTATTTTTGGAAAGTCAGACTGAACTATTTCTACTATTTCAATTAGCTGTGTATGATGTGCTTAGCAAACTCTTACAGTGTGAAAAAAAGTGAATTTCTTATTTAAACAAAAATAAGATAATACATATATTTACAGTAAGAAATACATCTGGCTATAGTTTTGTCATTTTTATTATCATTTTTAATGTACGTACATACTGTATATTTAATTTGTAAAACGCCATTGGAAAGATAATTACTTTAAAATGCTATATAAATAAATCTAAACTGAAATGAAAATGTGTCCCTAATATTATAATATTGGGTAGAAAAAAATATTTGCTGTACATGAATTCCAGATGTTTTAATTTGTTTTTACTTTAGTGCAATGACAAATAAAAGGAAATAATTTATTTTAAAAAAAACAATATAATATCATGCATATTATTTTTCCTATTTTCCTCATTTTTTTAAAATAAAGCCTTTTTACGAGAAGTGTGCTTTGCAAGGGTATCATCATTTATGGGGGTCCTTGGTTTGAAGTTTTAAAACCCCTGTTTTTTTTTTGTGTGCGTTCAAGTTGATGCATTGCAAAAGACAGTCCGCCAAACATGTTCTGTCTCCCTGGCGTCAGAGTTGTCTCCATGCGCCAGGAATAATCTGCAACCTAAATGTGTTCTCTCTATTTATCCATTCATTTCCACCGGACAAGCACTGTCGCACTGACGAATGGGAGCTGGAAAGAGCCAATTGTATTTGTTCAGTAAAGGGCCTTCATTCCCTTGAAACCCAAATGTCCCTCACAAAGAAAGTGATAACCCTCTCCCGACATTACCATAAGTCTCTAAAGAAACTCATCTGGGAAATCAGATGTTTATTACCGGATTCTTGCACGAGGAGTCAAATCAGCTACACCATTATATTCTTGATTGGACAGCTCGATGTACTGGTGTGCTTTGTGCACATCTGTCTGGCAAGAACATAATTCTGCAAATTTGTTTCCAGTTGCACTAATAGACAATTCTATCTCTTCATCATACAGAAATGAGTTTTCATGAGATATCTGCATTAAAAATTGTTGAAGCAAGTGGCCTGCTTATGAATATCCAGTTTCGACTGATTAATGCAGGTGACTGAAGTCATCACACTGGGAAAACTCTTTGTGGCTTAGCAATTGACAATTAAAAGTAACAATTAAAAATCAAGAATGAAAGCATGATTGAATGCCTTTTCGTATAGTTTTGCTCTAGGGATAAAAACCAGGGATAGCTGTCAAATTTGGCAGCCACTTTTATCCAAAGCAACTTACAATTGCGTTCATTTCATCAGTTAATGCATTTAAACAGAAATTATTGTCCTGAGAATGCAGGAGAACAGAATCCACCTTCAAAATAGCTATTTCCCCAATGTATGCCAAATCACAAAATGTATTTTCATTTCTGACATATATATACATATATTTCTGAAGCAAATATACTAAACTATTACATAAAAAAGCAATTTTGTAACTGGACTTTTAAATAGAAACTTTCTTATAGGCTAGTGAAAAATTCCAACCCAATCTCTCACAGAAAAACATAACTGTTTTACAAGGTGGTTATTTTGTATAAATTCATACAAAGTGAATCATACAAAAGTGTATTTTTAGACAAAAGTACGCATGAAGGTCCTCCGCTAAACCTGACTGTCACTGGGGCGGAAGCAGATTGTACAAAACATATGAGAGTGGACAAATTCATACGAATTAGCCACCAGTTCGCCAAACCTTAAAATTACGAATTGCCATGAAATTGTGTTAAAACTCTCATGACAGCTAGTCCAGTCTCCCCTAGAAAGAGACAATTTGTAATAAATGGCATTCAAACATATTCATTTTTTTTTCTTACTTTCACAATGTCAATGAACAACGTCCAATTGTTATTAATACCTTTTTATTCAAGTCCTATCAGTTGCACAGCCTTTGCCCTTATTATGACAGATACAGTATATCTGCTTTTTCCAGCTTGGCTGAGAATGTAATTGGATTGTGGTGTGTTTATGCCATGATCTGGAGTATATAGCAAAGTAGGAGTTGGCTTCCTTGTCTATAAGCAAATACAGAACTAGCCAGTATCCAAGGCTCCCCATGGTCACACCTTGAGACTTGGGACTCAGTAATAAAACGAGTGAAAGAGATCTGTCAGCCTTGCATCATGTGAAGGGTTTGGTGAACAGGGTTGTCACTGACAACCTCTGACAACCTGAACTTACTTTACACTTGCAATAGAGATTCATCAGACAGAAAGAACAGATAGAATCTGCACATACAGTTCTTTTATTTTCTCAGCTCTTATTTGGCACAACATTTTTCCAACTTTTATTGTACAATTGTCTATTGCCCATACTGACTGCTTATTGTCAATGCTTCAAAACAAATATAAATAAAAACAGATGACTAAACATCATTTTGATTAAATATATATATATATATATACATTATGCTTTTTATTTTATCCTATACCCTTTATTGTAATGTTGATATAAAAAGTCTTGTTATAATTAAAGAAAAAAAAAATCTGACATTTTTCAATTGTATTTTTATGTGAAAGTCGGAATAAAACAGAAGTTGAGATGTTCTTTTCTTTCCTATTATCTCCAATAGTATATGAGTGAAACGGCTTTTCGGCCAGGAAAAAAATGTAGTCCGGGACTTGATTTTGTCCATTTGGATTTGATTAGATCATGACCTCACGCAAGTAAACGTGTCATCAGAGAAGAGAAGATATATTGCAAGAGGAAGGGGAAGTTATTTTGATTCAATATTATGAGGACATGTGAGTAAAAAAAAAAAAAAGGTGTTCATGGAAAAATAATTTATAATAAATACTACACTATTCCATAAAACAAACAAAAAAAAAAAAATAAAAAAAAATAAACAAGATCTGTCCTTTTTGATTTCATGGTGACTTTAAATTGAAATTTCAAACTATTAATAAAGAATACCTTCTCTCTTCATAAAAAAAAAAAAAAAAAAGATGACTCAAACATGTTTTCAGACTTGTTTTTTGTTTTAGACTAAATAGCAGAGAAATATTACATATTTACTTTAATTGATTTTATGGATTTAATTAAATTAAATTAAATTAAAATAAACATGAATCTGTGACAGAGGAAACGTGCTTTTAATTTGCTTGACTTTAAATGAAAATGGAATCATCTGCATCTCTGCACCACTTTTCTCACCGTGCAGTTTGATTAGCTTTTTAATTACAGACAAAAAAAATGAAAAAAAAAATGGCCTCATTTCTCAGCATAATAAAAGATTAGATACTGGGTGCTCTGGAAATCCAGCTCCCTCTAAAGTGTACACTGCTGTTGTGTTTGCTTTCAGCATGAGGGGAGAGGGGTGAACAATCACCATAGCAATTTCCCACAGGAACTACTAGATCCTTTTAAGTCACGTACAATACAATGGTGACATGAAGTCAGGGAAGGAGAGGCTTTTAGTCTCGGAGGAGTGAGGGGAGTCGAGCTAAGATGCTAGAGGTTGTTTAGAAGTGAGCAGGTCTGTTGTTGCACTTTAGTGGTAGGCCTACTACACTTCACCGCCAGACACATCATTATGTGATGCGGCAGTTTCTGTGTTTCTGAATCAGCTGTATTTTAATCTGTAATTTGTATTTAATTTAATAAAATGATTGTAATTTAATCAACATTAAATGACCATTACATTACAATTTATCAGTGAATATCCTGTTTCATTAGAAAATAAATTACATTTTATTTAAAGTCGACGTGAAACGGAAGTTACGATAGTCTTTTCTTCCCTATTGTAGGGAAACCGCTTCTCAAACAAGAAAAAATGTAGGGCGGGACTTGATTTTGTTCATCGGGAATTGATTGGATCATTGGTTTGCTATTGCTGTGATGTCATTTTGTGTAAGTTGTGTAAGTTATTTTGATTAGAACACAAATTACACAAATTATAATGATGTGCATGCATAAATCATTTATAACAGATACTGCAATATTCTTATTCTTATTCTCAAAATAAGAATGGGCAATTTTGATTTCATAGTAGACCTACTTTAAATTAAAATGGGTTGGGGATACAGTTCCATGCTTTCTTACAAATACATTTCAAACTGCTAATATACCCTCTTCCTTCTTTAGCTCAGGCAACGCTGAAATAAAAAAAAATTAAAAGAGAATAATTTCAAACATGTTATTAATGAATAGCAGCCAATAGCAGCACTCTGCTAGCAGGAACGTCTAAAAAGGAACAGTTGCTTATGTGTGAGGGTCACCAGAATTAACATTTGCTGCGCTATCTAAGTGCACATTGTTTCCTCCGCTAATTGAAAGATTGAAGAAATTAGATGAATGCATCTCCCAGTTTACATCCATCACAAGAAGATGCGAGCTCCATGGCAACTACTCAAACACATCAATTCTTAGCTTAGTTACTGGCTTGCAGCCAAAACCAGTCCCTGTTCTTGAAGATAATGACTCCTTGATGCCAGCAAACATCCATTCTCCAGTTTAATTAACCTTCAATATATTACATGCATCCATGTTTCTGGCTTATTATGGAGGCTGATCCAATCAAAGGTGTTCAGTCTTTCTTTCTGGCACTAGTTTATTTGAATGTGCCAAGTCTGCTCTCATGTGGTCTTTAAAGGAACTGATGGCTGGATTGGTACAAGACGCCATAACCTAATATGTTCTACGATTTGTGATAGTGATGAAGTATATTATAATAAGATAGAACACATGCATACATCCTAAGACTCTTAGATATTTTGATAGGCTGTCAAGCAAGTTCGTAATTTTATTTATTTATTTATTTGTTTTTGTTTTTTGTCTTGGATTTGATTTGGTGTTTAGTCTTCCGTGTCAGTTTCTTATTGGAAATATAGTATTCGTGTCATTTTGCATTCAATAAATATATATTTTTTTAAACTCAGAGAGGAACCTGTGTTTAGAGTAATCTTTTCCGGACGGCGAGTTTAGTGCGGCTGCACAAGTCGACAGTCAAGGATTACAGTGATGCAGTGAAATGTGAGTGAGTTTTATAAAATATACTTGTGTTATGATGGTGTTGATATATCTTATGAGGCTGATGCGACACTCGACTGTTTCCGTGATTTCGGTCCCTGAAATAATCTCTAAATCGCGCCTCGATTTTTATCTCTTTTATCTTTTTATCTCAATGGCTTACTCATGCATTGGAATTAAAATATTTAATTTTAAATATAACAATATTATTTTCTGACGTCGTTATATAATTAATTGAACATGTTATTAATATTAATACTCTAGTAATATTAATACTATTCTAGTCTAAATATCTTTCACACAATTAGATATGAAGTCTGCAATTTGTTACATAGTCAATCCAACTCTTATTGATCCTAAAGTATATAATAAGAAACAAGACAGAGGTTTAATGACATGTACCAGATACACTGATTCGTTATTTATAACTGTGCTGTATTCTAGATCAACACACCCAGTTTGTTCTTCTTGCCCAATGGGCTGACAGTGAGGCCGGGCCAAGATGTTGAGTGACATTCCTCGGGACGCCCTTCTTCGCCCACTCACCCGGAATGAGGTGGTGGGGATGTTGGTGAGACTGACCATTTTTGGAGCTGCAACATATTACAGCATCAAATGGGTGGTGGACGCTTTTGACCCAACACAAAAACAAAAATCCCAAGCCAAGAAAAGGGTAAAGTTTTATACCCTTTAAATGACCATCTGCTACTGGTCGTGTGCTGCATTTGATTATAAGTGTTACAGTAAATGTTGTTCCAGTGAATATTAAACTTAATTTACAGATCATATTTCATGCAAGCCTGTAGCTCAAAGTGCCTAGGGATTTATTTCATCGTGGCTTATTATTGATTCATCCCAGTGACTCAAATCATTTAATTCTTTTCACCCAATATACTCTTAATAGTGATAATGGCTTGACCACTATTTCTTGTGAATTATTATGCTGTATATTTAATTGATAGTTTTTATTTATGGACTCCCGCTCTCTCCTCAGGCAGAGCAGTTGATGAAGCAGATAGGCGTAGAAGGAGTCAGTCTGACGGAATATGAGATGAACATCGCCACTCATCTTGTTGATCCTCGCAGCATCAAAGTAAACACCAATACTGTTGTAATCAATGGAAACCTATCATCAAATCACACTGTGTGTGCATCAGTGCATTTGAAGAAAGGACATGCTCTTAAAGACATGATTTATTTATGTTGTTGATTGTCATTTTGCACTGTTCATATTCAGTATTATTATTCAAGCTGATTTAGAATATGTCAATTGTGTTGACAGAATGGATTTTTTTTCCCTGTTTACACCTATGAAGGTGCAAACCTGTAATCATTGTTACCATAGGTCAGGGGTTCTCAACTCAAACTCACCTGAACAAGCCAAACAAGGTCTTCAGGATCACTTATCTGCTTCTCAAATGGAAAGCTGCATCCCAATGAGGCTGTGTCCTCCCTAGACCAGTCCTTCAGGAGTTTCTTGGCTAGACTCCTCCTCAGCATTAAACACTAGAATGAGACGGTCTATTAAATCTTTATGGCTACATCACGCATGTTCCTGCCCCCATAGTCACTGGCCACGGCACAAAAAAAAAAAACTTAATTGTGGAAAATTACTAGTTTTTATTCACAAATAAACATTGAATAGTGAACATAAACTGAAGCTCAATCATACTTGCTTGACGCGCGAGAACAAACCTCTTGCGGAAACTCAAACGTGCTGCATAACACACGAGAATGAACCTCGTTGGTTCTTGCACATCAAGCAAACGTGGTTGAGCTTCCGTTTTCCACAACTGATATGTTTTATGATCCCTTTATGAACATTCTGATACGACAAAGTGGTGGTTGCGTAGACTGTCAATAGGGATCTTCGCCGTGACGTCACGACGCGGTTACACGCGCTCTGGTTGGCAGAAGAAAAGTAATAGCCGCTTGCTGCGCAGCGCAAACACAGAACACAAATGGTTGTATCGTGCTGTGTGATCGGCAAGATTGGTTACTGTACTGTGTGTATCATCTGTGTACATACCCTTATAAATTAAGGGCAAATTATTGTATTTTCATACATTTTTACGTATGTTAACCAATGTTATATACAGGGCCTGAAGTTAACTTTTTTGACTACCAGCCACTGTGACTTTTTACCAGACAGTTTTTTTTTTTTGGCCTCATAAAATGTGAAAAAAAGGAATTGCACAAACATTTGTTCTTTAACTTGTAAGAATACACATTTAAGTGATCCATACAAGTAATAATAACTCTTAGAATACAGATATAGACCTAGTGCAGTTCGTATGTAAACAAATTGCACGTGGCTGTGTTGATGGCTGGGCAGCTGTTAGTTACAGCGTTCAGGAACCGTTAAGCAGAACTAAATTAATATTGTTATTACTGGTGAAGTTACTGGGTAGGCTACCGGACATTTTCTCACCGGTTCCCACCTCCCAACATCTGTGCAACTGTCATTGTACTGCCTATGTCAGCGTTGCATTATCTCATCTCATCTCACCAACAGTTTAGCAGCTAATACTTAATTCACACATTCAAACGTAGTCAGAGAAGGGCCTCATCTTTCTCTCCGATCACATATACGTTCCGAAACACTCAAACTGCACTGCTTTCACAGATGCTTTGTTTACTCCAGTAATGTGCCGCCAGATTTTTTAGCTGTAAATCCAACGAAATTGCTGACTTCGTTTAAATGTCAAAGAACAACAAAAAATTCTCACTCAGGTGATATGGATCAGGCAGAGAACATGAACCCTGGTTATATAAAAGCTTAATTATATCTCTTTTTAGCTTCTTCGGACAAATAATTAACATATGCTGACAAAACACAGGTAGACTGCTGCAACATGCGACATGTTTTGGTTCTTTCTGCCAACCAGTTCGCGCCCACGCCCATATCGTGACGTCACATTTGACTCCGGCGAACATCCCTATGGAGGGACAGAAATCTCTCGGATTTCATTAAAATATCTTCATTTAGGTTTCGAAAATGAACCAAAGTCTTACAGGTTTGGAATAACATGAAGGTATGGAACATGAGCACCCCTAGAAAGTTACAGACAGGTGAGTTTGATCAAGGTTGGAGCTACAGTAAACTCAGCAGGAAAGTGGACCTCGTGGGCCAGAGTTGAGAACCCCTGCCATAGACCTTAGTCAGGGTAGTCCCATATTTAATTTTTGACAGAAATGTTCAATGCATTGTACTGTTGTTTAACAACTTACCGATTGTTCAGCTGACAAAACATCTTTCTTGATAAAAACTCCATAAAACAGTAATAAAAGTTGTGAAAATGACATAATCCAGAACCTTTCTACAGTGTGTGCCAATGTAAAGACTGTAAGTCTTTTCCCTCACAGCCATGTTTTCATCAGCGTTAAATTCAGTATGCCGTCTAACCTTACTATGGTCTATTGGCCTGACGGGCCCCCTCCAAGTCAGTATCAGCCTATATGACTGAATATCTTCTTCCTTTCCTTGAAAGGTGACATGGAGAGATGTTGCTGGGCTAGATGAGGTCATCTCAGAGCTGCAAGACACTGTCATTTTGCCTTTTCAGAAACGTCATCTCTTCTGTGGTTCCAAACTCTTGCAACCTCCCAAAGGTGAGTCATGGAAAAAGCGAATGGGCCCTGAACTTGTCAGTGCATCTGGAGTTTGTGTTTTCCATCCTATTTTAGGATATGCGAAATATCAAAGTGAAGTATGTTATTCATAATTGTTTTATATTGACGATTCCCAGGTGTACTATTGTATGGGCCACCGGGATGTGGAAAGACTTTAATTGCCAAAGCAACAGCGAAAGCATCTGGATGCCGCTTTATTAATCTTCAGGCCTCCACTTTGACTGACAAGTGGTACGGCGAATCGCAAAAGCTGACTGCTGCTGTATTCTCATTGGCGGTCAAGATTCAGCCCTGCATCATTTTCATTGATGAAATAGGTAACCACTGAATATGCTCTAAAAATATACAGATATTTAGAGATTCTAGAAAGATAGGAATAATATTACAATGCCAGCTTGTTTAACGTGCCAAATAAATTCTAGCACTACTAGAGTGATAAGCTTGTCTGTAATCACTATGGATATGCAGGTGTTTATTATTCATGGGTTTTATGGAAAACATGGTAAATGCACATTTGCATAATGACTGCAATGTTTTCGACAGTATTTTCAATGCTGATGACATTTGAATAATACTGTACTGTGACCCATCATCTGTGAAACTGAAGAATCTGGACGCTGCACTGCACACAGAGTTTCTCAGGCGTTTTATCATATTGTACTTGCTGAACAGTCAGTAAACGTTAATTATATTAAATAGTTTCTCTTCTTTTAAAGCCGGTTCCGCATATTAAATTACAGATGCTGAAAAAGCAAAATTGTTGAAAAACTATGACTGCAAAAAAGTTTCTAAGTAGTTGCTTTAATTTCGTGTTTAAAATGTAAAAAAAAAAAAAAAACTATATAGTTGCACTGTATATACTTCTACATAACTGTAAATTATAAATATTTTTAAATACTATATGAATTACAGTTTTTTACAATCGCTATGACAGTTTTTTCAATACATTTAACAAGTTTCCTAAACTCTTAACGCACCAACACACTTAAAACACACAATTGGCAAAACACTTACAGTTAATTTCATGCTCAAAATCACACATTGTAAACTAAACTCCAAAACTAATTTTCAAAATACAATAATACACTAACACAATACACTATGTCTACCAAAACATTGCAAACATGTTTCAAAATTAAATAATTATTCAAAACACTAACACATGTTCTCTTCCAACAGGAACATTTAGTCAATCATAACACAATGACAAAAAAAACTCTATCATCAGCTGAAATTACAGAAACTGCATTATTTTGTGTCAGGTATGCCCTTATACAACAGACAGTATATTGTATTGATCATAGATTGTGTTTTGCACTGCAGTTTTTTTTTTTTTGAAGTTGCTCTACATTTTTGTTTTGTTTGTAATGTAAATGAATGCATTTTGTTGGTGTTGTTTTTTTGCAGCAGAAATTCAATACAACAAAATAAATGACCCTTCTTAGAGTAGCTTTATAGAATGTATGGTTTATGAAAAAAAGAAGACAGAGACAGAATTGCTGCAGTAAATGCTTTATTTGCAACAGGGCATTTCTGCAAGATAACAAAAATATGCAATATAGCTGCCATTTACAGTATTACTGTATGTGAAAATACAAAATATACAAACAGAAAAAGCCATCTTTTAATCTGCCCGGTCTTCTGCGTTTGTCCACGTTCCCATCCACATCACACCTGATATCTTCCCTGGCAAGGCATCTTGGGAAGAATCTTTTGGCTTGCCTTATCCTGGTAGTGTTCAGCTGTGAGGTCTTGGTATGCAGCATCTTTTGCATACAGGAGGGACATTTGGTCCTGTGGACGATGGTCAAAAACCTTTCATCTCCAGGCTGAGAAAACTCCTCAATGGGGTTGAGGAAAGGGAAGTAAGGGGCAAGGAAAATGGACATCATCCTCTGATGGGCGTCAAACCAGGCTGTGACTGCACGGGAATGGTGGAATGCCACATTGTCCCATATTTGCATAACTTCAATCAGCTGTTTCTCAGTAACAATAGAATAAAATACAGGGAATGTATTTGTGTTTCAATTCACAATATAAACAGCTGTTTACCTTGACTTTAATGTAAGGTTAGGTTTAGAACATGGTGTTATCTGTTCTGACATACAGGGTTAAAGCATTGGTAAATTTGGCAGTAAAAATCCATTGTTTTGGTCTTGTTTGAGCTTGTGTGTAAAAGAAGTTCAAGCATTTTAAATTTGTGTTAATTGTATGCATTTTGTGTTAAAGCAACAAGAAATGTGTTAATAGTATAGCTTACACAGACGGATGTAGTGCTAACTGTGTTAAGAGTTTTGGAAAATTATTAAAAGTATTGAAAAATCTGTCATAGCAATCGTAAAAAAAACTGTAAATATTTTATATACACTACCATTTAACAGTTTGGGGTCAGTAAGATTTTTTTCTTTTAAAGAAGTAATGTTTTTAAATTGCATTAAATTGAATATAATGTAACAAGTTTTCTATTTTAAATTAATGCTGTTGTTTTGAAAGTGCTTTTAAACATGTAAAACATGTACAATGGTTTTCACCAAAATATTAAGCAACACAACTGTATTCAACATGTTTAATAACAAGAAATGTTTCTTGAGCACCAAATCATAATATTAGAATGATTTCTGAAGGATCATGTGACACTGAAGACTGGAGTAATGGCACTGAAATTTCAGCTTTGCCATCAAAGAAATATATTGCATTTTAAAATATACTTTATTAAAATAGAAAATATTTCACAATAATACTTTTTTTAATTTTACTGTATTTTTGATAAAATAAATGCAGACTTGTTGAGCATTAAAGGTCTTCTTTCAAAAACACAAAAAAATCTGACTGACCCCAAACTTTTTAACGATTCTATATATTTAGTTCTACATTTAATTTTCCTCATGCTAAATATTATTTTATTTTATTTTGATTTTGTGTTGATTTCATAGTGTGCATTATGAAATGTATATCTACATAAAATCTATCTCTTGTTTCAGATTCATTCCTGAGGAATCGTTCCAGTATGGACCATGAGGCCACGGCTATGATGAAGGCCCAGTTCATGAGTCTGTGGGATGGACTAGACACAGCACAAAACAGTCAGGTAACACACGTCACGTCACGCACATGTAGGTTTCATAGGTCATAGGATTTCTTTAAAAGTGTTAGGAATAACACTTTCTATCATATAAAATGTGACAGAATGTAAAAGTGTATGTCAATGTCCAGGTAATGGTGATGGGGGCTACTAACAGACCACAGGATGTGGATGCAGCAATACTGCGCAGAATGCCTACAGCCTTCCATGTAGGCCTGCCTGTGAGTATGATCAACACACACACCTTTATATTCTGTTTTTGTTAATTGGCCATCTTAATCTAGACAAAACTGAATTGTTTTTGGTCCATTTTCAGAATGCAGCTCAAAGAGAAGAAATCCTTAGACTTATTCTGTCTGGTGAAAACGTAAGACATGAAGCTCTTCTCTTCTGCACAAAAATTCATTCACAAAATATTTTGTCTGTTTAAATATATTGCTTATTTTAAAGGTGAAGTGGCACATATTTACGTATATTTACACTACCATTCAAATGTTTGTGGTCAGTAAAAAAATGTTTTAAATGTTTTTGAAAGAAATCTTGGTTACACTTTACAATAAGATTGTATTTGTTAACATTAGTTAACTTAACTTCAAATTATTGGTCAGGAAATTAGCAAAGTTTAAGCAAATGCACTACTTAAAAAGCCATTGCTATCTCAAAAAAACCATCAAAGACTGAATGAAGTTTTTGGCAGAATATGGGAAGTTGTGTGTGTGTAGTGATGAATCATAATGAAACACGAGTTGCTTGGTTATGCTCCAAAGCGGTGTCTTCAAAAGAAAGCATCTGAGAAATATATTAATAAAGGCATCTCTATCTCAGTGAAGAATGGAGGAAGAGTGTCATTGTGTGGGAGACTTTTTAGCTGCTGGTATTGATAAGCTACTTCACTGTGAAAAGACATTTAATGCTTTGCAGTTCAGGAGAATATTGCTAGCTTTCTTCCCATGAAAAGTTGTTATCTAAAGAGGAATGATCAGATGTTATTTTTCAACAAGACAATGCTCCTGCCAAAATTGACAAAAATACAACCAAGAAGTGGCTTGAGAACAAGTCCATCAGGCTTTTGGCCTGGTCAGAGCAAAGATTAGAACCATATAGTGAATATTTGGTCTCGCATTAAACTCAAACAAACTGGGAGACATTTTTCAACTGCTGATAAACTGCTTGAAGCCATTAACTTTGAGTTCAACAACACTGAATCTTCTTCCTGTAAAAAATGTCTGCACGTTTACCCACACGGCTTAAGCATTTAAAGGCTATTATTTGCTAAATTACTTAATCTACAGTATTTGTGCAATTCTTGCTAATTTCCTAACCAGTGATTTGTAATTAAAATGGTTAAGACCATTAAAAGACCACAAAATATTTAGCCATTTTAGGATTGGCCCCTTTTTTATTATTTCAATACTAATAAAAATGTTTTAGATCAAAAGTTGTTAACATTAGTTAATGAACTGTGAACTAACATGAAATTAATAAAGGTTAATAAATGTTATAAAAATATATTTCTCATTGCTAGTTCATGTTAGTTTAGGCATTAACTAATGTTAACAAATGAGACCTTATTGTAATGTTACAGAAGTATTTTATGCTCACCAAGGCTGCATTTCATCAAAATGTCACATGTTCCTTCAGAAATCATTCTAATATGATTTTGGTGCTCAAGAAGCATCTCTTATTATTATCAATGGGCTTAATATTTTTGTGGAAACGGATTTTTTATTTTTTTATTCTTTGATCAATAAAAAGTTATTATAAATGTCTTTACTGACAATTTTGATCAATTTAGTGCACCCTTGCTTAATAAAAAAACTGACCGCAAAACTTTTGGACGGTTCTGTGTGTATATATACAGTAAATAATTTTATTTGAATCTTTATTTTTCATCAGTTAAGTAACGCGATTAACCTGAAGGAAATAGCGGGGCAAACCGAGGGCTACTCCGGCAGTGATCTGAAAGAGCTGTGCAGGGACGCCGCCATGTACCGCGTCAGAGACTATGTCCGCAAACAGCAGATGAAACAGATCGCACAACAGTTCCAGCTGGATGAAGAGGAAGAGTATGTCTAAGATGCTTGTATAATACACACACAATGTTAGCATTTTATTTGTGTGCACGAAATGCAGCTCTCACATCACGTCCTAACCAAAGAGGTCTATAATATCTGGAGAAATCTATCCCATTAATCTCAAGTAGCTGGTTCATCTTCCTGTTTTGTTAGAAGAGACACTACCAAGGTATTTTGTGAGTTTTGAGATGCTGTGTAAATGTGTTAAATATAATGTCATTTAAAGTTGGCATGAAACAGATGTTGTGATTGTCCCTATTATTTTATATATCCGAGTGAAACAGCTTCTCGAACAAGAACAAATGTAGGACGGGACTTGATTTTTACATTGATTGGATCGTTAGATGGTTGTGGTTTGCTATTGGTGGATGAAGCTGCAAGAGGGAGGGACAAGAATTGTTCATTGTACTGTAAATACTGAAAATTAGTTGACATGAAAATAATGTCACAGTGCAAAAAAAGTCATATAAAATGTAGTTGCTCAACTGGTTCATCTTCATGTTTTGTTAGAAGAGAAACAATTCAAGATATTCTTCAGCGGTTTGAAGTGCTATTTATATATGCAAGAGTGAATGTAAATGTATACAACTCACTCAAATCTAGCAAACCTCATGTCACTGATTTTGTCCCTGGTGTCCTCTGGTGTGTCCTCAGGCATTTGGACGGCACGCAGCTGAGGCCCGTGACTCAACTGGACCTGATGTTTGGCCTAGATAAGATGAGAGAGTCCAAACAGGCCACAGTTACAGCTGACCCAACAAATCTGAGAGAGGTGCCTCTGGACTGAACACCTCTCGCTTTACACCTTCATACACATTTTCTCTCTCGCTTATTTCTTTCTGCTTCATTCTTTCTCTCCTTTACACCTTTGTTGCATTTCAAAAATGACTACTTTGCACTATAATGAATTTACAGTCACACACTCAATACAACAACCATGTTTATGTGTTTTAACAATAATAATAATAATAGTATACACGCATACATATTTCAGATATGATTATCTTTTGGGGGCATATTGTGTAGAAGCAGATATTGAACCACTTTTTGGATTTGAGAGTGAGAAATAAAAAAACAATCTTCGCTATGTCTATAAATGTTTTAGTAATCAGGACCAGATTTCCTGAAACACCAAGTGTAGTCTAACTGTCTTATTAGGATGCATGAGTGTTACTCTAAAGTTATATTGAATGATGCATGTGTGAACTTCGTTAACACAAATTTAGCCACGATAAGATGACTGTGTTAATTTGTGCAAGGGGCATGTCTGAGTCGTATTTTAACCCAAAATCAAAAGAAAACACATTTGCATAAGGAAAATTCTTTTCTTTTCACCGTGACGTTGTTTTCATGTCAATTAATTCTCAATTTATACAGTAGTGTGATATATTGATATTAGGGCTGTCACTTTACGTTCGAAAATCGATTGCACAATCGATCGGACCAACCAACGCAAGTTTCGAAAACGAAAATAGGGAATCGATTTTAACGGTCTTTTCTCGGAGCGCGTGCATCTCGTCACGATACGCCCGCAGCGAACGCGTGTCACACAGCAACTGCAGGCTCTGACAAACACGCATAACAGCAAATTACACTTCTGCATAATGTGTCTCTTTTTACAACAAAACTGTGAATTCTGTGAATTGACATTTCTAATCGTAAACACAGCCATGTTGAAGCCTGCAGTGATGTTTTTCATTTATGTTATGGCAGTCCACTCTGCTTATTGTTTTTCGAGAATGTTGCACTCCTGTTTGTCATTGTGCTCGAAACTTCACGCCAATAAATCATCAGGAATATTTGCTGACTTGTGCGCGTCTCAAGACATGGCATTTTTAGACATGGAAAATCGATTTTACAATCGATTCAATGAACACTTAATATGTCTCAAAAATCGAACAGGATTTTTTCACAAAAGTGACAGCCCTAATTGATATGCATTATTTGCATTTGATATTATTTAAAAAAATTAACTTATACTTTACGATTTTATAGTATTAAAAATACTAAAATAAAATCGAATTATATTTATTACATTTGAATAAAAATCATTTTGATTGTATTATAATACTGTATACTGTGTTTTATTACTGTGTTTATGTTATGATGTAACATATAATGTTTATATTATGAGAATAATTGCCATTTTTTTATCTTTTGGTTTTGGGTTTAAATATTTTTTTGTGTGATCCAAGTGACCAGATATTTATCATTTGTTTGTCTTAGTGTACAAAAGTTTTTAGTTGTAGGAAAAAAAAAGAAGAAAAGTGCCACATCTCACACATAAAGAAATGGCTCTTGGGTATAGACGGCTTTGTATCCACATGAAGCAAGGTTGTATGCTTGATCAAAGGGACAAATCACAGGGACAAATGGTGCTACATGTATCTACTTAGAATTAAATAATGTTTCACATTGGTTATTGATGTTAAACATCTGTCATATATTAATGTCAGATTAGTCAGAGTGTGTTTAGAAAGGTTTCGCTTGGAAAATAACTTATATATCACTCGATGTGTCAAACCAGCATCATGATACTCATTTATCAGAAAATAATATGGGCACAAAGGTCACTACCAGTTTTGTCCGTCCTCACTTAAGTTTCTGGCCTTTCACTAGGCTCTAAATGCAAACATTTTTAATCAAGATTTAAGCAATTGTTTCCCCATTGGCTAAATATGTTATAAGGCAGCCGTATGTCTCCATGTTTTACTTTGATAATGGGTGTTGAAAAAAAAACCCACACATGTCTGGCAGCTTAATTAACTCTCTGTCAAACATTGCTTATTGAAATGGCAAATACATTTATTTAGATTTATGCTTTTATCGTGCCATGTGCATTTCCAATGATTTGACAATATGACATATTTAATATGTAAATGAAGCAAATGTGCTTGTTTGGCAAACTACTGTATGCCCAAAGTAATTCCATGTTTGAGGAGAGATTTGGCTTCCTTTAGGCACCAGATGACACCTTTAATGCTGCTCTGTTCCGCTTTGAATGTGTGTTGTTCTGCTTTGGTAATCAGGTACCTGGTTGTGTTATATTGAGAGGGGGGGGGGGAAATGAACTCAGATCTTCTTCTTGCTTTTTGTTGCTACAATCACCTTCTGTTTTCGCATAAAATATTGGTCTTAATGTTGGGATAATTTAGCTGAAAATACCTTTTCCCTGTTAAATTCTATATCTTTTCCATGCTTATTTTGCAATCATTCACTCATATTGTCTGGGTAAATTTAAGATGAAATTTTCTCACCAATAAATCTCCACAGTGTGACTGTTGCATTAAGTGTTTTCTCAGCTTATAATAAACCCATCTGGAATGTATTAAATGATTGTCAGAAGAATCATGTACTTGCAGTTCTTGATGTTGACATCATTCTTTGGCCTTTTCACCATCTCCTCTCATGTACAGAGCGTTCTGTTCTTGCAATATGATAAAAAGAGGCAGACGTAAGAAAAGCTGTTGACATTCAGCTCTTTGCTGTACTTTGTGCCTCGTTTGCATCAAAACTGCATAACCTTTCTGCAGTCATGAGTCAGTTTTCTTTGAATCATAAAGCTCTCTCATCACCTCTTTCTCTCCATTCCTCAGTAAACAGCCAAAAATAGAAACTGAAAGAAAATAGAACTGATGTCAATGAGTTCACACTGATCTGTTGCTTGGCAGTTTTCCTCTGTAAAAACGATACATACCTATGTATAATTGATAGTTATATAAGCTTTTAATGCTTGTATATTATAAAATGTTGTTTTTAACCTGGATCCACTCAGATAGAGAGAGTTTTTTTTTTTTTTTCACAGTCCGCTGTAGGAGTCCACAAGAGGGCAGTATTTGCATTGCAATATTTCTGAGACTTTTAAAAATTCTTCTTCGAATAGAAAACCCAAACCTCAGGAAAAGTTCAGAGAATTATGCTGGTGTTTTTTTTTTTATAATTTTTTCATTTTTTTATGCAATTGCAATGAATGGGAACTGACACCTATATTCAAAAAGTTCACGTTCAAGATCTTTATTGTCATATGTACTTGGTACAATGAAATTCCTATTTTTGTAAGGAAACAATGTGACGTGTGCTAAATTGCAAGTCTTGTCTTGCATGGACCCAATTGAAGTCATTATTTACTGAAAATCTTGAAATCTGCCCTAGCTCTCTTTGACATATGTGGGACAAGTAAAAATGTCCAGTTATAAACATATCATTTTGAGTCTTTATTTAATATGAATCAATTAATCCAGTTCAAAAAACATTTTGAATTGGTCACAAATCAGATGAATATGCTACAGTTTTTTTTATTTCCTCCTTCCAGTTTGAAAGTCCACATAATTGTACAGAAATGAGTGGCCAGTATAATTATTCAAAATGTCTGCTTTTATGTCTCCATAGAAAAAAAGAAGGAGAAAGACTTATGGGTTTGGAACGACATGAGAGTGAGCAAATGATCACAGATTTGTCATTTTTGTGTGAACTAATCCTTTAAATCCTGACTTAAGGCAGTAAACCAGATCCACTGCTGGAAAACACTTCCTTTAAAATCTAGATCTCCTGACTCTGTGTAATTCCAAACTCTGAAGCATGTGAATGTACGAGTAAAAACATTTTTTTGAAAGAAGTCTCTTGTGCTCATAAAGGTTGCATCTATTTCATCAAAAATACAGTAACATTGTTAAATATTATTACAATTTAAATATAACTGTTTTCTATTTTAAAATATTTTAAGATATCATTTATTCCAGTGATGGCAAAGCTGAATTTTCAGCAGCAATTTCTCCAGTCTTTAGCGTCACATTATCCTTCACAAATCAAGAAACATTAATATTATCAATGTTGACTAATGTTGACAAATTGTACTGCTTAATGTTTTTGTGGAAATCATAATAATTTTTCAGGATTCCTTGATGAATAGAAAAGCATTTATTTGAAATAGAAAAGCATTCTCGGTTTCGGGCCAATCCAGAATTTATATATATATAAATTCTGGATTGGCCCGAAACCGAAAATGCTTTTTAAAAATGATTTATTTTATATTTTAAATGATCAGTATATTTTCGCCTCATATGTTCAGCCCGTGTTCTCTTTAGGCCTATAATTTTCGGATATATATATATTAGAACTGACGTTATTTTCTTCCGCCTGTAAACTGTTAGTGCCTCAAGGACTGTCCCACAGGTCCTGAAGAAGGGACGTTTATATATTAAATATAGAATTAAATATATACATTTCCGGTGACGTCATCAAACTGATGGCAGCTTGAAAGATTAGCTCTCCGACAAAGTGATAGAATCTAGCCCCAAAACACGAGAAACAAACTCGAATTACCATTATCGTCGACATGGAAGAGGGGGCTCAAGTACATACTAGGCGAAAACAAAAGAAGCAATTGCAATCTGAAAAATTAGAGAGAGAAGCATGGGGCCAAAACGCCAAGTCGCCATTAAATGTCTGCCCGGATGATACTGTACTGGAGCGGGAAGGGCGCCGGCGAACCCGAGGAGACCGTCAGCCTGATTCTCCACGAGTTGCGTGATATAGGAGAGACAATTCTAAAAGACATTAAAGAGGACATCCAAAAAAACAATGACAGATTAGAAGAAGCCGAGGAACGAACCGTGGGCTTGGAGGAGAGATCGCAAGACACCGAAAGCATAATGGCGGAGGTTCTGAAACTTCAGACGCAGTTAGAAAACAGGATAACAGACCAAGAAGACCGTTCGCAACGGAACAACATCAGGATTTACGGGGTCATGGAGGGGGCGGAGGGCAATTCGCCATCGATGATTGCTTTTGTCGAGGATATGCTGAAGGAGAAACTTGAATTGGAAACATCGCTATCCCTTCAGATTGAGAGAGCACATCAGGCGCTCGCTCCATGGCCGCCAGAAAACGCCCCGCTGAGATCAATCATGGTCAACTTTCTCAGTTATAGAAAGGAGGACATTTTGAGAACTGCATGGAGGAAGAAGGGTTTTGTCTGGCAGGACAGGAGATTGAACATTGATCACGATTATGCCCCTGACGTACTTAGAAAGCGCAAGGAATATACTGAAGCAAAGAAGCTACTGGAGGAGAAGAAGATCAAGTTCCAAACCCTCTTCCCGGCCAAGCTACGGGTGTTTTATCCAGATGCGATCCGGGTATACAACACTGTGGAAAAAGCGACGAAGGATTTAGCTGACAGGGGACTTCCCATCACTGTCATTCAGCCCCCTGGGACACTGATGGAGCGAATTCAACGTCTCACCTGGCGCACGGCTGGTCAGAAAGCAGAACGAGGTCGCACCAGAGACAAGCCAAGCTACAAGGAAAAGCTCCAATCTTTTAGGGCCCTTTCACACCTACCTTGTTTGGTCCGGATTCTCTGACTTTTCAGTTTGATCCGAATCAAAATTACAGGTGTGAAACCTCCCCCGGTCCACGGTCCGGACCAAACAGAAGAAATTTAGTCAGACAAAAAGAGGTAGTGTCTTTGAAAGCATTTTCTGTATGGTTCAGACTTTCAGACCATTTACAGGAAGTTCCAGTAGTTCTCGTAGGACTGCTTACAGTCTTCTCCTCCTTTCCGTGAAGAGTATTCACTTCCGGTGTTTGAATTCAATAAATGTTTGTTCTTTACTGTTATTGTGAAGCGTCCTTGAGCTTGGGAAAGGCGCTATATAAATTAAACGTATTATTATTTCCTGCCGGCGACGATAAAATGTTCGCACAACGAGGACGTTCATTTGGCGAATTTGAACTAGCCGAGTATAGTTGGTGCTGCAGGTAGTAATGCCGTAATAATAACAGTATAGTGGCAATGATATGCGTCTGTTCATTCATTCTTGTCAAAGTTACCCTCCGAATTGACAACACAATGTCAAGATGCAGCCCACATAGATTATGACAACTGGATGCAAGTATGTCATGTAAAGTTCTTTAGTGCGCTCGCATAATTGCAATATAAAACCAAACCAAAACTTACCAAATGTATCAAAACATGAACTTTGGTTTGGATCTTGGTGTGGACTTTCAGGTGTGAGAACGCCCTTAGATGGTACCCCGATCATTGATTCTATTAAGTAGAATTATTTATTTTTTGGACATCAGCGCGAAATTATGGAAATGGGTTCATCCATTTCATCCATAATAGTTTTGTGATGCTAGTGTTTTCACCTATATAAGGTGTGTAATAATGAATGTCGGAGGACTGCTGTCGAACTGACACATGACTGCAAGCTGTATTGCCAATGTGATCAGCATAGGGGGCCCTTCCCCATTGGACTGTGAAGGTTTTCCCTCGGGCCGTTCTGTTTCGGCTCATCCGAGGTCAGAAAAGAGACCTCTTTATTGGAAGTCATTAAAGTTTTTGTTTTGTTAATGGTTCTTCAATGTTTTTTTATTGTGTTATGAGTGTTCAACTGCTGTTCACTGAGGGGGGTGTCTGCTCATTTGCTGAATCATAGGAAGGGATGCAGGATAAGTTGTGTGTTAAGGGGAAAAGATGTTAAATAATATTAAGGTGATATCTTTTAATGTTAATGGGGTGCTCAATCCAATTAAAATAAGTAAAATTTGAACTTCCGGGAGGGGGAGGTACTGTCACACACCTCAACGGCACTACATTTCCCAGCATTCCAAATGATTCCCACTTGCACTCAATCAGCCATCACCTGATCACCTGCACCTGCAAGTCATCACAGTGTATTTAAGTTCCTCCTTGTGTTCACTTCTGGGTCCGGTATTGTTTGTGTTTAGCACACTGTCTCGCATTGCTGGCTCTTTTGTTAGTACTTGTTTAATAAACCTTTTTTTACGATTTATCTTCATCTTCGTCTTCTGTGGATTTCAGCGTTACAAATACATTGTATGGGTCAAAATGATTGATTTTTCTTTTATGCCAAAAATCATTAGGATATTAGGTAAACATCATGTTCCATGAAGATATTTTGTAAATTTCTACCGTAAATGTATAAAACATTTATTTTTGTGAGTGAATGCAGCATAATCGCAAACATAAATGGACAATTTTAAAGGCGATTTTTCTCAATGTTTCGAATTTTTTTTTTTTTTTTTTTTTACCCTCAGATTCCAGATTTTCAAATAGTTGTATCTCGCCAAATATTGTCCTATCCTAACAAACCATACATCAATTTCCAAAAATGTACCCATATGACTGGTTTTGTGGTCCAGGGTAACATGTCCTCCCAGATGTTTTTGAGAACTTGCAAGTGTCTTGGTGGAAAAGTGGAGTAACATCTCACAGCAAATACTAGCAAGTCTTGCTCAGTCCTTCAAGACGAGATGCACTGCAGAACTTAAAGCAGCTGGTGGAAACACCACATACTGACTGCTACTTATTGACCGCTCTCTTCAGGGACTCGTCATTCGATTTCTGTTCGTCAAATGTCTGTGAAATTTGGTTCTATCTACAGTGTGGAGAACAAGTATTTGATACACTGCCGATTTTGCAGGTTTTCCTACTTACAAAGCATGTAGCGCATCACTTACCAACCAGTAAGAATTCCGGCTCTCACAGACCTGTTAGTTTTTCTTTAAGAAGCCCTCCTGTTCTCCACTCATTACCTGTATTAGCTGCACCTGTTTGAACTCGTTACCTGTATAAAAGACACCTGTCCACACAATCAATCAAACAGACTCCAACCTCTCCACAATGGCCAAGACCAGAGAGCTGTGTAAGGACATCAGGGATAAAATTGTAGACCTGCACAAGGCTGGGATGGGCTACAGGACAATAGGCAAGCAGCTTGGTGAGAAGGCAACAACTGTTGGCGGAATTATTAGAAAATGGAAGAAGTTCAAGATGACGGTCAATCTCCCTCGGTCTGGGGCACCATGCAAGATCTCACCTCGTGGGGCATCAATGATCATGAGGAAGGTGAGGGATCAGCCCAGAACTACACGGCAGGACCTGGTCAATGACCTGAAGAGAGCTGGGACCACAGTCTCAAAGAAAACCATTAGTAACACACTACACCGTCATGGATTAAAATCCTGCAGCGCTCGCAAGGTCCCCCTGCTCAAGCCAGCGCATGTCCAGGCCCGTCTGAAGTTTGCCAATGACCATTTGGATGATCCAGAGGAGGAATGGGAGAAGGTCATGTGGTCTGATGAGACAAAAATAGAGCTTTTTGGTCTAAACTCCACTCGCCGTGTTTGGAGGAAGAAGAAGAATGAGTACAACCCGAAGAACACCATCCAAACCGTGAAGCATGGAGGTGGAAACATCATTCTTTGGGGATGCTTTTCTGCAAAAGGGGACAGGACGACTGCACCGTATTGAGGGGAGGTTGGATGGGGCCATGTACAGTATCACGAGATCTTGGCCAACAACCTCCTTCCCTCAGTAAGAGCATTGAAGATGGGTCATGGCTGGGTCTTCCAGCATGACAACGACCCGAAACACACAGCCAGGGCAACTAAGGAGTGGCTCCGTAAGAAGCATCTCAAGGTCCTGGAGTGGCCTAGCCAGTCTCCCGACCTGAACCCAATAGAAAATCTTTGGAGGGAGCTTGAAGTCCGTATTGCCCAGCGACAGCCCCGAAACCTGAAGGATCTGGAGAAGGTCTGTATGGAGGAGTGGGCCAAAATCCCTGCTGCAGTGTGTGCAAACCTGGTCAAGAACTACAGGAAACGTATGATCTCTGTAATTGCAAACAAAGGTTTCTGTACCAAATATTAAGTTCTGCTTTTCTGATGTATCAAATACTTATGTCATGAAATAAAATGCAAATTAATTACTTAAAAATCATACAATGTGATTTTCTGGATTTTTGTTTTAGATTCCGTCACTCACAGTTGAAGAGTACCTATGATAAAAATTACAGACTTCTACATGTGGGAAAACCTGCAAAATCGGCAGTGTATCAAATACTTGTTCTCCCCACTGTATCTATTCACTTTCATTAATATTGATGAGGTCTTGTCATTCTGCGGTTTCTTGTAATGATCAGGAACTTTAATACTGTCGAGCCCGATCTCACGGGAAAACGTACAAATTCTACGAGGTGGCTTATTCGTACGAATTCATACGACCTGACTCGTACGAATTAGTACGATTTTTGCAAAATCGTACATATTTTACGAATTGGCCAATTCGTATGAATTCATACGAATGACCTACCCCTGACCCCGCCCCTAAACCTACCCATCACGTGGGTTTAGACAAATCGTACAAATTCGTACGAGTGAGGTCGTACGAATTAGTACGAATTAGCCAACTTTTTATCATTCGTACGAATTCGTACGAATTGGTCGTGAGATAGCGTTGTACTGTCATAACATGCAAATGAAAATCACAGGAAAAGTGTTGCATTTATTTCTGATCATTTTCACTGGCTGTTTTGGAATGCACATATTTATTATAAAATTATAACAGTAAAACAAATGGCAGATGTCATCAGGATTGTGCATTGTTTAAATTAGTGTAGTGTGTTTAAAGCCAAGAGCTGTTTTACTGATTACCACATCTTTAAATGTTTAGTTAAAATCAGGGCCTATAGTCTCGAAACAGGTTTAATGTACCTTTTGACTTGATTTGGTTACAGTAGTTTCATCTTTATAGGGTTTTATACAGTACAGATAGTTTCAAAGTGACTTGACAGTAATAAACAGGAAAAAATGATCGGTGAGCAAACAGAATTCTTTTCTGCTGTAAAGCAGCTTTAAAAAAGACAATAGCATCATTATTCAGCCGAAGTCAGTTCAGTGTCGATTCAGTTCAGTTAGATATCTGTGTAAAGTTCATTATCAATTCAGCCATAAGCAAATCTACAGAAGACAATAGTGTCACTATTCAGCTTAATTCAGTTCAAAGTTGATTCCATTCAGTTTAATAACAGTGTCAATGTTGCAAAAATCGAGTCAGCTATAAAGCAGCTCTGCAGAAAACAGTGATGTCATCATTCAGCTCAATGCAGTTCAAGTTTTCTTTTCATCTAATAGTGTCAGTGCAGTAGAATCAATAATAGTACTGAAAATTAAGTGTGCCCAACTAAGTAAGCCAAAGGTGACAGAGAAACCCAAACTCTTTTAAACTTTGGGAGAAATCAGGCTCAGTCGGGGGACCAGTCCTCCTCTGGACAAATGAATGAACATGGTGTGATTATGATTCAGGCTGCATCACTAGTCAGAATGTGGATTGATATTAATCAGGGCATTTCATCCAGGTCCTTCTGCTTGAATATCAGGATACATCATGCTGGCTTCCAATTGAAGTTATCTTTTTTTTTATCGTCATTTGACCCACGTGTGTGCAAAGTGGAAGGAGCACTGGTGTGCATCTTCATCTGACCCTCTGTTTCTTTTCTGCGGACCCTGATCTGCATCAATAAAGAAAAACTGCATTGCTCTTAAGGCTGTTTCCAAGTATTATTCAGTGGCCCACTGTGATTTAATTGATGCGCTCACAAGTTATTTTATGCATTTTAAGTGCCCGAGTGAACGCGTTGTCATCTCACTGAACCCAAGTGCTAATGATACATTCAGTATGGAGATGTCTGCTGGAGTTTAGGCACCTGCTGTCTACTACAGGGAGCAGGGAGCAGAATAATGAAGCAGAGGCATTTCTCACAGGCCTCGGGGAGTAAGCACAGCTCCTGAAGCTGAATCCTGGAGTGTAACCCATTCTGGTTGTCTTCAGGAAATGTGCTAAGGTGGATGAATTGAGATAGAAGGGGAATGTTAACCCTTAAAGGGAACTCAAGTGATCTTAAGTGGCAAAAATTTGACTCTCAGCATTCAAATGGAGGATGGATTAAATTAAAAAAATGACAACGTAGCATTTATTCCCCTGGTGCATTTATTTGATGTTTTTGTATGTGTTTGCACTATAAATAGTTTCCTTTTCTTTCTCTCTCTTGAGATGTGCCCAATATTTGCTGTGTGTTTCTTTTAATAGTGTCATGTTTCCCCCTCCTTCAGTTCTGAAGGGCATGTTTGAATTTTCTGTTTGTATATGAAGTTTGGTGTATTAATATTCCTTTGATATTTAAAAAAAAAAAAGAGATGACTTCTTGAGTGTGAAAGATCTTAGCAAAAAGCTCAGGGGAATTACTGCTTGAAGCATTTTTTCAGTAGCATGTGTTTCAAATCCCTCATCCGCCTTATTATTGCAATGAGGCATAACCTCCTGAGACTTCTGCTTTCTTCCATCTCAGATAGAGCTGAACTGAAATGTACGTTATGCGTTCAGCTGAAATGATGCCCTGTTCGATTATATAACCCTTTTATCATGTTCCCAATTGCACAAAAATAATCATGCGGCACAAGAAAACCACAAACATATGTTAGTGGTTTCATTAACGTTTGCCAGACTTTGTCACCGAATTAGGGCTTGTAAAGACTATAAAAAAAAGGTTCCAAAAGGGGCGGCGATGCCATAAAATAACCATTTTTGGTTCCCCAAAGAACCATTTCTTAAAATAACAATTTTTGTTTCTTAGTGTATATAACAGTTTAATAAAGAATCTTTTTGGAACCATCAATGCCAATAAAGAACCTTTATTTGTACGAGTGTAGGCTGTAAACATAGGCCCTGTTTACGCTTAGTATAGTCCTTGTTCAAGCACAGATTTTTGTCCGAGTCGTAGAGAGGCGCCAAGACTGTCAGCTTTTGTCGCTGCTATCTTTAACTTCGGCTTGTTGTGTCCCAGGCTTACCATTCCCATAAAACCCACTCACCATGTTTGGGGTTGTCTTGCGGCATTTTAAAAGTAATATAAGAGTCTTTACTGTCAGTTTTGATCAATTTAATGCATCCTTGCTGAATAAAAGAATGCATATTCGGGTAGAACACACTTCAAGCAAACGTAAACACATGTGTACAGCCTAGAAATGATTAATAAGTCATGTGAGTTAATGGATGACTTGTAAAAACCATAAAGGGCTTCCCACTAAACCATTTTAGCCATGAAAGGAGAATTCTCTGGGGGTGATGACCTTTCTCACTGACAGGATGTAGCTCTATATTTGTGTCATGGTTGTATCACAGATCTAGATCTTAATATAAAAAATGATTAGGATGTTCACCGCTCTCTCTCTCTCTCTATCCTTCTTTCTCTTCTGCTGAGCAGAGCTGGAGTCGGGATATAAAGGCCACCGTTCCATTACCACTGCTGATTGAGTCTTGGGCTGTTTTGAAAGGTTTTCAGATGAAAGTAGTGTGTAAAAAAAGGGTGTAAAAGTGGGATTTGAAAGACCCTTTTAGACATCAGATAAAGGTGGCTATTGGAGACTTTATAGATTTGTGTGTGTGAGCTATTGGGTGTGTTTGTTTCAGTACCTGAAGCGCCGTCTTGAGTATGTTTGTGTGTGTGTGTGTCCACCTCTTTAATCCATCAAATCAAAGTAAAAGAGCCATGAATATCTGAACCCAGCTTTCCGTGTGTGTATTTATGTGTTTTTGCGTGAAAGTTAAAGCAGAGAGTCAAATACTGATCCAACAAATAATTTTTTTGTCAAATGTTACCATCTTTTTCAATTAAAGGTGTTTTTTCAGTTTAAATGATTTCTCGTATTTCCAGTTTGATGTACAGAGACAGTAAGCCAGTCATAAACGCATATTAACTTTCTAAACGTTTAGTGATATAGATATCGGGCAGATAACCAAACATTACACTCTAAAAAATGCTGAGTGGTTTTAACCCATGGGTCAAATATGGACAAACCCAACCATTGGTTTACATTTTTTAATAAAATGTTTAAACCCAACGGTTGGGTTTGTCATTATTTGACCCTTGAAACAACTCAGCATTTTTAGAGTGTAAATTACAGCCAAATTATCTAATAAATTATAATAAATTCACAAATAACTTATTGCCACAATATTTCTCCTTGGCCTGTTGTTAAACACAAATAAAATAAAATGTTTACTCAGAGCCTAAGTTTTTTTCAACCCGATCTCAAGAGAAAATGTTACTATTTTACGAGGTAATTATTTCATTGATTAGAATGTAATTTCTATGAAAACATTCGAATTTTAGAAGAAGAAAAACATAAACATGAAGTTCCCTCACACCCACCCCTGAACCTAACTGTCAGACAAGCAAAAGCAGATAGTGTTCACCTGATTTTGTGGAAGTTAGCTATTTTCTGTGAATGTGTGAGATTTTCGATTCATTAGCCACTAGATAACTTTAAGAATAACAAAAGAATAAAATTATTTGCACTACAAACTATTGTGTTCATGATTAATACATTAAAATAATATGAGAAGAAATAACAGTTTGCAATATCAAGCCTGTTTTGTACAGCTAAAAATAACTGGGATCATATGACACCAGAAGCTGCGCACATTCAAGTTACAAATGGCCTCTTACGTTTACAATAAGGTGGATAAAAACGCATGAATGACATTGTAAGAATGAATACAAATCAGCCACCATTTCATGGAAATAGTTGCAAATTGCCATGAGTTGCCAAATTGCCATGACGTTTTTTCTCCGTGGCACACAAGCATTTTGTTATTGATTTTTGTTTTGTTTTTTTTGTTACATTTTTATTTACTTTTTTAAGGAAAAAATAAAGTTGCCCTAGGGAATGTATATTTCCTTTATTCCAGTGGTTAATAATAGGACTACATATGTTAAATGATTGTGGGATCATGCGAAAGCTTGTTTCTGTTTTAAAATTAAAATGTAGTTTTCAATTGTACATTATGTTTGTTGTCATTTGATACACACAGAGATCTGTGTTTAAATGTATATATTAGCTTATATCATATGCTAATACTATAAATATAATATAATATATACAAATAAATGTAAATAGTTATGAAGGCTCGTTTGACTTATGCCAGTAAGAAATTACCTATACCACCCCTTGCACCCTAGCAAGTTAGCAACCACATGCAACACCTTAGTGAAGAAAAAATTAAATTACACACTTCACTTTAAAAACACCATGCAGCTCTAATTATATTGAGTGTATACTGTGATAATCGCTCCTGACTTCCTGGTTTAGATCTGTGTACGGATGACATCCCAATGTCGTTCATGCACATAACGTGGGGCAGTGCGGACCAAGCCATGTGTCAGTTTGATGGGCATGAGTCACTGTGACAGCTCTATCAGATGCTAATAGAACAGGACAAAGGCACAGCACCAACTCAGGAAGCAGGAGATGGGGTAATGATGCCTAATTAACTCACGGTGCCCTCTCCTCTTTCTCCTTTACAGGAAAGCAAATATGACTCACGACACTGTTGACCACCTGCTCATGCAGTGATCCCAAGTAAAGATCAGCAATTCCTCCTTGGAAATTTAAACCTAGGCTTAATCGTATTTCTTAGCAAATAACTCAATGAAATTGTAGAGTATTTGAATTCTAATTCTCGAATTTGAATTGTGGAGGGTGTTCTTTCCTTGATGTGGCGTTTCACGTCTGACAGTTCTACCTAGAGGCTAATGCTGACATAAATAGCCTTCACAATTTGCTAATTGTGGATCCTCACCATTTGTATTAATGGGATGCTAAATGAGGACTTTATTACTGCAATGTTTTTATTTTTATGTAAAGGTGCTTTGAAACAGTGTTAAAAGCTATATTTAATAAACTTGACTTACACAAGCCCGAATAAAACTTTTTTGACTAATCCTACACTCTCAGAAAAAAAGGTACAAAAGCTGTCACTGGGACAGTACCCTTCAAAAGGGTTCTAATATGTACCATTTAGGTACTAATATGTACACTTTTGGTACCAATATGTACCTTTGAGGGACTAAAATGCACTCTTTAGGTACAAATGTGTACCTTTTGAAAAGGTACCGCCACAGTGACAGCTTTTGTACCTTTTTTTCTGAGAGTCAAGGATTATATTGAGGGTAAACGTCATTTTATGTGACTACGCATTACATAGGCGAGCTTACGACCGACTACATTCTGCTTTAAGAACAAATGGTGCAACCGAATAAAGTAGAGTTAGTTGGTAACTAGTTAGTAGTTATTAAGACCATAGTGTGGACTTTACAGTATATGTTCCAATTTAAGAACTCATGAATGGCTGGTGCAAACCTACCCAGGAAAATAACATAACTCTTGTTATTTTAATGTGACATAATAGCCTATTACAACAATATCTATGGCAAGAGCTGCAGTCCTTTCTTTCTGATTATTTAAAAATTTTCTTTGTATATTCCGCTCTAACAGTATGAAAAAAGACAGCATATACTGCGCATTTGTGGTCTGCTCCTCTAATTTAGTTTACAATATATCCCACGAAAAATTCACTGGAATGCACTAAGAATCTAGTTTTTCTCCCCGAATCCGTGTGTTTCTTTCTAGATTTGTTTTAACACTGATCTTTTTATAATTGTCTTCCCCTTTTCACTTCTAATCCCTATTAGCAGTGTTTATTGGAAATTTCCTAACAGGTAAATTGATTTTTTGTTATATGTCAAAATGACGGGCATCACTTTGAAATATTATCACTCCAGTTAATGAACATTTTTAATCAAGGCAAGGCAACGTATGTCACAGAGTATAGACAGGCTATTACTAAAGTGATATTTAATACATCCGAAAATAATCGTGCTTTTGGGGTTATTTAAGGTCTGTTGAAAGTAATTTGTTAATGCCTTCCCAGCATGCAATTTTGCTTTTAAAAGTTGTCTCATAGCCTTCCAAACACAGCCCTGATGTCAAGGCTAAAACAAGGCAAAATATGGACTATCAGTGAAAATTTTATAGAGGTCTAACCATAGCCCAAGAATAGACTATAGTCATCAATTAAATAACATGTCATAGAAATGAAACCAAACACCTTGTAATCACCATTGACTTTGCTTACATGATGGAATATCATACATCTTGCAAGTTATTTGGCAATTACGACATGTAACCAAATTCAAGGTTATTTTGGCTAGATAGCCAGACTACATCGGGTCTATAGTTAACCTAGATGGGTTTACACTTTTAACTTTTAATGTTAGATGGTTGAAGGGTGAGTATGTCACCTCATGAAAATGCTTATTATTGCGTTCAAAGAATGAACCTTTGGCTGATTATTTACAGTTTGGCGGAAGTTACTCCCATAATTCGCACAAATCGTCATAGGGCATTGGAAAAAGGCGATACGTGTCATTTTTAGAAGCGGAACTAGCATTGCAGATTCACAATCAATTACTCTTTTTGAATCACTCGCATTGAATCGTTAGAAGTGTGTTCACTCCATACGTCTGTAATGTGATATTTTGAAAAACATACTGCAAAAATAGCACTACATGAAGTGGATATTATCCACAATCTAACAGCGACAAAGAATATCTTAGAAGTTCAACACCTGCACTTAAACCTGACTTCTGCCGTTATTATGCAGTAGCCCAGTGGTTCCCAAACCTGTCCTGGAGTACCCCCAACACTGCACGTTTTCTTTGTCTCCCTAATCAAACACACCTGATTCAACTCATCAGCTCATTAACAGCTCATTATCACATGGGTTAATGAGCTGATGAGTTGAATCAGGTGTGTTTGCCTATAGCCTATAGGCTTTAAATATTACCTTATTTAGGCTATCACCAACAAAACTGTTGCAAATGCTTATCTTCATTGTTTTTAAATGGACAATCATTCATAATGATGCTGACACAAAATAAACACACATGATCAAAAGACTGAGCTGGTTTTATTTAGTGAATCAAAAACATACAGCGCCACCAATGTAGTCTGATACCCGAACTAATGACTCTTATGAAGTCGATTCTTTTAATGGATGGTCACTGTTTTGAATCAGGGGCTGCATCCAAAATCTTAGGCAGCTGACTTGTTGCCTCACTGTCCTATCAGGTAATGACTTTGCAGGCAGTGTTTGCTCACAAAGGCACCTCACGAAACTGATTTCATACAGACTTCTGAGGTAGTATAACGGTTTAATGATCTACAGCAAATATTTAATAGTAATTTTACGCTATAAATGACATCAAAAGTCATAAATGTTGGTCAAAAAAGTAAATTTACACACAAACTGGCCAGCAACCGCAACTTTCAGATGCCATTAGCTTAACTGTTACAGAATGGAAAGCACAGGATTGTGGGATATCAAAAACAGCGAAAGCTGCATCTATGCTGCCTTCAAAAATCAATCAGATGAAGGTATCTAGAGAGACAGGAAAGCTAACACTGGATTCGGATTTGCCTTGATGCCTTCCTATCTTGAAATGCATCCTCCGAAGGCAGCATTTTTAAGATTTCGGATGCAGCCAGGGTTGAATTCTTGACTAAATTGAATCCATCAGAGCGGTTGATGAATCATCTGACTCATTGAACTGCATGCCATCTTTTTTTCCTAGTGATGTCCATATGGAAATAAAACAAGTTTGTTTTGGCTTGCATTCGATAGGTAAATGTTTCCTGACGTTTTTTTGTTGTTGTTGTTGTTGTTTTGCGATACACTATATTTTTTATTAAATTGCATTCAATACAGACTGCAATGTAATCTCAGGTAAATGATACGCTGAAGATTCACCAGCGGGAGAGCGGTGCAGTAAACACTGGTAGAGTACCATGGTATTATCATCATCTGTACATGCACAGTCACATAGGATCATTTTGAGAAGCTTTGCATGTTACATGCTTTACATATTACATGCTGCAAACTTGTGGACTTGTTTATAATTTCCATCCATTTCCATCAAAAGGGCTGTTTCCTTCCCTAATGCTGTTTGTGGTGTGATTTGTGGCACTTTTTTTGTAACAGGGTCACGCTATAGCAAGCCACAATTATTCCACCCTCGTGCCAGAGATTGTGTATCTTTCGTCACTGTTGTTTGTGGTTGGAGTCAGGAACTAATCTCCTGAATGTATCCCGCAAGGTAGTACATTAATGCGTCCTGTTTGTTTATTTGAGTCAGGCTAATTCTGAAATTGCATTGGCCTATACAAATAAATATCTTTATATGGCCATTTTACTGTACTACTAAATACATAGTGCAGATTAGTATAAATAAGTGCTGAACTGCTATTGAGAAATGGAAATGTGCTGATAGTCAGAATGTAATTTCAGTATTTTCTGGCCCAAGGGCACAAATGGTATGCAAATCCTCACCCTTCCTTAAATGTATTCCGGTGCCAAGAAAACTAACTCCCTGCACTCAGAAAATTTCATCCAGTATTCCTATTCTGTCTTTCTCTTTCTGACTGCAGGGACTCGTCTGTTGACTGTTTGAATGGTCTGATGGATTGATGAATTCTGGGACCTTTCGATCTCTCTCTTGTTATGCAAAACATCCAATTTTGTGCTAACATCAACTATATGATTTCAAGATTTTATGCTTGAAAGCTTCACTCTAGGACTAGGTAGACGTTTTTCCCTGCAAACTTTCATATATTAACTCAAAATCAATCTTTCAGTGGCATATCCTTATGTGACTATTTTGGAAACCCTTGAATGCTATTTAGATCATTCATTCTGTATTGTCTTATAAATTCCAATATAATTTGAATTATAAGTTTGCACACTTATCAAAGAAGACATATCTTACATCAGGCAAAACATGAAAAATACCAATTCATCAATAAGTTTGCATTTACTTTTTTTTGGTTACACTTTATTTTAAGGTGACGTAGTTACATTGTTCTTACTCATAAGTACTGAGCAATAGTAATTAACTGCATGTGCTTACTGGGTTACGGTTAGGATTTGGTTTAGGGTTAGTTACTTGTATTGTGCATAATTTACTCTTAGTTATTACTATGGTAAGTACATGTAGTAATATGTAAGTACATCACCTTAAAATAAAGTGTTATCAAAGTTTTTTTTCCTTCAAATTTAGGATAACACGTATACATTTTATTCCAGTACCGGGGTAAAAACAATTAAGGTAATTTAAGGCAGAGAGAAGTACAGTGACAGAGAATTGTTCTCAAGCTTGTTATAACTCACACACACACATTTTTTTTCCACTTACAGTCTTTCGTCCCAGGAGTCTTGAGAACCTAGCATGTTAAGCCTCCTGTGGGACTATTAAATGTAATCTCATTGCTGTCTTTTTGGCAGTGTGTGAGACAGATGCGCTTATACATGAGCATGGGGCAATTTGTGGATACAGACCATATCTACAATGAAAAACGTGTCAAATTAACTACAAAGCAAGCTAAAGAAAAAGAAGGCAATCAAACCAAAATGTGTATTAGATTTTTACATGTGCAGGCTGGCACAGGCTGGTAGGTCCTTTACATGCAATCTACAAGCAATCACATAATTACATAGCACAAGCTTGGTATAGTCCTGTAGCGTGCTATCAGCGTTCCTCCACCTCCCCCAGCTCCACCTGCCTAGATCTTTCATGGGATTTATGTATGTCTATTGTTGCAGCGCAGCAGCAGCAGTATATCATGCTTATGTATTACAGTATTTTGTATTCCTGATTTTGGACAGGATGACAGGTCATCGATCAGATGACAGATTATAGCAGTGCTGGCTTAGCTGAAGATGTTGACAAAGTTAAACCAACCGACATCATTTTTGCAACAAAAAAAAAAATGAAAAGAGATGTGACATTCTAGGGAGCTAGTAAATGATGAACCCATCATAAGTTACATGTGACTGCACACTCCTGCAATGTTCCTTGTCTTGAATCTATGATAAACTGCGCACAGCCACCTCCTGCTGTGACATTACTCTTGCCCTGTTGCTCAAAAGCTTGACATTCTGCGCTGTAGCCTGTGGAGCGCCGGCAGAAAAGCTTGCTATGTAATCTCCTCAGTCGGACACTTTAGCTCAGCTGCCATTATTGGGCTTCACTGTGTGGTCGGCTCCAGGCTTTCTGGGGGTCAGCGCAGGAAATGGGAGCAGATTTGTGGCAAATTAGAAATCTTGTTGTGGACCAGCATGACCGAAGAAGGAATCCAAGACTGGGAGCTCCAATATATGAGCTGCTAGTTTTAAGAAGCAGGGTATAGAAGGGATGTTTGGATTAGAGTCAATCCTACATTGTTATTCAGTGATTTGTGAACATATATGGTCTTTAGAGCCACTTTCCGGCTGCACTTTAGATAAATTCTTTGGAAAGCGTTGCACAAGAAGATTTAAGCTATTTAATTTATCTATAGTAACTTGCCAAATTGTATATACAGTGGACAGGGACACTTTTGGACACCTCAGAATTGTATGGCATTATAGCAATATTTGCAAACAAACTATACTAGACCTTTTGATAGGAATAACTTTTTCAACACTTTTTATTGCCATTTTGCAATTACTCTTAGGTAACTTTTATTTGAAACCTCTCAGTTTTATTTATGTATTGTATATTTACAGTATATTTATGTTGCAAAAATCATGTTTTATATTTTGTTATCTGAAGCAATGACATCCATTCATTTTTAAGTGTGACTTAGTTGTCACGTTGTGGCTGTAGTAACGTGCACTATGAAAGAAGTAGATAAAAAAAAAACTGTTTTGTATTAAATCCGCAAGGAATACTCAGGAGGTCGCAGAAGAAAAAACAAACACAACCACATAAAACTAAGACATGACAAGGGAACTGAAAGAACTGGGCTTAAATACTGACAAGGAGTAATCAGCGGAAAACAGAACTGATGTCATTTACACGAAAACGCCATTTTTATCCAGGAAAACGATTATTTCTAAAAACTCCGGCCAAAGTGGAGATTTCTGAAAACGCCGGTTATGTGTTGTCGTGTCAACTGGGAGAAACGGGGTTTTAGGTTCTCAAACGTCACATTATGCGCCAGAAAATGCTTACGTCATGTGAGCGCCCTATGTTTAATTATTTTTTGGCTACTATTTGATCATGGATGCTGTTAAGGTACGTGGTACTCGTTTTTACTTTTGTGCAAACGTTTTTGGTCTGTTTGCATTTGCTTCGCTGTCTGTCCACACAAACGAATCTCGCGCCATGTCTGTTGTTTTGAAAGGAACTGGAAGTCGCTCGTGCTATTCGTTGTTGTCGATTTTGAGGATTCTGATTGGCTTGCATGGCTTTATCCTTCTCCCTACACTGCCGCCCATAGGTTTGGCATAATTATGATGTTGCTTGACGGCGTATTTATGCGGGATGATGTAAACAACTTTTTTGAAAACGATGTTGTGTGCACAATGTTATTTTTGAAAACGGAGGGGGAGAAATATTCGTTTCTCTAAATACCCGGCTATGTGTAAATGTGGCCTAATTAACAACCAAGGAAACTAATTAGGGAACACAGGCAAACTCAGGTAGAAGGGAACAGGAGAAACTGAACAAAAACACACTATACAATAAGGATAGTCCCCCTAAAAATAAAAAAAATCTATAATCATTTACTCACCCTCATGTCATTCCAAACCTGAATGACTTTCTGTCTGTGGAATACATAGAAGAGGTTTGAAGAATGTTGGTAGCTAAACAGTTTCGGTTCCTATTGACTTCCATTTTATGGACAAAAAAATATTATGGAAGTCAACTGGAACCAAAATGGTTTGATTATCAATATTCTTCTAAATATATTCTTTTGTGTTCAGCAGAAGATAGAAATGCATACAGGTTTAGAATAACCTGAGGGCGAGTAAATGATGAGTTTTCTTTTTTTGGTTGACAATCCAAATACTTTTTAGGGTTTGTATACTAATTGTTTTAAAATCCCTTTTCTGACCCATTTAATCATCTAAAAAGAAAAAAAAAAGAAAAAATATTTAATATAATATAAAAAAATATTTTATATGACATGTTTTTGTTTGTTGTGCTGCTTGCATGATTTGACTCATAGTTCACCTTTCTTGATAAGTTATGTAGGCTTGACCCCATAGGCATCATTGACAGTGGGGATAGTGGAGATATGTGTAACGAAGCACCAGACTCAGTGGGATCCATTTGCAGGCAGGGTAATCAACAGTGGACAGGACAATGGAGGAAACACAGAGAAGATCCGAGTCACAGGCAGAGGTCAGGGCAGCCAGCAATAATCAAAGTCCAATAAACAATCCGGGTCAGGGCAGGCAGAGAACAATCAGAAAATGAGGTAAACAGTCCAAGATCAGAAATACAGAAAGCAAACACGGGTAATAACACGCAGTAGTGATTGCCAAGGCAAATCAAGACTCCGCACTGAGGTGTGTGTGGAAGTGGCTTTTATGTGTGTGTGAAAATGAGGTGCAGGTGTGTTGCGCAATCAGTCCCAGGTAAGAGGCATGATGGGAATCTGAGTTCGGAGGGGAATGGTTAATATTCCAGAGACGGATCCCTCCGGTGGTGCGGAGGAGGCGGTACGGGAGCCTCCTCTGTAACAATATGTTTTGTCATGAGTGATTTAGATTCTTATCCAGAGGAAGCATATAATTTTATAATATTATAATATTATATTCCTTAATATAATATTGTATATTGTATTATATTATAATGTAACAACGTCAAAGGATCAGTGAACTTTAATTCCAAAACAAACACAAAATGAAAGTAAAAGCTGCAGCCCCTCACAGACGACTGCCGCACACATAAACAAAACATAACATAAATGTCCAGGCCTGGTCCTCTCTCGTACTTCACTTAAAATACAAACATTATTTTTTTTTTTAATATTTATTCTATTTTTTGTATTGTATTTAATTACGATCAATTAAATGCAACCATTGTGAGCATAAGAGAATGCTTTTGAATAGTAGAGTATATTATATATTATGTTGTATTATAATGTTTATATATGCACTTTCATCAGTGTTTCTCAGACATCACATACTGCATCTTTAATTGTTTATGTCAAAATGGCATCAAAATGCACGCACTTACTTACACATTTACTTTCTTCCTGGTCTTATTATGAACAATTCATTGGTGCATGTTATTCCGAAAAAAAAAAAAAAAAAATTTGACTGTTTAACATTTAATCAAAAGGTAATAAATTGCTCTCACACAACTTTTTTCCGCTGATGTCACTTAGCACAAAGCTGTTTTTTTTTTTTTTACTTATCAACTTATTAACATTATGGAAGTCAAATGGGTTGCAACGGGCAATTGAGTGAAACGTGTGTACTGCTCTTTCTCTCTGGTTTGTCTAATTTTCTTAAGACCAAGCTGTTTCTTAGAATCAGCAGGTGTAAAATAATTTTCACACCCCCTCTATAATTTCACATTATATACAGCATGTATTTTTAGACTGCCAGGATGGCATTCATGAACGCATTATGTTCCACAATCTCATTTTAGCCTTTTTCCGTCCTTGCTGTTTCTTTCTCACCGGTGAGAGAAAGCACGAGTTCGTTTAGGCTGGTGTTAAGAAAGCCGGGTGTCAGCAGGAATCCAGTCAATTCGGTGCAGCTTTGTCTCTTCACCAGACTTAATTACAGCTGTACCTCTGTGCTCAATAAGCAGAGAGCTGAAAACAGGAATGAGCAGCGGTTTGATACGACCATAGAAAGATGCGTTAAAAGAAAGTAGGCCAGCATGCAGACGTGACCCGTGCTAGTCGCATTATGTCTGGGAAGATCTTGCATGGCTGATTCATGCTCTACGTGACAGTTTTAAAAGGATGTCTGTGTCTGTAATGATTCTTTTTCCTGCTGTCCCGTGGTACAGGTGTACATTGTGGAAAAACAAGCTAAAAACCTTTGCAATTAAGGTAGCAGTGAGAGTTTTTTTACCATTCGCAATGTCTTACATTATCTTGTACTTCCTATGGTTTTGTTGTTGTTTTGTGTGTGTGCGTGCGTGCGTGCGTGCGTCAGTCGGCTTCCCAGAAGGATCAGCTTTAAAGATGTACTTGAATCTATTATGATTTTGTTATTTCATATACCTTTGTAATCATCACCTCCAAAAATGTATACGAGAGAGGAAAATTCAATAACCTAAGCTAGTAGTATTTTATTTATTTGATTAAATTGAAGAGCATTCAAAACATCATCACCCATATTCAACCTGATATTTAATTTATTCATTTTTTCTTCCTGCCTTTGTTCAAGTCTTGCTTGTGTCTCTTTCAAAGGATTTTCATCAATGCTTCAGTGCTTTTGGCTGCCTATCTTAGTGAATGAACTTTATTGTGATTCTCTACATTTTTTTTTTTTTTCATCTAAATCAAGTTTGTTCTCTACAGATGGCAAGAACATATTTTCCCACACAAATGAGTAATGCCCTCCTCCCTGAACATCCCATCATTTCCAGTTGCATCATTATTTAAATCAATAGGCAGATCAATATTAGCACAAACTGGTTTCCATATTCCATTTCTTTTTTCCATTTGAATTGCTCATAATGTACCTCATAATGTTATTTCTCTCAAATGACTGATGCAGCGCAGCGGGGTGCCTGTCAGAGATCAGCTCCCCGGATTTATGTCAGAGCTTCAGGACCGGGGTGAACGCTGAGGGCTGTGACCGGAATGAAAAAACAAGGATACGTGGTGGGTGAATGTTCTTGGATGAAAGAGAGGCTTTCTCAGAATCAATGTATTAGCCTGTTTTCTACTTCCCACAGAAAGTAAAAGTGTCTGACTCGGCAGTGCTTTGTGGGATGGACTTACGGTTAGAATAAAATCTATAACGAATTGTTCCGGCACTTACATCTAAAACGGGCCACGATTTTGAACAGGCAATTTTTTCAACACTTGTCTTTTATCATATTGCTTCGTAGGGGTATGCGATATTATGATTTTAGTTAGTGAACAATTAAATTGTCTCCATGCTCTGCTTTTGAAGAGAGATCATAGTATCATGCTACAGACTCAGTGCACACATTCTATCAGTTGCAGTTCTGGTGCTTGCGTCCCAACATAGGCCCCTATTCTGTACAACGCAACATATTCACTTCACATTTAGCAACGCAGTGGTAGGGATTCGCGCACATGAAAGTGCAATTCTTTGCATGCGTTTTAAAGCCTTGCCAGTTAACATTTTATTCGCACGCTGTTCTGACATAAGCTTTCCTGAGTGCGTACACCCGAAACGCGCACACACTAAAGCCTGTCAAGCAGCGAGTGACATCTAGTTCTTATTGCACTTTAGCTGTCAAATACATACAAGGTTTACATAAACGGAGTCTTTTATGTCTTTAGTGAACGTAAAGAGTTGGGAGAAAATCGGATGCCTGTCTGTGTAGATCCGTGCATTCGGTATTAAATTGACTGCTGTCACGAACTCTCAGTTTAGTTTTCATTCTAATGGACTCATTATTTCCCGTTGTCTTTGTTTGGTAGGCTACCATGGATATTAATTAATTAATTAATCATCACAGCTGTTCGTATTTGAGTTTGTTATCAGTGCATACTTAAGTTCCTTTGTTTTCTCAGTTCTGACACACTGTTGCATATGTTAGACCTTTCTGCATGGATTATCTCATTAAATTTACTTTGTGTTTGTAACTTTGGACTCTTCATCATCTTTGGACCTTCATATTTGTGACAACCGCAGTCCGCAGCCCTTCTGCCACTTGTGTCATTAATGTTAATCAAACAATAAAAGACAAGGAGAAAATCACTTCCTGCTCTTGACTGAATAATTTCAGTAGATTTAATAAGAATCGATGTATATTTAATTATGTTTATTTCATTTGTATTTTATGTTGTATTTGGCCTATTATTTGTAATTTGCATCTTTGGTCTTATTTTTAATAACCAAGATAAAATAATGAAATAAAATAATGTGAAATATTTTGGCCCACCTCTACTTTGACCTAAATGGTCTGTCATTGTTTTTGTTTTGTTTTTATATTTTGTTGCCTTGTATCGCTGTTAAAATTGTATATACATTTTTAAAATAGGGAAATTAGTTTGGCTATATATTATTAATAATATTATCACCAACATCGTGATATGGTATTTTTGTCACCCCTATTGCTTCGGTCCATCTAGGAAAATGATGTATGAAGTATTAAAATAATTATGACCATTACTGTTTTTTTGTTTTGTTTGTTTGTTGCTTTTTTTTTTACTGTAGGCTATGTGTAATTTTCAATAAAATATAATCTTTTTTTACATTAATGTATTACATACAAAACCATTCAAAATGTAAATGGGTTTTACTAAGGCTGCATTTTGTGATCAAAATACATACATATATATATATATATATATATATATATATATATATAAAAGTAATATTGTGAAACATTTTAAAATAATTGTTCTCTATTTTCATAACCCCATCATCACTTATAGTTCACTACGACGGACTAAAGCCTGAAACACACCAAGCCGACGCCGACGAAGTAGAGCTGATGAAAGCCGACTATGTTGTCGCCGGGGTTAAAAGCTGCACTTGAACACACCAAGAGAACTACAGCCGACTGTTAGCTAGAACGCGCGCTATGGTTCTGCGCCTGCGTGTAGCCTAAATGAGACAACTGTCTATTTCTGCAGATATATTCGTCTATATTCGTCATTCAAAAATGGAAACCGACGCTGCAGGCTGCAGATACACAAACCGTAAATAAAGCAGTGCGTGCTTACCGTTTTGAATATCAATCTTGCTAAACACTTTCTTTATTCCACTCCGCTCCTGTTAATATTGAATTATTCGCCAAGGAACACTCAGGTAAAATGACGTAACATTAGAACAGCCTTCTAATCTGTACTGTTTTGACTTTGCTCGCTGTTTTGCTATTATTCTCATGCACTGACTCGTTCACTAAGCAGAACAGCCAATCAGAGTTCCCTCTTTCACCGACGGCCCGATGCCGATTCGAAAACAAGCCGACGAGGACCAATTTCAGCCGACGGTGCGGAACACACTGAGGAAACTTAGTCGGCCGACGCACAAAAACTTGGTGTGTTCCAGGCTTAAGACTGACAACCTAAATGCAACAATAACGTCACTCTACCTCATTCAAAAGTATAATTGTTGATTTCATAATTTGTGCAATACTGTATATATTGTAAAGCTACAATGTTAGGGTGTAGCCTACCGTCGGTGAAGGTGTAAAATCAATGACGATGGAGAAGAATTCTCAATCCAGGGTGTTTATTTTGGTGCAAAAGTGATTCCCAAGCAAAAATATATACAGTAACAAAAACTAAGGCAATATATATATATATATATATATATATATATATCCATAAGAGGTTCACATGTGTATTAAAAAAATACAAGGAGTGATCCCACACTCCAAACACTCTCCTAAAAATGGCTACCAGGAGCCCTTTTATAGAGTTAGGCTCCTCCCACTTCTGGAACATACCATGTATAAATAAATAATCATTTTAAAGAAAGATAAAACTACACAAATATTTTAAACAAATGGTATTAACATGCAACCTATGCATCACACTCTTTGTTAAGGAGATCTAACCAATCTGCAATCCCCCTGCATATTTGGAGGCGGCGATGTTAAGGAGATCTAACCAATCAGCGACAAACTTATTGGTGACATCGGCAAAGGATGTTAGGTGGCAAGTTAAAAACTTCCCGAACAGTTAGCAAGCAGAGTTAAGAGAAGAACACGCCTCATAACTTCCATCTTCCTGTATCTTAACCTTCAGAGTTTACCTTCTGTGTGTGCGTTCATGATAAAATGTAAGTCTATTTACTTATTTGTACTCTTTAGTATAGTTATCTGCCGTGTTACAGTTTGATTAATGTAAATTATCGTGTTGTTATCTATTCAGTGTCCACTGCATTCACCTCGTACTGACTGCCACAAATATAACATAATATAGAAAGTAATTTGTTATTTAAGTTATTTACTGGCTTTATTCCTTGCTTGTGATTAATTACTGTGAAGTTTATAGTATTTGTCGTATTTCCGTAACCATGCCGATATATGATGATTGCTCAGCATTTTCTCAGAGACATGGAGAATTCGCGATCCTCATTATATGCGCTTCATGCTACATTTAGCGGTTAATTTTGGTAGTGCAGTACAACCCTGATAATTGTATTGGATGTAGAATGACATGCATATTATTATTATGTATGAATACTGTAATTACTTATTGTAATGTTATTCATTTGTTTATTTCAGACCACACATATACACACTAATACAGGCGAGCACAATCACCTAATCAGCACATTAGTCAAATCTCCTTTACATAGTAGTCCTTCGAGCCAGATGTGTGCTTACCACAGAGACAGGATGTCAGAGCAGCCTTTCCACCAGAGTGTGCGCCCACGACGTACAACCCAGTTTCCTGTTTATCTCAGAGACTATGAAGTCCAATATCCAATGCAGCATTCACCTGTGCTTGAAGGTTTACCACAACAAAGTGCAAGGACATACCAGTCTGAGATATTACCTCCTGACTCTCCACTTTCAAGTTCACATGATTACAGCACTGGAGCAACAGCTGGAGCCACGATTACTCCCTATTCCAGAATGACTGCTGGCAGACAACCTGACAGACGGTGGCCAACCACACCACAATATGAAAGTGATGAAGAGGAGGTGCAGGAGGATGAGGCTTCAATCACAGCTGTTAGACACAGGTTGGAGGTTCAAGACTTAAAACAAGAGAACAGGCAACTGCGTAAAGCTCAGCTGGTCCTTAAAGAGGAAATTCTGCAGTTACAAAATCTTCACAAAGGTATGCAAGATTTATTTATACAGCAGCAGTCAGCTTCAATAACTCCACAACCACCACAGCATACAGCATACCAGACTCCAGTGCCATTACCCAGAACCATACATAGACCACCTCAGATAGCAGCACCGAGTCCAGCTCCCCGCACTCCACAACCTACTCCACGCAGAGTTCAAGTACAACCCAGAGGGAGTCCCTTTAAGCCTGGTGCTGACATTAACACCTATAAATTAAGTCTACAGCCTGCCACTGTTCATAATCTGCCATATTATTCTCCCACGGGGCAGCCTCATAGCACTATATGTCCAGAGACATCCTACAGGGGCCCACAACCGATAATTCCATGTTTCACACGTCGTGACCCTAGCGAGTTCGCTCGTTTAAAGCTAGCCCTTGACAATCTACTTCCCAATGATGCGACTGAGCTCTTTAAGTATCAAGTCCTTCTAGATCACTTGAAGTTTGAAGAAGCACGCCTAATTGCTGACTCATTCCTCAATTCCCCTTGGCCATATACAGACACTGTGACTGCACTTACTGACAGATTTGGAAGACCTCACCAGTTGGCCCTAACTAAAATAGCAGCAGTCATGGATGCCCCTGATGTTCAGCCTGGAGATTTGGCCAGTTTCGAGTTGGCCAGTTTCGCCCTTCAAATCCAAGCTCTTGTGGGTCTCCTGAGGACATTGGGTCCTGAAGGTAATGTGGAGTTACAGTGTGGGTCACATGTAGTCCGTCTGCTCACTAAACTCCCTCCAGATTTACGTGCATCATTCAGACGACACATGCCTTATCAATCTGGTGTAGTCTACACTTTACTGGACCTGGCTGAGTGGCTCAAGTTTGAATCCTGGTGCCAAGACTGTGATGATTTAAATTCAAGAAAGGAGCAAAGACATAAAACGACGCAGCAAAGATCAGGCTCTGTAGTTAAGTCCAGATTTGCCACTGTTCTTCATGGAGCTGATCAAACTCCTAACACAGCTACACAGGTACTGTCATCCTTCAAGCCAACCAAGACAACACAGAGACCTGAACAAAGCAAAGTGTTGTGCCCATACTGTGACAGTACAAATCTCCTGCTCATGGGGCGGCCAGACAGCTCTCTACCTCAAGTGATGTACCCCGCTATACTGAGCTCATAGGACGACGTGGATGGAGACAGAGTCAAGTCCTCACTGATAATTTCTGGTCAAGCTTTATGAGACACTACTTGCCTAACCTCCAGTTACGACAGAAATGGCATGCAGAAACTAAACCCATTACGGTCGGATCTGTTGCAATGTTGGTTGACCCTCAGGTACCCCGTGCCCTCTGGTTAATTGGGAGAGTAGTCAGGACATTCACTGGGGCGGATGGACATGTAAGGTCTGTAGAAATCAACATTAAAGGCAGGTTATATACACGACCTGTTGCCCGTCTCATTCCTTTACCATAGATTACTGACACTAAGTAACTTAGATGCAGGAACAAATATGCCCCTGCATATTTGGGGGCGGCGATGTTAAGGAGATCTAACCAATCAGCGACAAACTTATTGGTGATGTCGGCAAAGGACGTTAGAAGGCGAGTTAGAAACTTCCCGAACAGTTAGCAAGCAGAGTTAAGAGAAGAACACGCCTCATAACTTCCATCTTCCTGTATCTTAACCTTCAGAGTTTACCTTCTGTGTGTGCGTTCATGATAAAATGTAAGTTTATTTACTTATTTGTGCTCTTTAGTATAGTTATCTGCCGTGTTACAGTTTGATTAATGTAAATTATCGTGTTGTTATCTATTTAGTGTCCACTGCATTCATCTGACTGCCACAAATATAACATATATAGACAGTAATTTGTTATTTAAGTTATTTACTGGCGTTATTCCATGCTTGTGATTACGTTAATTACTGTGAAGTTTAGTATTTGTCGTATTTCCGTAACCCTGCCGATATATGATGATTACTCAGCGTTTTCTCAGAGACACGGAGAATTCGCGATCCTCATTATATGCGCTTCATGCGACATCTAGCTGTTAATTTCGGTAGTGCAGTACAACCCTGATAATTGTATTGGATGTAGAATGACATGCATATTATTATTACGTATGAATACTGTAATTACTTATTGTAATGTTATTCATTTGTTTATTTCAGACCACACATACACACTAATACAAAGTAAAGATGAGAAGATTCTGAATCCTGTGATGTGTTTTGATTGACACCCTGAGGCGAGCACAATCACCTAATCAGTACATTAGTCAAAACTCCTTTACACTATTAATTACAAAATGATGTCTAAACATTGCAAAGAAAAATGTCTGAGAAATGATAGTTTCCCTGATTTCCCCCTGTGATGTCACTGACAATGAAAGTGCACTTCCTACTGGGCAATTAGAAGCTTTAAAATGCCATAGCTACACATGGGTTTGCCAGTAGAGAGGTGACCCACAATGTGAGTATAACAGTATTTTATGTGTATATGTTAGTTTATTACAGGGGAAATAAACTGTTAACATTTGTAAAAGAGTTTGGTGTGGTTTCTTTGAATGCTAAATCATATAACAAAACAAAACAAAACATTAAGCATTGAGACAAAACAAACAACCAACAAAAGAAAAGAAAAGAAAATTATATTTAAAAAAACATGGAACTAAGCAGAGGGCCTATTACACCACCTAAACAGAAAAAGAACCACACATCTAGTATACGATGTTATTTTGCCGGCATGTAGATTGTGTGTGTGTATTGGTGTAAACTGTTTATGGGTGTACATGCACTTCAGCAGTCCTTTCAAAATAAAAGTCCTTTTAGTCATAGGTCACAGGCTATTTGTCACATACAATATGTATTTTTTTTCGCCGCTTGGGGTCACTAACCTCTTACAATGACGAAGGCGTATGTTGATGACGCATAAGCGGAATTACTGAACTTGCCGTCATGCCGAAGGATCTAATAATGTTTATGGATGAGTGAATACATTGATGTTTTTAACATGACTGTGGTATGAAGCAGGGTGCGATTGCTAATGAGAGACAGATATCAGCGCCACACGCGAGTCCCGCGGATATAAAGAAATAAGGACATTTCATTCTACCGAACTACCTTCAAGTGCTGATTTACTACTCACACAGGTCAGTTTATTAGACGAATGAAACTTGTGAGGTAACGCAGTGCTGTTTCACTTGGTCTACATTATCACACTAAACTGCATTTGAGTGTTGAAAGTTATAATGTTATTCTATGTGTTAGTTTATCTGTATGAGACTAGCAATAAGCTAGATCAACATTAGAATAACATACTTATCATATTCTAACATTTGTTGGATGTCACCATATCATGATTCATGTCATGATTCATATCATGGTGAGCTATATAACATTGATTAGATTTACGTATTTGCTCACCTCTACATTTGCGCGTCTCTGTCCATAGATATAAACACTAGATGTCGCCTTGGGGTTCTAAACATGCGTCAAAACCGCCGCCATCTTTGAACAGGGGTCTTGCCATAGGAAGTAACTAGGTAACGCTGCTATCTCCGCCTATACTTCAATTTTATGGATGATACCGGACTTTTGTGCTGCGTATGGATGTTCACACGAACGAAATGAAAACCAGACAGCATGGGATTAGATTTACTCTGTGGATGGTAGTAGTCAAGTTGTTTTTTAAAAAGTTCAGTGTACATTTCTCTGCTTGGAGGAAGAAAATGAACTGTGATTCTCGCACAGCTAATGAACTGTGAATATTCTTTAGATATTATTTGAAATAACTCTTGTGTTTAAAATGTACAATATGCAGGAGTTGATCCTCAATACCCACTTTTGGCTGTGATGTGCTGTGTTGTTCCTAACTTTTGATTTTTTACCAATTGTACTCAAACCTTTTAATGAAAAAAAAAAAAAAAAAACCTGTAAGTACAGTCCTAATAGTATGCTGGTCCTCTCCCTGTCAATCTTCAAACAGTACATCCATGATTATTATACATAGAATTCCGCAAATCTTATGTATGTGTGCGTTTTGCACAAGGACAGTGGGCTCAAGGGCTTGTTTCTTTTCCTTGCAAACTGGGGATGGAGGTGTGGAAGGACACTGAAATTTGTGAAAATGTCAACTGTTTAAATCCTTTCTTTAAAGTGAATTTCGTTTTGTATAAATTGTATCTTAATTTTAATAAATTTTATTCATCAACAAATTGCTTGTTGATATAATCATGGAGGCGTCCGCGCGGTCACTTACTTATTGCACGTTAACTGGAGCGCATCTCATCCTAACTTAACGAAACTCAGCCTATGCCTCACACAGACAAGAGAAATACATCAAATACACAAAGCTTAAATAGTCTTTAAACGAAATAATTTAAAACGAAAGAAAAAAGCTAGGCTACTCTCTGATTATGTAATCCATTATGTGCATTTCTCTCTCTAGGCGCGTTCACTACGGAGATGGCGATCGTCAACTTCATCTCTGCAGCCGAGTCGACACTGTCAGAAGTTTATTAATAAAAATCAATGCACGCGTCACCGGATTTACAAATGCACTTCTTGCTTGTTGCACGCACACATATTATGTCGAAATAACGAGATATTATGTTGAAATAACATTATTCTTAATAAAACATCTTTTAGAATATTTGCTTGAATGCTGAATGTTGCGCTTGTTCAATTTAATAAAATTAAAAATTTAATTGTGATCATTAAAATAATTGAATATTAAATATTTAGTGGCCAAGTTTTGCTCATTTATATATGTATTATATAGCAATAGTTTATTCTAAGTTTACTCAAGTGGAAGAATGTGACTAATAAACGTAGGCCTACTAGCACTATGCATTATATTTTGAAAAAGAAGTAATTATCTTAATATCAAAACCTTAAATTTCCTCTGGACTCAATGATAAATACATGACTGACCGTTGGAACGAACCATAAAAACTAGAAAATCGCATTCATGACGATTTATGGTGATTTTATTTCCGTTAGACCTTTGCCTACATTGACGCTGATGCATTAAAGAGGAGGGGCTCCCCTGTTCCAAGATGGCGGCTCTATTGACGCATTCGTTCCAATGAACTGCCGTATACAAGGCGACATCTAGTGTTTATATCTATGGTCTCTGTCAAGTCGAAGTTTGTCACGGACGTGGAGCTCTCGGCATCTCGCAAACGCCACGCTGATATTGATCCTCGGTTTAGTTCTCCTTTTGTCCCCAAGTCCATAACGTTTGAACGACAGACGTAACAGTACACAACAAATTACTTGTCTGTCCTTAAAAATGTATAATACAGAATTATTTATCGCTTACGCGTAGCCATGTGAACTGGAATTATTTTGACAACGTTTTATCTGTACAGAGGTAAAGGGAAGGAGAAGGGGGGCCTTCACTGGGGAGAGACTAGTTGACACTTCAGGACTGCGTTGTCGTCGTGTCCAGGCGCAGGTCCTTCATCAGATCTGGATACGGCCTGGATACGGCAGACTGCGGTAAACCTCGGGATAAACAGAGAGACTAATATTAGCGTAGACGCCATCCTTCTTATGATGTAACGAGTACATCAGGATTTATGGGAAGTGTTCCCGGTTCCTGCTGACCTAATCTATGCAGCCTAACATTGAATTATAGAAGTTTATAATGTGTTATGTGTATGCTAGGTCAAAGAGATGTGTTTTTAGTCTAGATTTGAACTGACAAAACTGTAGTTTTCTCACTGGTGAATGACACATGATGTATGTAACGTTGTCTCCGGTCTTCTTGACTGCGCGCGTTCATGCTTTCATGAGGCATGGCTTTGGACGGCGATTTGCAGGGAGGGTGGAACGTACGCTTTTACTGCTATCAGGCTAAAGTTAGCATTTTCCCAGATGTCCTACAGCACCTTTTATAATAGTGATAACTGTGTACCTCGTGGTACTATTGTCTGTATTTATTGTCAGCATTTAATGTTATCTTTTTTTAGTCCTTGTGTCTACGCTAATATTAGTCTGTTTATCCCGAATGGCTACCGCATGGCTTCCAATACCAACTGCACTGTATGGGGAACCAAATCTCCAACACATCTGTTGCAAAAAAGCAATAAGCCAAATGGCTTCTCATAGCTTATGACCTTATTATTTCTCTCATTATCTTCTTAGCACAATATTGCTTCTGACAGTAAGCTTTTGTCAATCATGTGATACAGTAATCATTCATTTGTTTGTTGTTCATTGTTTATCCATCAGTTTTAATCTCCCAGTTAGGTTTATTGAGTGTGCCGCTCCTCTGTGCATGTGTACAGTAGACTGACGGCTGGATTGACAGCTGTGTTAATTATCCATTAGGTAGGCAGCAGCTGGCGCAGAACCTCCTCTTTAACCATTTACATTGCTTTGATTTATCCACATCCCCTCATTTCCATATAATATAATTAGCATGAATCAAAACAGGGTAGGAGGAGAGAACCCAAAGCCAGGGCTGAAAAATGCAACACCTCTGAGGAGACTGCGAAATATGAATGATCCACTGAGTTTTATATTTTTGGACCAAACTCTGCGGCAAAGGTGTGAAAAAAGAAGGCGGACCCACGTCATGTTGCTCACACTAACAGTTGCTCGGATTTCGTGCCAGCCTTAAAATGGTCACATAATTAAGATGTTCCTTGGTCAGGTCTTCCTTCCTCTACAAGGTGATGACTAATGTTTGATTTCAGTTGGTATTTATACTGTATGTTGAATAAATAAACGATAAACTAACAGTCTGAGCTGACTTATTTAACATCGAAGTAGCACTTGTTGGAGGTATCATTCGTGTATTAGTTGGTTTATGCGTCAGCACCGACTGAGTAATCTCAGCATTCAGACCTGGCAAGTGCAGTAATATTTTGCTGTAAATTTTTTGTAATTCATAAATCAGCAGAATATATTCAATGTTAAATCACAACCAAATGCCGTCTTCTTACAAATAAAATGCCATGCAGATCCTTTGCCCTGAAAATGTTTCCTATTGAGTTCATAAAAAGACCTGTCTTGGTAAAATCCATCACACTTGTAAGATTTTTTCAGCAAGGACACATTAAATTGATCAAAAGTTACAGTAAAAACATTTATAATGTTGCAAAAGATTTCTATTTAAAATAAATACTGTGGGAAAACAACTGTTTCAACAATGATAATAATAAGAAATGTTTCTTGAGCAGCAAATCAGCATTTAAGAATGATTTCTGAATGATCATGTGACACTTAAGACTGGAGTAATGCTGCTGAAAATTCAGCTTTGCTATCACAGGAATAAATTACATTTTAAAATATATTAAAATAGTTATTTCAAATTGTAATAATATTTCACAATATTACTGATTTATTGTATTTTTGATCGAATGAATGCATCCTTGGTAATCATAAGAGACCTCTTTCAATTAAATATCTTACTGACTTTTGAACAGTAGTGTAGATTAAATTTAAGTGGTGGCTACCTAAAAACCTAAGGTTAGTGGTTTGTTCTGACAAATGAAAGCAATGTTAACAGTGATGCATGGCTTAGCAAATATGGCCGTGTTGGTGAACTAGTTGAAATATTAAAATCTAATTTTTGATTTTTCCTTCCTGTGGATTTTATTGTAATGAGTGGTAGCTCATCTCTCTTCATGCATTTTACCACAGTCCTTTCACTAATGCTTCCTCATGGCCTCAATGGATAAACCCCCCCTCTCATGATCCATTCTGATTGGTTGAGAACTCGATTATGCGGCACCCATTGTGCTGAAAGTCATCTTTCCTCTCAATGATCTGTTTTGATGTGTCAGCTGCAGAGGATGTGGGAATAAGTGAGCCTGAAATGCACTGTTTTGTGTGGCTCTCTACAGACAAAGTTACCGCACATTACAATTTTGAAAATTGGAGGAGGTTGCCGTTGAAAAGCAGATAAAGGAGCATGCGTTAATGCACTTTTAAACCATCCGTATAACTGCTTGGTGTCCCTGGGATTAGGGCTATATTTATTTAACTCCATGTCAAATTTCCCATCTAGCTCATTACGTAAGGTGTATAAATCTTCAGTTCGGTAGTCAGATAAGTGCAAAATGCAAGAATGAAATAAAATATTTATCTTTTATACTACAACTTAATATTGGATAAGGCCATGGTCTCATTTTGAGGAAAAAAAGGAAATGCGCTCCAGATTTATATATGCATCATGTTGAAAGTGGCTTGACTTTACTAGATAGAGGTCTGAGTTTCATCTTCACCGGTATAGGGAGGGATTACGCTATCAGCAGAACAGATCAAGCCTCTCTAAATCTATCCAATGTTTCCCTGTGCTGCATACAGACAAGGCCACAAATGGAAATGACTCCATCCTGAATATATTCAGATAGTCTCTCACTTAGACTCCTAATAACCTTGACAAAAATAGCAGCAACTGTCACAGGTCGAGAAAAGCCCTATTTCTCCCCATTTTTGGATTCCCAGATGTGACATCAGGCCACACTCTCGCAAATGAAACCGAAAGAACGCGTAAATACATAAACGGAGCAAGAGTAACAGGCCAGAATAAAAAGACACAATTCATTACCCAAAAGAATACACTTCAAATTTGGCAAGTGACGCGGTGGTGGTCACCGCATTTTTGAACCCGGTTCCCCAGTGACGAGGCGTGAGAATTCACACTGTTGCCTGCAAATGAAAACGACACTTCGATTAGCAGCAGGGATGTTCGTTTAATGCCTCAGGACAATTTCCCTCCCTCTGCAGATGGTTGGTATAATTATAGCGCTTTTATTGTATAAAGCAGCAGATTCCAGGTCCATGCCCTTTTACAGTGAATCCATCTGTCTCGACTGGGACAGTTTTAATCCCTTTACCGTTTCCGTTGTTTTACCATTAGGGACCTTTTAATCCATTGACCCGGTACATCAAACTGACACATGCTGTAGGTTAAAGGGTTTACTTCACTATCGCCATTACTAGACATTGATGTGTGCAATCAGGGTTTGGAAGGAGTTGGTCCAGTGTCCTTTGTAGAGGAGGAAATTTATAATTCTTTGTCTGTCTCAAGAGGAAAACTTGCCTCATATTTGCCACCTTGATAGAACGGTTGCTAGTTCGTTTTAAATCAATATATGAAAACAACTCACATACAAGCCCATGTCAGCATACTTATATAAATCACCCTGGGGGTTGGATGCCCTCCGTACCAAACCAACCAATCATTCTCTTTTCAGGTCTGTTGAGACTGCATGTTGATTGTTGAATATTGAAGGTTGGATATTTGCATGCACTTTGAAACAATATAAGTTTTTTTTATGATTTCTGCTTTTGCTCAATATATGTAATTGAAACTGTTGATCTAAAATGTTGAGTGGTCAGTAGCCTACTAGGCATTCACAATATTGTCAGTATAATATCAGTTACTGCCTGATATAACTGTCACATTATACTTTATGTGTTTTGATTTTAGTTTCGAGGACTTTGCTTACCGTTGTTTCCTGTTTTCTTTGTTTAATTTCCCCGCTCTTTGTTTGTTACTATGTAAATCTGTTCGCATTTTGTTCATTATCCCTCAGTTTTTTCTGTTCCTTGTCCGGTTTTGTTTGAGCCCTGCATGCTGTTTCGTTGAGTTTCCTAGTATTGGATTACCTGAGTTTACTTTGTTTAATAAATACGCTGCACTTTTATCAAGCCTTTGCATCCCATCTTCTTCACTGGACTTAAAACGTGACACTAAATTAAAATGTAATGCTTTAGCAAATTTCAAAATGAATATCCATTTTTTATTTTGTGCATTATAATGGTGTTATGGCTTTATTGATTGATTTAAAAAAAAATATATATATATATATTATTAATAATTAATAGTAAAAAATTAAATAAACCAATAAAAGTTTTTGTTGTACAAAACAGTTTAGAATTTTAATATTAGCCATTTATCTATGGCTTATTATGGACATATTTAAGTGCCTCTATTATGTTGTTGTATGCACACTTCAGATTCTCGCCAGAAGTAGGCTAGCGTTTCAGTTATCTGGACTTATTCATCTTTAGTTTCACTTTCATGGACTTTCAGTTTGTTTTCATTCATCACACTTTGTTTGATTCCCGACACTCATCAGTTGTCATGGACACTCATCAGATCATCACACCTGTTCGTCATCTCCTCATTATCACTGTGTATTTAAGTTCCTCACCTTCATTCTGTTTGTTTATTGTTGTTTGTGTGTGCATGTTACACTCTCTCTTAGCTCTTAGCTCTTTCTCTTACTGTCACTTAGCGCTCAAACTTTCTCTCTTTGTGGATTACCTGAGATGGTTTACATGAAAGAACCAATTTGTTTATATAAACCTTTTTGAACTCTCCTTTGTCTTCATCATCTTCATCCCTGTGACAGCAAGCACTTTTTGTTTATTTATTTTCTTCTTTTTTTTTTTTTAGTACAGTGAATTTGGTCGTTCTACTTGTCACATACTGTTTTTCGCCTAGTATAAAGTAGAGAAGTATGCAATTTTAGATGCAGCCCTGGACGCAACACAATCAGACAATTGAAGATGAGACCTAACATGTGCAGATAAGTACAATAAACATTTACTCGTGAACTTATCTGGTGTCTGTGTGTGTATATTGTGGGAGAGATGCGGTAATGGAGTGAAAATGTGTGTTATGTATGCAACTTGAGCATTAACCTGACCCTAGTGTGCACCTAAGGGTAGGGAAAAACAGGAAAATGGGTGGATAGTGGAGCATATGTGCATGTAAATGTAGTGCTGCCGCGATCGTGACAGAGCCCTCTGTCCACAATAGGTTTCCTCAGCGCTTGATACACAGTGATATGAACTATACGATGGCGTAAATTTTTCCATATCAATTCCAGCACGAGTCCTTGACCTTTTGAAATGCATGCAATGTGGATTTTCAGTGCTGAAAACAGCATCTTCACGACATGCTGACAGCACGAACTTGCAGGCCTCAGCTACTACAGTGTTTTGAGACAATGTTCTTTAGCAGCCAATTAAGGTCGTGGGCTGGCATTATGCATTATTCTTACATTGTTATGTAGGTATGTAACAGAAAGTGAGATTTGAATTGATGACTGGTTTTGGCAGTTCAGAATTTATTCTTTTTAGGAGACTATGACTTTATTTCTGTCATGACAACTCGTGGAGTGTTTGGCATGGTAATGGATATGACAATATTGATATGTTTGGTCTTGGCAGACTAGATCTGCTACACTGCTTCTTCTTTTATTGCTGCTGTAAGTTATTGCTGCATGCTGCTGCAGAGCTAGTATGATTTGCTACTGCCAATACATACATGACATGCTGCTGTGAGCAAGTAAGACATGCTGCTGCTGTACAATATAGCATAATTACCCGCAGCAGATCTATACAGGTGGAGCTGGGGAAGGTGGAGGGTTTCTAAAAGCACGCTGCACTGCTAGGCAAATGCTACTCATGCATTTGAAGGTTGAGCATGCAAGCTCATTGGCTACTTATACAGCAGGAACCCTATAGATGATGTGGCAATATAGAGCAGAATTGGATGCCTTATTTTTTTTAAATACTTAACTTAAAATGTAAATTTAACAAGATTTTTATTTTTATTTTTTAGCTCACCAATGTCATTCCAAATCTGTGTGCATTTAAACAATTTGGTGGTGTTTTATTCCAAACAATAAAAGTCAGTAGGGAGCCAATCTTTTCTCAAACATATATTTTATGTTACACACAACAACAACAAAAAGTAAAGGAATGACATGATGAAATGAACATCAACATTATTTGGGTGAATTAACCATTTTAATACTTAAAGTAAATTTGTTTTAGATGTCAACTTTTATTGACTACTAACAAATATATGCTAATTAGCAGCACATTATTGTCATAGTGCATCATCAAAGCAGTATAAGTGATGCTAATGACCTCTATAATGGCCTCACAAGACTCTTCCTCACCTTGCTTTATACACAGTTCATTCTTGAGGCAAGATCAGTTCTTTGGAGACCACATGCTGACAACAAGGACAGCAGAAATGTTTTGGCATCCTTTTAAACCTCAGAAGTTGTCACTTCCTCTGTGTACATTTCTTGAAGGTCAGCATGTAGTGTTGAGTATGACCTGCCTACAGTATCTGTCACTTAGCTCTCAAAACCACAAAGATGTTAAAGCCAGCCACGCAGAAATGCCACAGCGAATATCACCTTTGAAAGTTTTCAAAAGATGAAATAGTGGATCCCCGTCACTTCCTTTCAAGCTCACTCTTTTCTCACCAGCGTCAATTACAGGCTAAAAAAACCCCTATCCATATACGCACTATGTGGTGTGAACATTTGCTTCAATTGCAGATCTTGACAGCTTTACTCGCTGCTTTAGTGAATCGCACTGATTTGATAAGTGTAGCACATGATTTCAAGTTTAATTATGATTAGCTCAGATTGAACAGCAATTAGATGATCCACATGGGATGCAGTAGTACCAGCTTTACAGCGTGACAACAGGCTTGTCCCACAAAGATATGACAGTAACTTCTCATTTATTCTTTATGGGGATCAATAAGTATCAAACCAAAGTTAAAAACATCTGAATGTCATTGCATTTTATAACAAAACATTGAACCAACTGGCAATGTAAAGAATTATTGACGATGGGCTGTTGAATTATTAGAAAAACAATGCACAGCCGAGGTGGTCACGATGCATAATTCAGTATGATTATGGTTACCACGCCTCAAGACATTGTTCAGATGTTTTATTTCAAGACAATTTCAATCAGGTTTTTGTCCTTAAATACTGTGTATAATTCATTTCTTAAGCATCTCATCTTATAATACCAAAATGACATTTTAGAGCTAGTAACAGAGGCTTGAGCCACTGATGTGCAGATGCAGTTAATGGAAAGAAATTGATATTTGCTTAAGCATTTATGAATTACCTGTCTGTGTGTCTCTCAACAGTGTTTGGCAGCGTCTCTACTAATAGCGAAACTGTAAGTTTAACTGCTTCAAAAACAGAGATGTTACTACAGAGAAATGTCATGTAGTTTTGCAGATGTGATGAGGGGCGGATCTAGAAAATTATTTTTGAGGTGGCAAGAGGACTGCAACACCGAAGCAAACAAGCATTCAATACTCTTTACTATATCATCTCTATTACATCTATACTATAATTAAAAACAAAATATAGACGCAAGCGGCAATCATTGGGGTCCAAGCACCAATTGCCCATGATTAACGATCCAACTGTCATTATTCTTATGATTAAAAGTCCAAATTGAATCTTCACTGAAAGTCAGGGTTTGATGAAACCGGTCTGAGCAACACCAGGTGTCAAAAAGGGCAACTGACTTTCAAAAGAAACCACTTACTAGTATTGGATGAAATAAGAAGTCAAAATTACCCCTCTAAAAATGTTTACTATTGTAATGTGTGTTACTATTGTAAACATGATCATACCAGCAATATATGTGATGTAAGACTCATTTTCAACAATTACACTGAGATTAATCATATATGTCAGGTCAATAATGTGAAAATATAATTTGCTCAAAACTATCTGAAGCATTTATCTTAAAAGGATAGTTCACCCAAAAATAAAAAAAATTCTGTCATTACTCACCTTCAAGTTGTTCCAAATCTGTATGAATTTATTTCTTCTGCTGAACATAAAACATGATATTTTAGAGAATATGTGTAATCAAACAGCTGATGGACCCCATTGACTTACTATATCATGGAAGTTAATGGGGTCCATCAACTGTTTGATTACCGACATTCTTCAAAATATCTTCTTTTGTGTTTTTTCATTATTTTCCTGTTATCACTAAAAAGCTGCTTTGAAACAGTCTGTATTGTTAAAAGCTCTAGATGGAATAAAGGTGACTTGACTTGATGGCCCAGCATCAGTGCAGCCTGGAGTGACTGTGTCCCTGAAAGGTTCTGACACAGAGCGTTCTACTCGCAGCAACTGCCAGCACACTTCATCAAAGGCAGGAAATCACATTTACTACACACTCCTACTTCAGCGCCACTTCCTGTGATAAGTGCATGGAAAACTGTAATTATCTTCTTCTGAAATACATTTATCTCAATCCTTGTGAGTTTTTCTCCAGACAGACAGAAATGTCTTTATTAATTTGTTGGATTGCAGCTGTCGCCTTTGTCACGTCAAGTGTTTTTTTTATAAATGCAGTTGTCTTTTGTAAATTCTGAAAAAGTGAGAATCTCTCTTCATTAGTTTTATTCTTTCCAATTATTTGGATTTTTATTGTATTTTATTTTTATTTTATACAATTATTAAATGATATAACTCATTTATTTGAGAACATTTGAGTGTTTGAACATTTGAATATTTGAGAACATGTCTCAAAGCACATAACATTACAATAATAATGAACATAAAACAACTTAGAGCACTGACCTGCCACCTGACTGCTGCAGATTTATTGATAGGTTTGCCATTGAAATGCATAAATTCGAGTCACGAACTGCTCAGAGTTTAACGTCACGGGTTTCCATCTCTTCCAAATTACAGTAGTTATGGCGTGAACGGTTCAGGAGGAACTGTAAAAGGTGCTGCTGTTACTGTTATTCATTTCATCCTTTCATTTCTTTCATTTTATTTTTAGTTGTTAGTTATTATTTATTGTCTGATGAGCAGCTAATGCAAGAAATGACGTATATACACTAACACACATGTTCAAAGGTAATGGCCTTTGAAAACACATTGAACCTGTGGACATTTAAATGGCATGTTCTGCTGTGCAGCGCTTTGTAGTTGTTGTTGGTTTTTTTTTTTTTTTTTTCACTGTATGAGCTGTTAAGTATTTATCACACTTTTAGGCCTATCTTAATGTCACAGGCTGCTGATGTCATTAATGCCTGTAGGTGCATTTATGCTTCAAAGTCTCATGATGGATGTGTTTCCTGTTCCAGTAAAGAACTCACCATCTGGAATACTTCACACAGAGAGCAATGAGAGGAGGTGGATCCATCATGCTCATAAAACTGATGCAAGAAAAGAAAGTGAGAAAAGATAGAGCAAAAATATCCTTCTGCTGGTTTAACAAAGCTTATGGTCAGAAGTGTTGTTGTGGGGACTTTCCCTGCCACGTTTGCCATCAACGATTCTACCGCTTGAAACGGCTTAGCCTACTAGAGATGTAAATAATACAAAGGAAGCATCTCCAATTCTTGCGTTTGAGTTTTCATTGTGTGTGTGTCTGATGAGAGGCTGACGTTGGAATGTGTTATTTTGTATTGTTTTGCTGAATAGTCGTTGCGGTTGTCATCGGTGACGGAGGACAGCAGCAGTGTTCTCTCATGCAGACAGCTCTGTCAGACGCGCTTCACTTCTAATGATTTACTTCAAACTCGCTTTCTGTTTCAGGGAAATTATAGGACAAAACACGAACAAATGTGTTCCTGTTACTGATATACATCCACAAATGTGCAGATGCAATTTTTGGTTCATTAAAATAAAAACGTAGGGGGTTTGAATTTAAAACCACTCATATTTCGATGTCGATGGCAATGATTGCTCCTTCAAATCACTGTATAATGAGACCTTTTATGTAAAAAAAATTATTCTTAGTGTAGGCCTATTTTATTTATATGATTTACATGAAAATTGTTAGCATTATAGTTTTGACTTGGAAATGGAATGAAATATACAGGAAATAAACTATGCACATTACATGCATAGACTATTTGTTGTTTGTATAGAACAAAACAGTAAAATATTAGTATTTGAGCATGACCTAATTAATATGCATGAGCTAAGCCATGTTATGACATCATAAACAGCAGGTTTGCCTCTCTGTTGTTAGGCCATGCTTTGTTTGGGGAAGTTAAGAGTTTTTCATGTTTGAAAGAAGTCTCTTTGGGTGCTTTCACATCTGTAGTTAGGTTCATTTGGTCCTGACCAAGGGCAATAAATTATTGTAGCATTTTTCAGACGTTTTGGTTCCTTTTCACACCACACTGATTACTCTGGTCCGAATCAGTTGGTGAAACGAACCAAAATGCAGTCACATGACAACATCCACATCAGTTTTTGGCCAGATGTGTCTTTGAACCTATTTCCTAACCTGCTCTATGATTGGTCAGAATTAACGTTTGGGACAATTCCGGAAGTAAACAAAAAGAGGAAAAGCCAGCACTCCACTCCACTGAGGACTCGTTCATAGTATCAGAGTATTGCCATTTTGATACCACAGTACTTTTTTGTCATGTATTTGGTATCCATACCACTGCATAAGCACATTCCAAAGTCCAGCTCCTATAAATATCAAATTAATATGAATTTATCTTGTACACGCGTGTCCTGAAATACATCAGTGGCCATGATCGGCTCCAAATTCCTGGAATTTAGTAGCATTTAGCCTGTGACTCACCAGCGGGCGTCAGTATCAGTCTCCAGTGTTTTTACTCCAAAACAAGTGCTGGTGGGAGGACCTTGACATTTTAGGTTGCAGTGAGAAAATGGGATTATTCCATACTAATCAACAGTTATATTTATAGAAATTATCCTGTGTATGTCAGAGTATGATGGTTGCATTTAGAAAATGGCTGATAAAACATTATGTGGGGAGATTTATTTATGTTTATTGACTGCAGTCAACACTTTTAAGCATGTCCATACAGACAAGATGATAAATATTTTGGGCATGAATATTTATATGGATAATTACATTAAATATTCATGTATATACATTAGTATCATGACACTGTGTGCTATGTCATCAAATTGCACATGAGATATTAGAATCGCTATGTATGTCATGTGGCTCATACATTTGTATCAATTTTGTGTTCACTTGATGAGATTGTATATGAAGCTAGATGCTTCAATGTGGAGTAATAATGTGGAGTAATGAAAATCACTCTGTAGCTGAGAAGAATATTCCAGACAGAGTCAATACAAATTAATCTCTACTGGCATGCTGTTGATTACCCGTGACTTATTGCTTAGTTTGTAAAAACAGTACAACACATTCATTAATATTATTATTAATAATGCACTTAAAGTGAAAGTCTATGGGGCAAGTGTACCAGATGGTTTAATAGCAGATGTGCTGGCATGTTTGCATTTTTATTAAAACATTTGAATTATTCTGTAAAAAAAAAATCTTATTGTTATTTACACACTTGGAAAGTGTAACTCTTGTAAATCACCCTTTGGACAAGAAAGGTAAGTGCACTACTGCTCTTTTTTTCAAACTAAGTTGAAAACATTCTGGTAATTGACAGGCACTTAATTGAGCATAAATTGTATTGAACATTTGTGACATTCTTTTAATACTGATTGGCTCCCACAAGAAAATGTACTAGATTCAACTTAACTTAATTGTGTGGTTTTCGGTGCAATCTCTTTCATAACTGCACTATAAGTGACCCTAGTCTCAAATGACAGCGTCATCGACCCAGATGTGAAAGTGTGATGTTTAGTGTTCAGTAAACAAATGTGTGGATCTTTCTATGCTTCAGCACACATACATGTACCACAAGTCACATGGACGATCAATGGGCCATAAGAGATCTCTACAGTGAGTAGTCAGTGCTGGGTGCATCCTCTTGTTTAGTAGTAGTAGTAAATCTATTTGGCTCAATGAAAAATAATCTGTTCAGATCCCAATAACCTTTTCTCACAAGGTCTATTACAGGATTTAAATGTAAAACTTCAGTTTTTAAACTCAACTGGCAAATGATTCTTATTTTATGTTGGTTGCTTCAACATTGCAAATAAAGATCTAAAAATATTTATTTTTTTATTTTATTTTTTGGTACCTTTTTTTTTAACTTGTTGATTAGAAATTCACTGCAAGAACAGAGGCTATTTGCCTGATGGGTGATCACTCACTTGTTATGTGATTGATGGATGCCATACCATTTGACTTTTTCATTGGTTACCCGTAAGTTTGAATTCTGTCCTTTGTCCTTTTAGCCCTGATGAAGGCCTGTGCGCCGAAACGCATTGGCAAAATAAAGAATAGTATATATTTTTTAGCTCCACAGTTTCTGACCATTTTGATCTCTACATTTTGCAAGTGTTTGCTGGTACTGTTCCAATAACATTGCATATGAGAAATAATTTGTATCTTGTGCATTTCATGTCTACAAAACACATATTATGTGTGTCGAACTGCATGCTGACTCTGAGACTAAATGAGAGTCTCAGTTCCAGTTTAGATATGTTAAAAATAGAATGAATCCTCTTCTGCACTCTTCCACTTTCATCTTTAAACACCAGTATATACACTGGATTCCTGTCCTGCTGTGACCTTCTCAGAGCCTCAGCTCTCACTCTCTCCTCAGGGCAGTATGTGTGTCCTCTGCTTCTCTCCATTGCTTATTATAAGCAAGCACCCATCGCACACTCGAGCCTGCACTGTCATTTAAAGGTGACACTACTTAAGTGGGTCACAGACAACTGCGCTTGTAAAGTAGCCATTTTTTTAAATGTTATTTTTGCACATTTTTACAAAAAACAACAACAATCAATACTATAATAAATACCCACCAAGCCATTCCTCCATTAATGTTTAAACATTTATGGGGGGCAATTAGAGAAATCTTCTCATGAAAGTCACAAGGAAATGTATTGATGAATAAAATCCAATGTATTTTTGTTTTTATACACTAACTTTACCAAAGTAAAATCGAACTATTTCCAAGTATCCCCTGGACCCTGCTGGATGGAATCAATAAGTATGTTTACATGCGCTACAGCCTTCATCTGTTTGACCAAGTATACATGATGCACTGCATAATCAAATATTTAATATGTAAATAATTCAATTCATGTTGTGCTTCACTTCTGTCTTTTGGAGCAAACATGAAAACATTGGAGCTGGCGTGATAAATGTTGAATTTTAGTCTGATTTTGATTCAGTCAAAATGCATGAAAACGTATTTACTCATATATAGAATCTAATATGACGTTGTAACGTGTTTCATTGTGTTTTTCCCTGCTTGCCTGTGGCCTAGTTTCTACTAGCTAGTCTGTGTCAGGTTCATTCAGTTCATCTGTTGTTCGTTAATTAGCTCATTAGTTCCTTGTTTGGTCTTGTATATATTCTCCCTGTTTGGTTCAGTTTTGTTGTCCTGTCTCATCAATGTTAGTGGGTGTGTTTGCCTTTTCTCCTGTGTGGATTTATTAAAGACTGTGATTCTGAATTCTCCTTTGTCATGAGCTGATTTATAGCACCCACACTGTGACAGATATACAGAACTAGATTTTTTTTGTACATTTTCTAAAGAGTTGTGAGCAGTGTTTGCAAAACTCGTTCTATAATTAACAATGAAGACACAAATAGGACTCTACAACAATGAGAACACACAGTATTACACTATATAAAAATAAAAAAGGAAAACACATTATACAATACATTACCAAATTACCAAATTCCAAAAAAGATTTTGAAAAAAAAAAAGTAATTTGTTGATGTCACTCACTTCCTAGTCCCTTTTCTTGGTATCTTGTTCAATATATCGTAAAGAGGACTAATTATGTTTCACAAGATTAAAATGGATAGCGAATGGTTTCTTTGAATAATTCACATGTATATTGCTTCTTGTGCGGCTCTCCATTTTTTTTTAAATGTGTTTTTCATATAGCCTAACCAAAGTGGCACAAACTGATTTGACAAAAATAGACTTTTTTATATTTATATACATTAGAAACTTAAAGACAGAAAGGGACTTCAGTTGGATTTTGATTTGAAACATTTTTGTGATTAATTTGGTATTGTATTGTTTTGTATAATGTTATTGTTTGTTGATTTATAATACAGTGGGTTCTCATTGTTCAGTTTGTTTTTCGGAGTTAATTGGTTAATTGCTGTCTTGCTTGTTGCTGTCTCGCCTGCTCAGTGTAATCCTTCTGGTTCCACTCAAACTGCTCCGAATGGAATTTGAACCGGCGTCTCCGGCATGGGAGGTGGCCGCGCTAATAAAAACCACAGCCTCTAGCTTCAAGTCAAGTCAAGTCATCTTTATTTATATAGCGCTTTTAACAATGCAGATTGTTCCAAAGCAGCTTTACACTGATAATAGGAAATTAAAGTAACAGAGATTGTTTTGGCTTTAGCAGCTCTAGAATAAAGTTATTGTCCAGCTAAAGTTAGTTTGATTGATTCACTTCCGTCGCAACGATCATTAGTTATTAACTTAGGGGTTAACACGACACCGTTTTAACAGAAAACTCTAAAGTTCTTTCTGCGCAAACTTCAAAAAAGCAAACCAGTGAGAACGCTGATGGCGTGCACATGCACATTATGAGTACAGTCTATAGGTATGTGCGTTTGAATATATGTGCGCAGGCGTGTAGTCCTTCCATACAAATCAACCCTCAACATACTACTTGTCTGACCTTAAAGGAGAACTCGGTAACTCTAGCGAACTCTAGTCACTTCTTCGCTGATTTTCCCTTTTGTTGTCGCATGTTTTCCCCACGAGCTCCCCCTACAGCTGTGGGGGGGGGGGGGGTATATTTCACAACACAGTCGTAAAAAACTCACTTGCGGCGGCCTCCTCCCCCTCTCTACCGCTGCTCATGTGCGTTTGTTTTGATCAGAGCAAGCCAACTGTATCGCGTGGAGCTATGTCTACCGAGGTGGGTAATCTGGTAATTCATCATACATGCGTGTGTGTTTATGTCGAATTGCCGTAAAGCAATTTGTGTTTCGCGCTCGTTCTCGTTCTAGTTCTCGCTTCTCACGAGACTTCCAATTTCTATCTTGCCGGGACGGTAGTGCCCAAGTTGCAAGGTTGGTTTTCCGCCTGGGAACGCTGGGGGGAGCGGGGAAAGTCACCAATATCACCAGAACAGGTTGTTTAACCATCCAAATGATTTCTAGACAGTTTTATTAAGTTAAAAAAGTTACCAAGTTCTCCTTTAAAATTTATAATACAGAATGTTTATCGCTTCCGCATAGCCACGCGAACCGGAATCATACCGACAACGCTTTACCTGTAGAGAGGTAAAGGGAGGGGAGGGAGGCCTTCACAGGGGAGATATTAGTTGACATTTCAGGACTGCGCTGTCGTCGCGTCCAAGCACAGGTCTTCCATCAGATCTGGATACAGCCTGGATCCGGCGGACTGCAGTAAACCTCGGGATAAACAGAGAGACTAATATTAGCGTAGACGCCATTCTTCTTATGATGTAACGAGTACATCAAAATTTATGGTGAGTGTTCCCGGTTCCGGCTGACCTAATCTATGCAGCTTAACATTGAATTATAAAAGTCTATAATGTGTTATGCGTATGCTAGGTCAAAGAGATGTGTTTTTAGTATAGCTTTAAACTGACAGAGTGTGTCTGCTTCCCGGACAATGTTAGGAAGACTGTTCCAAAGTTTTGGTGCTAAATAAGCATATAAGCACCAAGCATATCTGCTGACTCTGTTGATTTTCTCCTTGATTCTTTTAACTCAAAAGGTAAAAGTGTAATTGATGATATTGCTCCAGTGAAAGTCAGGAAGAAGAGTGGCAGACAAAAGGCACCTTGGAGAAACTCAACAGCAGTCCAAAATATGAAAAGACAATGCAGAAAAGCAGAGCACATGTGGCGGAACACAAAACTTGTAGTCCATTATAACATCTACAAAGACAGCCTTCATGCTTTCAATATGGAACTAGGCAAAGCTAGACAGACTTTCTTCTCAAATATTATAAACAGCAATTTAAACAACACACGCACTCTTTTTGCTACTGTAGAGAGACTGACAACCCCCCCAAGCCAGATTCCCAGTGAAATGCTCTCAGACAGCAAGTGCAGTGAGTTTGCTTCCTTCTTCTCTGAGAAAATCAATAATATGAGAAAGGTGATCAGCACATCCTTGAGTTGCGCTGGGGTCAGACAGATCAGACCACCTGAGAAAGTAGTTACTATGTCTGATTTCAAAGAAATTGATGGCAAAATTTTGGAAGAAACCGTACAGCACCTTAAAACATCAACCTGCGCTCTTGACACACTTGCCACATCTTTTTTCAAAAGTGTGTTAAACAGTTTAGAAGCAGATCTTCTAGAAGTGGTAAATGCCTCACTTCTCTCTGGGAGTTTTCCAAACTCCCTGAAAACTGCAGTTGTCAAGCCCCTCCTGAAAAAGAGCAATCTGGATAAGACCATATTAAGCAACTATAGACTGATCTCAAATCTTCCATTCAAAGGCAAGATCATTGAAAAAGTTGTATTCAATCAGCTGAACAAATTCTTATGCTCAAATGGATACTTTGACAATTTTCAATCTGGTTTCCGACCGCACCACAGCACAGAGACAGCGCTCATAAAGATAATAAACGATATTCACTTAAATACTGATTCAGGCAAATTGTCAGTGCTGGTACTACTCGACCTCAGTGCTGCATTTGACACTGTCGATCACAACATACTTCTTGACAGGCTGGAAAACTGGGTGGGGCTTTCTGGGATAGTCCTAAAATGGTTCAGGTCATGGGAGAGGTTATTATGTGAGTATAGGAGACCATAAGTCTGAGTGGACATCCATGACATGCGGAGTCCCTCAAGGCTCAATTCTTGCGCCACTCCTGTTCAACCTGTATATGCTCCCAATGAGCCAAATAATGAGAAAGAACCAAATTGCTTACCACAGCTATGCAGACGACACACAGATTTACTTAGCCCTATCACCTAACGATTACAGCCCCATTGACTCCCTGTGCCAATGCATTGATGAAGTCAACAGTTGGATGTGCCAAAACTTTCTTCAGTTAAACAAAGACAAAACTGAAGTCACTGCGTTTGGAAACAAAGATGAAGTTCTCAAGGTGAACGCATACCTTCACTCTAGGGGTCAAACAACTAAAAATCAAGTCAGGAATCTTGGTGTGACACTAGAGTCAGACCTTAGTTTCAGTAGTCATGTCAAAGCAATAACTAAATCAGCATACTATCATCTGAAAAATATTGCAAGAATTAGATGCTTTGTTTCCAGACAAGACTTAGAGAAACTTGTGCATGCTTTCATCACCAGCAGGGTAGATTATTATAATGGACTACTCACTGGCCTTCCCAAAATTCTGAGCAGAACCAGAAAATATGAACATATCACACCAGTCCTCAGGTCTTTACACTGGCTCCCAGTTAGATTTAGGATTTATTTTAAAGTATTATTACTGGTATATAAATCATTCAATGGCCTAGGACCTCAATACATTGCAGATATGCTCGCTGAATATAAACCCAACAGATCACTCAGATCATTAGGATCATATCAGCTAGAAATACCAAGGGTTCACTCTAAGCATGGCGAGTCCGCTTTTAGCTACTATGCCAGCCGCAGCTGGAACCAGCTTCCAGAAGAGATCAGATGTGCTCCTACAGTAGTCACATTCAAATCCAGACTCAAAACACATCTGTTTAGCTATGCATTTACTGAATGAGCACTGTGCCGCTGTTCGTCCGACTGTTTGTACTGTACTGTATTTTATTTTATTTTTCTAAACTGTTTTAATTATTCTTATTTCTTTTTATTATTTTAATTTCTTCTATGTAAAGCACTTTGAATTGCCATTGTGTATGAAATGTGCTATATAAATAAACTTGCCTTGCCTTGCCTTGCCTTGCCTAAATAGGAAAAGGATCTACCGCCAGCAGTTCATTTTGATATTCTAGGAATTATCAACTGGCCGGAATTTTGAGATCGCAATAGAGGTGAAGGACTATAATGCGTTAAGTACTGCCCAAGTACTGCGGAGCTAAACCATTTAGTGCTTTGTAAGTTATCAGCAATATTTTAAAATGTATACGATGTTTAATAGGGAGCCAATGCAGTGTTGACAGAACTGGGCTAATATGGTCATACTTCCTGGTTCTGGTAAGAACTCTAGCTGCTGCATTTTGGACCAGCTGTAATTTGTTTATTAAGCGTGCAGGGCAACCACCCATAATAGCATTACAATAATCTAGCCTTGATGTCATGAACGCATGAACTAATTGTTCCGCATTTGTCAATGAGAGAATACGATGTAATTTAGATATATTTTTAAGATGGAAAAATGCGGTTTTACAGATACTAGACACGTGACTTTCAAATGAAAGATTGGTATCAAAGAGCACACCCAGGTTCCTAACCGACGACGAAGACTTAACAGAGCAGCCATCAAGTGTTAGACAGTATTCTAGGTTATTACGTGTCGTGAGGACGTTTTTTGTCCAATAATTAGAATCTCTGTTTTTTCAGAATAAAGTAGTAGGAAATTGCTAGTCATCCAATTTTTTATATCACCTATGCATTCCGTTCATTTTGTGAATTGGTAAGTTTCGTCAGGGCGTGAAGAAATATAGAGCTGAGTATCATCAGCATAACAGTGAAAACTAATTCCATGTTTCCTAATGATATCTCCCAGGGGTAGCATGTACAGAGTGAAAAGCAATCTATGTCAGTGGCTTAGTCGGTATAGGGTCTGACATACATGTTGTCGATTTAGATGATTTAATGAGTTTAACGAATTCTTCCTCTTCTAAAGCAATGAATGAATCAAATTTTTCCTTAGGGAGACTACAATGCACTGCCTGATGCGATACTGTAGTAGATTGTTGCATAGTTATAATTTTCTCCCTGATGTTATCAATCTTATAAGTGAAGAAGTTCATAAAGTTATTACTGCTGTGCTGCTTGGAAAGCGCAACGGAGCAACTGTGTCTAAAGTGCTGGAAAAGAGAGAGTTAAAAGTTTCTGTCGCAATATCGAGTTCTTCTAAGCTATCTGGGATGCTGAGATGATGGAACTGATCAGGAAGATTATTAATAAAGCAATCTTTAGTGGCAGAAGTGATAGGTCTAACATATTTGTAACACGGAGTCGGCTTTAAAGCCTTGGCTAAATCAAGTTTACACAAGACTAGATAATGATCTGAGATATCTTCGCTCTGCTGCAGAATTTCAACGGCATCAACATTGATTCCGTGTGATAATATTAGATCTAGAGTATGATTACGACAATGAGTAGGTCACATGACACATGTTGTCTAACTCCAATAGAGTTCAGAATGTCTTTAAATGCCAGTCCCAATGCATCTTTTTCGTTATTTACATGTATATTAAAATCACCAACAATTATGACTTTATCTGCAACCAGTACTAACTCTGATAGAAAGTCAGCAAATTCTTTGATAAAGTCTGTATGGTGCCCTGGTGGTCTGTATATAGTAGCCAGCACAAATCTCAAAGGTGATTTGTCATTTACACTATATATTGCTATATTAAGCACCAACACTTCAAAAGAATTATGTTTGAAACTAGACTTCTTAGTAATTCTAAAAATATTACTATAAATTACAGCAACATGTTTATAACGGTAATCTTGCGGGGAGGTCTCATTTAAAGTAATGTAATTGTTTGGTTTTAGCCAGGTTTCTGTCAAACACAGCACATCTAGATTATAGTCTGTAATCATATCATTAACAATAAGTGTTTTTGAAGTAAGGGATCTAATATTCAGCAACCCAAGCTTTATCATTTGCTCATTTGTATTATATCTGTTTTTTATTTGTTGAACATCAATAACATTTTTACCCTTAGATGGGTTTAGAAGTTTTTTGTATGTCCTAATTCGGGGAGCAGACACAGTCTCTATATGTTGATATCTAGGTGAAAGAGGTTCTATGTGATGGGATTTATCTGACCTTGGTGACGTGAGACAGCGAGCAGACCGTCGGTTTAACCAGTCTGTCTGCTTCCTGACCTGAGCCCCAGATTGTCATGTTTGAGCTCTAAGACTATGTGCCATATTACTAGAGAGAAGAGCAGCACCATCCCAGGAGGGATGAATACCATCTCTTTTCAACAGGTCAGGTCTGCCCCAAAAACGTTTAGGTGACACCACTTAGACAGCCAGCCATTGAGTGAGGACAATCTACTAAGTATCTCATCACTCCTGCGAACAGGAAGGGGGCCAGAGCAAATTACAGTGCCTGACATCGTACTTGCGAGTTCACACACCTCTTTAACATTAATTTAACAAACAATTTTCACGTTCCGTGTAATAGAATCGCCAGTAACTAGGGCACATTCAACAGGATTCACAGTGGTTGTTTCACTGAGAGGGGAGAATCTATTTGAAGTTGTAATCAGAACGGAAGAGCAGTGTTTTGTCCCGCAACTACAGTGTCTCACCGTCACCCAGTTGCCCTGCTGCACGGGCTCTACTACAGCCGGAACCGAACAATGTAAAGAGTTCACTAAGCTAGTCACATCCAAAGCAGTATCTAAAGCCCTTACGCTCTTACAATTAACCTTGATTAAAGCTTGGATGCGTGTCTCTAGTTCTGAAATCTTCCCTGTCAGCTTTACTATCTCCCTGCATTTATCACATGTAAATCCTGTGCTGACAGAGAAGGATATGCTAAACATGTTGCATGAGGTGCAAGTAACAATAAGAGGAGAAGATGACATGACTTACCGTGTTTGTTGACTGATCCTACTCACCCAAGTTGTTTGATGGACTCGTAAATAAAAATAAATAAATAAAGTGCACACGGATGGCATGCTAACAGGCTAGCGAATTACTAGTGTGTTGTGCTAGTAATAATGATTTAGATTGAAGCTAGCGATGTCATGTTAATGTGTGATGTTGAGTAAGTTATATTTAGCAGTATAAACAACAAGGAATGATAGAAAATAATGATTCGAAACAGAAAGATATACGAAGCTTACAGACGCAACGCAACAGTAGCAGAAGCAACGAGGCAGACAGGAGCAATCGATCCTTCAGCATACAAAGCTGTCACTTCAGTCACTAGTGCACCTCTTGAGGCCAGGGAAGTTTTACTCACACAGCTCTTACTAGCTGGTCTCCATTACACTCTAGTGTTGTCAAAAGTACCGACTTCGGTACCAAGTCGATACTGAAATTTAAAAAATGTGACGCTTTGAGCGCTGTTGAGTGGAATTGTAAACACCTTGGAATGGCCATTGTATTCACGCACTCATCAAATGTCTGTGATTGGCTACAATGATCAGCGCTTCAAAAGCACGCTCCGGCACCAATCTAACCCCTCCGGTAACGTTTTTTTGGGGGATGTGCACATATAGCATTTCGTTTTGTTTGTGCAAAACTTATTACGAGGCCAGCAGGGGGTGCTCACCCTGTGGTCTGTGTGGGTCCTAACACCCCATTATAGTGATGGGGACACTATACTGTCAAACAGCACCGTCCTTCGGATGAGACGTTAAACTGTGGTCCTGACTCTCAGTGGTCATTAAAAATCCCAGGATGTCTTTCGGAAAAAGAGTAGGGGTTTAACCCCAACATCCTGGCCAAATTTGCCCATTGGCCTTTGTCCATCATGGCCTCTTAATCATCCCTATATATACTGATTGGTTTCATCAATTTGTCTCCTCTCCACCAATAATGGGCGTTCTGGCGCATTATGGCTGCGGTCGCATCATCCAGGTGGATGCTGCTGGTTGAGGAGAAAAGCGATTTGAGTACACAGAAAAGTGATATATAAATGTAACAAATTATTATTATTATTGTTATTATTATTATATTCCTATCCCTAATATAGCTATACCTTGGGTCCTTCTTCAGAGGGAGTTTTTTCTGAGATAATTACCATCTCCTATAGCCAAAAATCGGATCACTTGTTATAAAAGTAATAGCAGACCTCCTCACAAGCCGCATGATTTGTGGTATCATTCATATCTGCACCGCAATCCAAAAGTTTAATACTTGGGGTTAGAAGTTTGCTCAAATCCGTTAGAATAAGTATGAGCTTTAACGCTATGATGCTTGCCTTGGTAAGCCCCTCTAATAACACCTAATCTCTAATAATAGAGCAGCTGAAGTGTGCTGAGGTTTGCCCTCTGCAGATAGAGTTATGGAGGATGTGCGACTCAACACAAACATGCATTGTCTTTCTGATTGCTTTGCTCCCTGTATACATCATCCACTCCTCCTGTCTAAGTGCCCATCAGAACAGCTGAATGGGGAGAACATCTGCCACACAACCTCTGAATAAAATATTTCCCTGCAAACTGAGAGAAGAATAAAATGCCTTTTTGGGTCACAGTCTTCATTCTACGTTTCTAAGAGGCTTTTTTTTTTTTTTTTTTTTTTTTGGCTCCCAAAAGCTCTCTGTTCCTTCCAGCTTTGTTATTAGACTTAAAACCTCTCAACTCGTGAATTATTAACCGCATGGGATGTTTCTTTTGGGATCTCTTCCAGGCGGTCATTCAGCAAGCGGAATCCACCGAGAGAGCAAGCGTCTCACTTCTCCAAGAGTTAATGTCAGAAACAATTGAGATGTTTGTTTCTGGTCGGTTTTACGGTGGCAATCTAGTTCACAGCAAAGACAGCTCAGACCCAAGGGTGTGTGTGAATGAGTGTGTACACAGTGTGTTATGACAGTTCACCATAAATGCAATAAAAAACATGCCGTCATGTTTACCAAGACGGTGACACGCAGACATAACATAAAAAAAAAAATTACTCAGGGCTCATAAACTTGTTCACAATTTTATAATTCCATATATAAATATAATGAGGTAGAAAGCACTTTTTCATGTGATCAGATGTGACATATTATACAACATGACTACAGTATGATAAAAAAAAATCCTTCTCAACTTTGCCCACATCCTGTTAACATAAAAGTTAGCAGGAAGTACTTCATGCAAGTGTGTTTCCCCGGCCCTGTAACTTTAATAACAAGCAGTCAGTCTATAGGATTATGATCGGCTTTGTTTGACCAAACACTCGTTACTAGCGAGATAGATTCATTACAAGCAGTCATTTAGATATAACAGATGTAAAACTGCACTGCAGTTATGTGTAACGCAATGCTGGGGGGAAAGAACAAAGTTCTCAGCAAACAAGGAACATTTATGCTGTATCTTTCTGAATATGTGGCACAGTTCACATAATGCACTGATGATGGCAAACGCGTGCACAAAAGCTGACACCTATTTTCACAGACGTTGCCTCATCCTGTCAAATCAGTTTGAAAAAAATGTCAGCGTTCCCTAAACACGTTCTGCTTTCAGATCTCAAGTTGGCACCATCTGGCTGGCTTTTCACATTGTGTTTGAGCACAAAGATGTGCATGACGTGCTTTAGCTGTCTTCAAACACAGCTTTTCCTTCCAAACAGGTCTTAAAACAGTTCAGATCTGAACACAATTACCAGTCAGCCAGGATTATGTGCCATGTCAAACAAAGGCAAGTGACTAAGAGAATGTATTCTTTTATTCATTTTAGGCTGAGACAACATTTTTTCACGCGAAGGTTTCTTTTAATTTGTTAAATGACCTTAAGGAGCTGAATTCATTTATATTCCTGAATGCTTATGGGTTCCGCAAGGATAAAGACCTCCCCGGGCTACTTTTCTAAACACCTGTTTGTCGCTATGCACTATCAGAAAAAAAGGTACAAAAGCTGTCACTTGGGGCAGTACCTTTTCAAAAGGTACACATTTGTACCTTATTAGTTCCACACTTATTAGTGTGCAAAATGTTCCTGTTCTGTTAGGTTTGTGCATGTAATACAATCTAATAATCATAACTTATTTTCAGTTTTAATTGAAGGTGACATTCCAAGGTCCAAGATGTGATTAAGTACAGTATACTCTCATTAAAACAAAAAATATTTTAAGAACTGTTCACTGGGAGTTTTGTTTGTGGAAACAAATATGGTTCTTCTATGGCATCATGAAAAAAAAAAAAAAAAATGAAAAAAAACTTTTTGGCAAACCTCTATTTTTTTTTTAAATATGGTGTACATTTTCTTACAGGAGGCTTTTATCTATGTTATACCATACAAACAAAATTGGCTTGTATTGAGTAGTTCATAGTGGTAAGAACTGGATCTAGTAACTTCGTATTCCTTTCAAGTGCCAAAATGGCAATTAAAAACAATGATTTTGAGATAAACACTCTTAAAAATAAAGGTTTCTAATTTTTTTATTATAGGGAACCCAAAATGGTTCTTCTATGACCAATAAATAAATAAATAAATAAATAAAATAAAACCTTTTGGAACCTTAATTTTTAAGAGTGCAGAAACTATTTATTTTTAACTGCCGCCTTAAAATAAAAAAGAAATACAGAGACAGACACTTCATGGTAAAGTGGTGATATGTCATGGTAATACCATGACACTTTTAGTGGAGTCCAAGTTTCTGGAAATTTTAAATTAATATTATTATCATTTGTAATGGGAAAAAACTATGTATCTTCATTTATGTATTATACATTACACTGTTCAAAAGTCTGGGGTCTTAAGCTCTCCAAGGCTGTATTTATTTGATAAGAAATAAAGTAGAAATAGTAAGCTAATATTGTGAAATATTCTTACAATTTAAAATAAGTTTTTTAATTCTAATATATGTTAAAATGAAATGTATTCCTATGATGACAAAGCTGAATTTTCAGCACTCCAGTCTTCAGTGTCACAGTAAACATTTCATATTATTATCCATGTTTAAAACAGTTGTGCTGCTTAATATTTTTGTAGTAACCATGTTATAAATAATCAGGATTCTTTGATTTATAGAAAGGTCAAAGGGACATAATTTATTTTAAATAGATTTTTTTTGTAACATTGTACAAGTCTTTATGTCCCTTTTGATAAATTTAATGTACAGTATCCTTGCTAAATAAAAACTTCTGAACAATAGTGTAAATGTATATATCTATATTTATATATATGCTCAAATTGATTGTTTAGGACCCCACACTAAATCCATTATATTACCATGTTACTGTTTTCTAAATCACAGACTGGTCAATATCAATGAGGCAACAGTACAAACTACAACTAATACATAGTTCAGGTATGAAACTCTGACGAACGCCGATTGGTTTCAACACTGAAAAAAATAGTGTGTTGGATTTACATGATTTAGTGTACATCGGTTTCACGTGAATCAATTAAGTTAAACAAACATGATTTGTTCATGTAACATCAACATCATGGAATGAAGTCATTTTAAATGACTCAATTAAGTAATCTCAAAGTGAATTTTAAAAGGCTCCCTGATATGATTCAGGTATTCAAATTCATATATTCATTCATTCAATAAGACTTCATTTATTTTAGTTTTACACAATTTAATTGATAGACTGTAGCTATTAGCTAGCATTATCACTTAGCATCTTAAATGCTAAGATTTACATGCTCCTTCAGCCAGTACAGTTAGACTTGTAGAATCAGTCCACATCCTAACCAAATGCTCCACTCTTCTCCACAATGGTAAACCACTGTAACTTAAAATTTGGTTCTAATAATTCCAATGTAATTGAACATTAAACACAATTACACACTATCAAGTCTTCCCCTTTTCTCAGTTTCTCAAAAACACATAAAATAACACTTAATTTCAACATTTACTCTCTCTTAATTCAGCCATATGCAAAGCATGCTGGGAACTAACAAGCACCGCCCAGTTTCAGTTAATGCAACACAAATCATTTGTGTAATCCAACACAAACGGATTGAGTAAACTTAAACTTTACATATATTTAAGCAGATTGAACACAATCAAATTAGGTTAGGACAAAATGTATAGCAATTGTGTTGCTTAAGCTCATTTTAATCAAGCAATTTGAACAAGCAACAAAAATAAAAAAAATTCAGTGAATGCAGCGGCACCAGCCAATCAGAAGTACTTCCAAATCCACGTAGCCTTATATATCGTACCTTAACCTGCGATCGGCATGCTGCGCAATATAAAAGCTTCTGTCATCCCTCCTCCTCCCCAGCACCACCTGCAGAGTTCTGCTACGGAGGTTCTACTACTATTTCTTATAACCTTTCCTTTGTTTGTTATTTTGACTAAGCTGAACAAATTATTGTATTTGCTCAGCAGCAGCAGCGCCGCAAAATCAAGCCTATGTACTATGTATTTCATGCCCCATGCAAATAAATGCTGGTTGAAATTGATTCACTCCGAGAGGTGTCATGACTGAACTACATTTCACAGATTTCTTGAGATAAACGGGAGCTACAACTTTTGGCAGGCACGAATAGACTATCCATTTGCCATCAAAGCTATGGCACACATCAATGAACAGCTTTTGTCACTACACAGATGACAGTATCTTTGCTGTCTGGATTTTGACCACAATCGCTTTTTCATCCCCACAAACTACTCTCTTGATCCATTGTGGCTCTACCGTAGCACCAAAATACCTGTCAGCAGGTTCAAAACCATTTATTTCCAAGCCTCAGCACATGCAATTTAACTTTAAGTAACAGCACTTTACCTGATAATGACATGTCTTTGCTATACATCAGTCATGTTTCATTCTTCTCTGCTCCCACTGTACTGTAATGTTGTTCTATTCATAGCTATTGAATTGTATGGCCTTCTCTGTGCTGTATATAATGCAGCACTGCTTTATCTGCTGCATGAACACTATGATCCTCTATCATTTGATTTAAACATTTTAAAGGCTGTTTTTCACAGTTGTTTCTTGGTAACACTTTATTTTACAGTGTCTTTGTTACATGTTACATGTAGTTACTATAGTAATAACTATAAATTATGCATAATTACGTGCAACTAACCAACCAAACCAAACCCTAATCCTAAGTAGCCTACATGTAGTTACTTAATATCATTCAGTAGTTAAATGTATAATTACAGTGTAACAAAGACACCTTAAAATAAAGTGTAACTGTTTATTTTATTTGCTCCGATAAATGTTACTGTAAAATGTTCTTTTCACTAAGAAAAAAAAAAAGGTTCTTTTAAGGATTGTTCACAGTAAGGTTCTTTGGGGAACCAAAACTGGTTCTTCTATGCTATGGCATCATTGGCAAAACGCCATTTTGGAACTTTTATATTTGAGAGTGTACATGTAGAACTAGCAAAAAACTAGCTACTGTATAACAACTCAGAAGATGAAGACGCCAGTTTTTGTCCCTTTAGATTTACCACCAAAACGGCACTCGAGTCTGTCTGCCATGAATGTTTAGCAAGAGATACACCAAATGGGCGCTGCTTTCCGAAAGTAATTCACAAATAGAAATTAGCATTATTCTGTAGTAAGTGTGACTGAAAATGGAACAATACATCATTTCCTGGAATGTGTTTCATTGAATTTCAACACTTCTTGCCATTTACCTTCCTGTGTGGTTTGACCAATTCAGTTCAAATTCCAACTAATGAACTAAAAGGAAAGCCAATTGTTAGATTTTGCATTTTCCAATACAACCAAACAAACCGAACTCCGAAGTCAAACAAATCTGGGTCTGCATCAAAAGTGTGAAAGCACCGTTAAAGGGTTTTCCAATATATAATCAATTTATATTATATTATTATTTATGTTTACAAAGGTTCTTAGATGCCCAGCCATTTTTGTAATTTCCACAAATCATTGCAAGAAATCATGTGCAACCCACAGGTACAGTAAGTTAATTCTGTGGAATGAAGCAAAGACACATTGATGATCAGAATGAGAATGTCCTTATAGAAATACCCTAAAGAAGTCAGAACTGTCAAAAGAGTAGCCTACCTTGGTTTCTTTTTCTTCTAATTTATTTAATTTCTTTAACTTTTTCATTTTCATCTTTACTTTGTTTTACATCAACAATCTTGGCAAAACACTTAGTGTTGTCCTTGTTCAGAAAAGGTAATTCACAAAAATGCACAGGCAATTTCAATGTTTCTGGTGTCATGGTTAAAATCTGTGACAATAAACACTTTGTAAGCTTCTCACAAAGATTTGGCAACACACATATACAACTGTACATCAAAAACATTTCACCTCCAGATCTCCGTATGTAAACAACCACATCAAGTTGTTCAGTCAATAATTTATCTGTTAAGAGTCAGAGACTTGAGATTTAACAGGAATTCAGTCCTCAGTAAATGTTGCTTACCACAAGTTTTGTCATTCATGGTTGAGGAGACACTTAAAGGCATTGAAAGTATTTTCCAATTGCCACATCAGGTCAAAAAATGGGTAGAAAACTGACAATGCCAGATCACAGCATATTCACAAAGGCTCACTGAGTCAGATGTTCCATCAAAGACAGCCGGCTATTCCATGTTCTTAAAGTTCTTAAAATAGATGGACTGAATCATCGGAAAAGCAAGGTGAGTGTCCTGTCTCTTGTTGTTTCTAGGCAGGGATTCACGCTCTCGCACACACACATTCTGATGGATTTCCAATATCAGTCAAGCCTCATAGTGACAACTGCCCACAAGCCCTTATTTTTCCTCCTCTGGAGACTCAGTCACTTGATATGTACAGAACATCTGCTTTAAGGTGGCCACATACTTCTTCAGAACACTCACATGTGGAGGGAAATCAATATAATCACAGCTTAATGCAGATAAATGAACCAGCAGCTTTAACCAATGACTGGCTAAATACAAAGTAAGGAAGCAAGTGTGAAGATTTAGGCTGCACTTTTGTGTCACATTGTAGAATCTATTGTGATGAGAAAATGAACAGCTTTGAGAAGATAACGGCCAGGAGCATCCCTATAATCACACCCAGTTGCTTTATGACAGCAAAAAATGAGCTGATTGCTGTGAATTCAAAAAGCAAACGTACTGTTGCTATAATTTTAGGATATCACTATTTTATCCAAGCTGTGCGAATTTCAGGTAATTTTGGCCAACTTTTATCATTTAAAGTGTCCCAATTTACCTGAATTCACAAAAGAAATTCCAAATGAACATGTTTCTTTCTCCCTGATTCATGAGAGTTTAAGTCAAAACATGAATCATATTTTAATTTGTTCTGAAAATAGCCAATAGCCATTGGTCTTTATACAAAGGTACAATTTTATTTGAAGTATAATTATATTATAACTCTTGCTGAATAAAAATATTTCTTAATCTAATTATCCTTACTGACCGTTAACATTTAAACAGTAGCATATATCCATAGAATTAAAGGAAAACAGAATAACAGGTAAGCCTATATAAAATAAAATATATACACATTTATATAGGTTTAAATGATTTGTATTATTTAATGAATTAAACAAAATAAAAGTATTTTTTAATGCATATTTTCTCAGTTATGTAGCCTGTTTTGTCTGAAGAATCAGTGCTGAATTGTTAGCCAAGTATTTAAGTAAGTCTAATCCTCAGTGAAATCATGCCTAATATGGTATACCTTGTTGTCTCATGGGGGAAAAAATGGGGGGGAAAAAACAACTACTGACCAAAACTATGCCTTAATGAAACAGAAACAGAAATAACAGAAAGAGTGTTCTGAAGAAATATGAGTCTGTGATTCTGTTTATTGTTCATACTTTATCTATAAAAAACAATAAGTGGATGTAGCAATGCACATAGTTCGGCTTTGTGAAAACCAAAATTGGGCCAGACTACATCCTTTATCACTATACCTTAAACCCGCAGTGCCTCATGCACACCTACAGCCGACAGTCGCCGGTTTATGTTCCGGTACCTGCAACGGAGCAAATCCCTGTAAGTGGAGCGCAGGTCCCGGTTAAAGAAAGCATAAATGAAGGGGTTCATTAGTGAATTGGCATATCCAAACCATAGCAGCGTCCTCTCCAGCCATATTGGTACGCAACTACACTTGACCCCACATATAAAGGGTCTCGCTGTAGACAGAATAAAAAAGGGCAGCCAACAAATGCCAAAAACTCCAACTATCACGCCCAATGTCGTAGCTGCCTTTTGCTCTCGCTTAAAAATTGAGATATTCTGTCGTTCACGGCTGAGAAAACGAGAAAGAGCAGCGCACTCCTCAGCTACGCCAGGTGTGTGTTGAGGTTTTAGGCCTTGCATCCTCAGGGCTTCGCTGGCAACGGTCTCCAGGCGTTCCCGACGGGGGAAGTCAGTAAAACGATGTTTGGCGCCGCTTTTTCTGGCGGCCTTGAAGATCTTGTAGTACATGAAGAGCATGACGATCATGGGGATGTAGAAGGCCACGGCGGTGGAGTAGATGGTGTAGCCGAAGTCCTGGCTGATAAGACAAACCCCAGCCGTGTTAACGTTCTTCGCCCAGCCGCAAAATGGCGGCAGTGTGATGGAGGCCGACACAAGCCACACACCAAAAATCATCTTCGCCATCAATTGGCCATTTTGACGAGCAGGGTAGGTCAAAGGGCGGGTGATTCCAAGATACCTGCAATCAAACAAACAGATATAAGACATTATGCGGTGATTGTCATTATGAATTCCAAATTGACAATTCTTGTTTTTTTATGGAATATGGCAGTATTTATTATAAATGATTTATCTATGCACATATCCAATCCAATCAAAATAACAAAATAACTCTTGCAGCGACATCTCTTCTATGATGACGTGTTTACTGGCGTGAAGGCGGGACAACCTGTCACTCACATGAGATCACAGCAATAGCAAACCACAACCATCCAATGATCCAATCAATTCTCTATTGACAAAATTAAGTCCCACCCACCCAACTTTTTTTTTTTTCTTGTAGGAGAAGCCATTTCACTCGGATATATATCGCAATCATACACTGTAAAAAAAACTGTCTCTGCTTCCTTCCACTGTAGAAAATGAACCCAGTATCCAATATCCCAGTAATGGTCGTTGCCGATTACTTCGTTGGAAGCCCGAGTCTGCACAGGAGTGATCCTGCACTGCAAAATACTTGGTGTTAAAGGGATAATTCACCCAAAAAGGAAAATGATCACAGAATTTTCTCACCCTCAAGCCATCCTATAGATGTAAATTACTTTCTTCTTTTAGCCGAAAAAGTCCTGGCTCTTCCAAGCTTTTTAATGGGAGTGAATAGTAACTGAGATTCTGAAGGCCAAAAAAAAAAAATCACATCCATCCATCATAAAAGTAGCCTAATCCATACGGCTCCAGGGGTTTAATAAAGGCCTTCTGAAGCGAAGCGAGTCGTCTTTGTAAGAAAAATATCCATATTTATAACTTTATAAACTAGAATTACTGGCTTCCGGTAAATACCGTACGCGAGTCGAGTTCCGGCGGAAGAGTAAACTTTGGACAGACGCATGACGTATTGTCAAACGCGGAAGCACAGAGGATAGAGCAAAACAAAACACCAGTCACGAATTAGAAGTCTAAAACGAGAATTTTTAAAAAGAAATGTCAGAGGAGATTAATTTTGTTGCCCAGCCCTATTTTTTGAACCATGAGAGGTGTCTGCTCTCACCTAATCTTACGCTACGTCTACATCATATGCCGGAACTCGACTCTCTCGTGAATGCGCGTTCAGCCATTATCCAAAAGCTAGTGATTACAGTTTGTAAAGTTATAATTATGGATATATTTCTTACAAAAACGCATCGCTTCACTTCAGAAGGCCTTTATTTACACACCTGAGCCGTATGGATTACTTTTATGATGGATGGATCCGCTTTTTTGGGGGCTTAAAACTCTGTTACTATTCACTTCCATAATAAAGCTTGGAAGGGCCAGGATATTTTTAATATAACTTTATAATATATTGACCCTAACCCATTAAATTAACACTGTTTGGAATTTATATGGAACCACCAGCAGACAGTTAAAAGTAACCCTGAAGCAGTGTTAGAGTTAATTAGACAATTAAGTGATTAATTGAGTGATGATTGAGTATTAATGAAGCTCAATCAAGCTCATTATTAAACCTGATGATAACAAGCAGAATCACTGAAGGAAAGAGAAATGCAAGAATAACTGACTTCAGCCACAGCCTTAGATGAACTCCTTTCAAGATAAAGGAAGACATTAGGATTAAATAACTCCAAAGCAGCATTACCAGCTTCACTTATTACTAAAGAGTTAAGAATTGTTGAGAATTAATAGAGGTTTAGATGTTGATGTTTTATTGAAAATAATAGGTTGGTGTAGTCATTATGGTGATCAGTGTTTGCTTTGAGCATTTTCTCTCTTGATTCTTTAATGAAAGTTTTTCTCTGGTTGCTGTAACTGTGTTTATGGCAAGCACAGCCAGAGAAAATGTGATAAGACGATGTTGGCTACTTATGATGATAAAGTAATGTAATATTCTCATTCACTGATCTTATTCAGACTCTGATTTTGAAGTTGACGTCTTATTGATGATAGTAGCACTGTGACTGCACATCTTGATATTAAAGTGTTGTTAAACCTCTGTTAATTCTCAATAATTCTTAACTGGTTAGTAATAAGTGAAGCTGGTAATGCTGTTTTTGGAGTTATTAATTAATCTTCTGCTGAGATCTTGAGAGATCTAGGCCTGGTTTCACAGACAGGGCTTAGACTAAACCAGGATTAGGCTTTAGTTCAATTGGGACATTTAAGTAGCTTTTATAAACGTACCTTAGAAAAAACATTACTGGTGTGGTTATCATCAGGTGTCTTCAATAATGCTCATTTATCACTCAATCACATAATTATCTAATTATCTCTAACACTGCTTCAGTGTGTTTTGCGGTGTGTACTTGGATTTTAACACCTTTAACTTTCTTATTATTCTCAGGTTAGGTAGAGTAAGTCGAGTCTGGCTTAAATTATAAGCATTTTAAATTGCTTACAGTTTAGTCAGAGGACTTCTCTGTGGAATGTTCTAGCTCAAAGCCTTAAAACACTATACAAAAACTGCCTACCGAGGCACTGATTTAATCAATTAAATTTCTTTAAATTGGCTACTTTATATAATGCACAAAAATGTAAAGGCAAATACAAATTCATTAAAGTATAAAATACAATTATCACGCTTTCAATCAAAGGTGTAGTCAACTCTGGGCTTCTTGTCTTCAGTTTATTGGTTTTCTTGTTCTCAGCTCTGAGCTTCTAGGCATTGGGGGTACAAATGTATCAGTAGAGGCAATGAACTCATCAGTCTTTTAAACTCCTGTTGTGTAATTAGTAACAGTGTAAGCAATGCATTATATTAAATACATTAAGCTCCTGCACACTCAATTGCAAGCACAGCTGACAATCATGACATTACACCCCGTTTTAGCATCAAATAACTAACTAAAACCAAACTTACTGGGAAAACGAACACTTTAACATACTGTACGTCTGCGTAATGAGAACTACCTAAAATGACAGAAACCATCTTTGGAAGTAGTTTTTTTTAAATGTAATTGGAATTTTTTTTTGGGGGGGGGACTTGCATCCCTACTGAGACCTATAAGACCTATACTGCAGCCACCCACCAGGGGAGGGCGATCTAAATACTTTGCCTTCACTTTTCAGGATTTGTGCGGCACACTTGGTCAGAATAGGGAAGAAAAGATTATCGCAACATCAAATTTTCATGCCAACTTAAATCCGGAGTGTGATTTCTGCATATAGCTTTGGCAAAATAAAGTGCTAAATAAAAGCCATAATTTACTCACACTCATATCGTTCCAAACCTATTTGACATTTTTCCATGAAACTCAAAAAGATGTTTAGCCAAAATCTGATAAAATCATAGTCCATTCTTATGAGCTATATTCCAATTCTTCTCAACGTTAAGCTTTTCCTATACACAGCTCTTCAATCTCATTCACGTTTGCATGTATATTCAGTATGCCACACCAGGTTTGACGTCAATAATGACAAATTACATTGATTCATCTGTGTTTTGCCAGTGATTGTGATGCACCAAATTTGAATACGTGCATATTCAGATCATACTGATGACATTTGACAATCAGAGGGAAAGATTTTCAGTGACTAACGACTTAAATTTCATATGACTGAACAAGACTTGGAATAAAGTGCATGAGTCATTCATTTTCAACATCTCCTTTTGTGTTTCACAGAAGAAAGAAAATCATGCAGGTTTGGAACAACATGAGGTTGAGCAAATGACAACTTTCATGTTTGGGTGAACTATACCTTTAAAATTAAATAAAAGAAAGTAAAGTATATAAATTACAATTGTAACAACTTTATCAAAATCATTGTGTACTGCAGATGTATTTACTCGCCTCAATCTCGGTTCCCAGAATTCTTCTCAATGTGTGGTACTTTACAAGATGATTGAGAGGCGAATGAGAGTGAAGCGAGACATTCAGTATTCTAAAAAACACAAGTTCACATCAGGGGCATACTACAGCGAGACAAGAGCACGGTGGTGCAAATTGCATTTGTCTGAGCAGCTCTTGTCTGAACCAATCAGCACCCACTCAAGTTGAATTGAGCTGGAGCGCAGAATTTGAGAAAAATGCATGAGCAAAAAAAAAAAAATCAATTATATTATTGCCACTTCTGCTGCTGAGGAAACTGACCTTGATGGTGCCATTGCGTTTGTTGTGGCTAAATCGCATTTAAAGAGCATAAGATTACAGCCCTTGAAGGTTTGATGAAGGATTCTCATTGCCATGACCCCTGCCCCCAGGAAACACTTATGCAAGAACGTGCTTTCCATAGAGATCTAAATTTAATCTCTGTGCAGTCGCCACTCTTGCTGGGGTCGTATTGAACTCACAAAGCCGGTGAGTTTAGAATGGCTCTGCACTGTTAGTATAAGTATAAGTATTTCTCTGATGACGTGTTCATTGTCATGAAACAGAAGAGTGCAGACAGAGCATAAACAGAGTTTATTAAAGTACTGAAAGGGATGCAAACAGGTGAGTAACTGGAGAGAAGATAGTTGGTGTGATACTGGCTGTGAAATGACAGTTTTATCGGTATCAGGTAGATCAGAGAAGTGACTGGAGGACTGGATGGTTGGCAGATGGATGATCACAGACGACTGAAGCAGACTGATAATTGGGCAGTTTGAGAGAGGATTCCACCAGTGGAATCAGCAGGTAGGTAGTTCAGTAAGTGTTCAGGAATGAACAACAAGACCAGGGGTGCATTTCCAGTACAACGACATAACTCGCTGCTTTGCTACCATAGTACGATGCATCATTGAAGAAATTAACTAGCTAGTCAGAATTTTTTCCCGAAACCGTATCGTCGCAAAATTGGTCGTTCAACCACGTCGGTTAATGATGTCACGCATGTGGTGGAGTAATAACTACTTTTAATTAATCTGTTTGAGATCAAATTAATGCTAGATGTTTTGCGATAAATTACGGACATGGCATCTGAGGACTATTTCTCATTTTTCTCAGTTATTTTGCTTTATTTCCAGATTCAATCATAGGCTCGTTCTTACATACTAGAGCACATTCACACTCTTCAAAAACGGCGCTTTGAATCTCTTGGCAAACTAAAATACGTAAATGACATTTGTATGTATTCTAAATAAAAGACATAGATTGTACTGAATGTTCTGATTCTGTGACAGTCACTCACATAACATCACAGCAATAGCAAACCACAATGATCTAATCAATTCCTGACTTACATTTATTCATTTAGAAGACGCTTTTATCTAAAGTAGGGGTGCCCAATCCTGCTGATCGACTGTCCTGCACAGTTCATCTCCAACCCTAATCAAACACACCTGACCTGAAGACGTTAATTGGTTGCTTCAGGTGTGTTTGATTAGGGTTGGAGATGAACTGTGCAGGACAGTCGATCGGCAGAAGCAGGATTGGGCACCCCTGATTAGCCCTGTTTACACGAGAACGCTCGCGGATGAAAACGTAAAAATATTTTTTCAGATGTGCCTTTCGTTTAGACGGCGACAGCGTTTTTGGGGCTTAAAAAACGCAAAAAAGTGAAACCACCCTCCAGAGTGGAAATCTTAAAAACGCTCCACCGTCGCGTTCCCGTCTAAACGGTAAAAACGCAAAAGTCTGCTAGACAGTGAAGGCACTGATCTGCTCATGGTGGCTCTCGTCGCGTACGCGTTTACGTCACAGACATGCGCTACATCGAATTTCACACACTTTTGCGTCAAGATTTTCCCCCATAACGCTCGTCTAAGCGCAGAATAAAAAGTGATAACGCAACGCTACTTTTGCGTTTTCTCTTCAGATCGTTTCCGTGTAAACATAGCCTGAAGCAACTTACAAATGAGGAATACAAGCGTTTCATCTTAAATTTCTAAGATTTAACTGTGGTCTGTGGTCTTTATCAGTAGGACCAGTTACATTTGGTGCCGTGACCCGGATGTGAGTGAGGTTTAGGTGGGTGAGCGCAACTGAGGCAAGAATTATCTCCGTTACACACACGAAAAGTCTTTAATGTCCTTGTTAGCATGCCAGCCCTCTCATGCCAGAGATGAAAGTTCGAATCCCACTTGGAGTAGGTAGAGTAGGACCAGTCACATAAAGAATATGTAGTTAAGTACATGTGCAACACTGATTTAAAATTCCTGAAGCGCTATATGCAATATGCAGTGACAACTCAACCATTCAGATCTGAATCTCCATGGCACCAGCTCTGGCTTAGACACCGTCAGCTGCATAAAGTAAATGATTCCAACATCCCTTTAAGCAGCTTAGCAGTCAAACACCCATTGGTTTATGACTCCGAGGGCAACGTAGAGGTCTGCGGGTCATGTAAATAACATGGCCATTATTTATGTAATGACACTGAGGGCACAGGAGTTTCCAAGGCTATAATTTTAATCATAATTCTAGGTCATATGGAAAATGCAGTCTGACCTTTCCATGTAATCCTTTGAACAACATGTACAATTTTCCACTTCAAAATGAAAAAGAAAGTTCTTATGAGAGACCTTATGAGTTCTTTTGAGCTAGAAGGGGTTCAGGGTACACTAATCATATACAGATCTCATGTGGCTGTATTACTGTATTTGTCAAAAGTACCAGTGATTTCTAGACATGCAATTCTTTTAACGTTGTACAAAGCTCAGTGCACCTTTAAGGCTTTAGTTTTTGGCAATGCTTTTGTTTTCTGGTATATTTGGCAAATCTCAAATCTTGAACTTCATGTTGTTATCATTCTAAATCTGGAGGGTTTATTTAAACACAACATTCTTCTTCGTGCATGAAAAAGAGAATCTGAAATCTTCCACTTAGCATCAAACATTTTTCTGCTTTCATTGTTTTAAATTGCATCTAAATGACAGTTTGATATAGTAACCATGGGAACCACTAGAGTGAAAGTACCCCAAAAATAGCTAGGATTATTTTTCTCACGTTGTATACTTCAGATGTCTAGGAGTGAGGAGTGAGAGGGAACAACTCGATGAGCTTCAAGAACATTTCTGGCTCTTCTTTTCTTTCTCTCATTAGCGATATTACTTAGGGCATTCTGTGGTCTTTGATGTACATTAAGGCCGGGTTAATGGAGAGGATTAACCCTTCCACTATGTTGCAGAAGAGCGGTGAAGTGATCTCTGTTTGAATGTTTTCCCAATACTGCTATGGCTCATCTTTTTGTGTCTGGTACGAGAGACAATGGAATATTCAAGTACCACTTTTAGATGAAAAAACAACAACAACAAAAAACACCTGCTTCACAGATCTTTAAAAGCACTTGAAAATATGCTATCATAACTGAGAATCACAAAAAAATGGGGACACCATATATGAGGTTTTGATATTTAATATAATAGTTTGTCAGATTAATTCCTTAACCAAGATTAGAGTTTTGTTTAAAATATTGTCCTCATATTTTGATGGATTAATTGAACTTTCTGTCTTTCTTATCTTTACAATATAAATGGTAATGTATACACACACACACACACACACACATTTATAGTTTAAAGATAATAAAGCCATATTTTACGACCATTAATATTTGCATTCTGACATTATTTTTAATATACTAGATAATTAGACACATTTTCCCCACAAATTCTCATTATCATAATGTATCTAGACCTTTTACTTTTGAGTGTTTTATAATTATTCTCAATGACCTCTGATTCTTATTAGATTCACAACAGAAACAGAAAATAAAAAATAAAATAAAACAATAAAAACGTTCAACAATGCTATGGTGCTACAGAAGATGAAAGTTTTGTAGCTCCAGCCACACAGTTGCAACATAAAACAATTTCTGTTACCATCTCTGAAAACAACCACAGGCAGGGCAGTTCATATGTGACTGACAAAGGACATCAATGCTCCATACAGGGCACACAAAATACAAACCTTAACACAAAATGTTTTCAAACAAACTTTTGCTTTATTTTCCAAAAATGGCAGACTGCAGGAACCTAACACCTCTTGCTTAACAGTAAGTCATTTTAACATTCAGTAACATTTTCCTATAAATCATTAAAAGGTTCTAAAGTGTCATTCATATTAAATTATTATGATAACAATCTGTGATGGTAATTTCTTATTTTTTGTCAGGAAACCTTATGCATCCACTGAGAGAGAAAAAACGCCTGTACACTTCTCTACACTGGAGAAAAACGTATGGATTTGCATATGTTTACTTAAAATGTATTTAAAGAGAAGCCTATTATTTTTCCTATTTTTTCCAAAATAGGGTGTTGTTATCATTATTGAGGACACAGATTATGTAATGTCTGTTTCATTCATACTCGTAGTTGGAGGGCGCCATCGTGCAGAAAGTCCACAAGTGAGACTCAGAGAAGTCATAAAAAACGTATGACATTTCAGGAAATCCCTTATATGGAAAAGAAATCAAGCTATCGCTGTACAGACATTTTGACACACAATACATATATGGTTTATCTGTGTTCTAGACATTTTCATAAGAATAAAGTATATTTATAGGCTATAATGCTAATCGACATGGCCTTTACTGCCTGAACTGAACTGAAAGGAAGTTATTTTAGAATTAAGAATTTAAGACTGTTGTTACAAAGTGAGTTTGTCATTAAATGTTCTCTTTAGTTGGACAAGAGGTTTGTAAACTTCTCATTACAAACTTGGATAGATATTTGGTGCGTGTTGCTTCTTCAAATGCACGTCGTTAAAAAGATAGTTCACCCAAAAATTGTAATTCTGTCATCCTTTACTCACCCTCATGTTTTTACAAACCTGTATGAGTTTCTTTCTTTTGTTGAACACAATATATATTTTAAAGAATGTTAACCAGAAATTTGACGGTATTGACTTCCATCGTTTTTTGTTTTGTTTTTTCTGCTATGGAAGTCAATGGCTACCATCAACTGTCTGTAAACTCATACAGAATTGGGACAACTTGAGGTTGAATAAATGATTTTCATTTTCATCCATTAAAGTGATTCAAACTCAAAGCTCTTGCAGAGATGGAGCAACACTGCGAACAGATCGACCCGTTTCACCATGAAACACACTGTGCATATACTTATTTAATTAAAGGGGTCATGAACTGCGTTATTTTATTATTTTATAATGTTTCCTGGGGTGCACTTAGTATGAGTGTTACATAATTTGTTTTTCATAATTTAGAAATAAAAGGCATTTTTCCTACTCTGATTTTAGCCTTCTGATTTGAACGCTCTGTTTTAAGGGGCGTGTCTGCTGTGAGACTTTAGTGTAAATGCTCACTGCTGTGATTGGCTAACATCTTTGCATATGGAAATAGCTAAGTATTACATGTGGAATTCTCTCGAAAATGTTTTTTAGCATGTTTTTACAGTTCTCATGATTTATTAAAAGTGAGAAGTGTTGATTATTGCATTATATTTAGATTGTGGCATGAAAGAGATCAAAGGGAGCGTTCTTTGATCGCTTTCTATACATAATTTAATCACAGTTTAAATAACAGATTATTTTCACATCACCATGCATTTCAGGCTCTCTGAAAATCCAATGCAGCCACCGTGTTTCTCCATAACCTGGCACTGCACAACATTTTGCACTCTTCAAAGGCATCTTTATCGCTTAGTTGCTCGTTCCAGTAAAATCATAATCAAGGACCCCTTTAAAACTTTGGGATTTTGCATTTTCAATTTAATTTCAGTCAATCGTGCAGCCATAGATAACCTCACACTCTTACAAGCACACAACAAATGCTCACTTAACACAAACAAGCGGCTCTGTCTCACACACATGCAAAACTGTATCGCACGCATGCTACTGTGTTAAATGTATTCATTGCACAGACGGATATTTAATAGCACGTGATTATAACACCCCTGATACTGTATTTTTGTTTTATCAGAACTTATCAGAACGACTGCATGTAATCCCATCACAATCATCACAGCTACAGAAAGCCATTTTACATTTCTCTTGATTTTTTTGTAATATTAGACCATCAATTCTAGTTTATTGTGAAGTCTTCCTTGCTTGGAGATAGAAAGAGTAAAGTCCAGGCTAAAGTGCTGCAGAGACCGGGTAAATGGATGATGAGACATGGCAGGGAAATGCACACAGGTCCGTCTCTGAATGAACTGATGAAAAGTGACATACAGAGGACAAAAAACAGTCAAGCAAAGGCATTTAGTGTGGCCACTGCTCCTTCATCTTCCTCCTCCAGCTCAAACTCTTCATCAAAACACAGTTTCTTCACCATCTCTCCACTCCTACCTACAACTTTAACCTCTATGGTGATTGCTTCTGACATTCTCTTTCTCTATACATAAAGGCCAATTTTATGGCACTTTATTTGTGAATTAATTTGTCAAATTAATGTGACTTATCGGTTAAGTTTGTAGTGGAGTGGTGTAACGTATGCTTACTGTGCATGTGCATGATGCATTTTGTGCCAAATACACGGCGATCACACTTATGTAATTCACTTAGAGTTATGTCATTCTTACAGTATACTGTAACTAAAAATATCTGCACAATAGATAAATGCATTCACTTCATCAGCAAAAAAAGAAAAAATATCTTAAGGGCAAAGGATTTCTGCTTTTGCTTACGTATCTATTCCACTACAAAAAGTGAGAATTGTCCGACTTGACAGCTCCTTTTTCAGTTCTCTGCCTGCAGCCGCCTACTCTCGTCTACACACAAGATGAGTTGTTTGGCATCGCAAATGAGCCTAAAGCCAAGAAATGCAGAGGCTTGATGGAAAATGGACCACAGCACCGTTTTAGTGATGCCAGATTAAAAAAAGCTACAGCGATGTTTTCCTTATGAGACTCTCTCTCTAAGTCCCTCTCTATGGATTCATAATCTGAATGTACAACAGTACTAGAATATTTAATGACATTTGTTTTCTTTTTGTTTATACCTGTCTTTGTTCCTCATTCAGTGTATTTTTCAATAATCCATACCCAAATCCAAGGAGCTTTAGTGGTATGTTTGGTCTCTGTCCAGGCTACAGCTAGTATTTTTTTAGGTCAGGGACAAAACCGTTGGCTATTTTCAGATTATAAATAAGACAGACAATATTTATCTGAATACAAGTAGATTCTTTCCATGTGAGACTAACGTCTCCCCTTTGGGTAATATTTTTGTATCATCATGATACAAAAATATTGAACCCAGATGTTTTATATAGGGTCAGTAAGATGTATATATATATATAAAAAAAGATTTAAATTAGATTAATAGTGACAGTAAAGATATTTTGTGATATATAATGAAGGTAACACTTTACAATAAGGTTCATTAGTTAACATTAGTTAACTACCTTAGTTAACATGAAATAAGAATCAACAATACTTCTACAGCATTTATTAATCTTAGTTATAATTAATTTAAACATTTATTAACACATTATTAAAATCCAAGGTTGTATTTGTTAACATTAGTTAATGCACAGCGACCTAACAATGAACAGCTGGATTTAACTTACATTAACAAAGATTAATAAATACGGTAACGAATGGATTCACTGTTAGTTCATGTTAGTTAATACATTAACTAATGTTAAGTAATGAACCTATTGTAAAGTGTTACCATATTGAATTTATAATGAGTTACAAAAGATTTCTATTTCAAGTAAATGCTGGTCTTTTCACAAGAATGACTTAAAAATATATTAAAATAGAAAAGAGTCATTTTAAATTATGTCACATTATTACGGTTCTTAATGTTTAAAATCTCTCATTTGTCATTGCAGACTTCACAAATCCGAGCACATTGGCATTGTTGAGATTTGTAAAGTCTCATTTGTTCCCTATGGGAAGCTGTTGCTGTGTTGTTGTTATTGTGTTTTTTTTTTTATGGACACAGTTGGCAAGCACTGCCAGATTCAATTACACAACCACACACCTTTAACTGACTTCATATTTGTATCTCACGGCACATGAACATAACCTTGAGCTTAAAAGCACTTTTTGGATGAGGCCTAAGCACTCGTGTTTGACCTGCCTTTGACTTTGTTTCTTACAGAACATTCGTCATCTGAGTAAAAGAGATGCAGTCGTATGACAACTGTGTAAAGTGACTTGTAAACCTTTTAGTGGCAAAGACCCAGGATTGAACTCATAAACAGATTGACCCTTTTCACAAAGCTTGACATTTTAAAGAGTTACTGAGGAATGGAGCTCCATTTAAGTGATAGGATATATCGGAGACTCACATGTTAAGTGAACTCAGGCGTTCATTGGATGCATGCATGGTATTATTAAGAGAAGAGCACAATTTCAAACTCAGCCTCTCTATAAAACAGCTCTAAGCAGAGTTGGCTAAAAAGACAAGCCTATTTTTAAAGAAATGATCCAAGTTCAATACAAGTTCAGCCGTCGACAACAGCTGCCTGCTGTCGATTACAGGGAATAGTTTTAATTCGTCTCTCAATTCGTCACTCAATTTTGTTGTTGCTTCTGTAACAATTCTTTCATATAAAATTGTGTGATATTTGAACTTTAAAGTTGTTTTAAAGGTTCATTACATCTAGTTTCATTACATTTTACTTTACATTTGTGCTTTTTACCCAAATTAACTTCCATTGTATACATTTTATAAGTATACATTTTAAGTATACATTTTATCAGTCGTGTACTACTGATGGAAATGTTGTTGATGGGTTTTTTATCTTTGTAAACCACCAGGGGGACATGCCACAAAGTTGTTTTTAGCAATAATACACTGTAAAAAATTTCTAACCCTCCCAAATCAAAAATTTCAAGTGACCGATAACATCTAAATTTTTCAATTGGCCCAAGTGAAATTCTTGTTGCAATAGTCTGTTAACATTGGCTCAATGAGAAATAATACGTCAGACTAATTGAAAAATGTAGATGTTATCGGTCACTTGAAATTTTTGACTTGGAGATGTAATTTTTTTTTACAGTGTAACCAAAATATTGGCAGGATGCATAAACCATTTAAATACTGAAACTTAGCTTTCAGTTGGGTTTAAATATTATACTTTTACTTCATATTGATTTGTCTATTTTTTTTAACTTATTTGTTAAATGTTTTGATAGATAGATAGATAGATAGATAGATAGATAGATAGATAGATAGATAGATAGATAGATAGATAGATAGACAGACAGACAGACAGACAGACAGATAGATAGATAGATAGATAGATAGATAGATAGATAGATAGATAGATAGATAGATAGATAGATAGATAGATAGATAGATAGATAGATAGATAGATAGATAGAATTATCCTTCTTCAAAATGGTCTGCTTAATGAATAAATGTAAATGCACTGAGAGCTACATGCAAAAACAACTTAAGTTGTATTGAACCTGGAATATTAAATATATGACTTAGAAGGAAGAATAAGTAATTTTAAGACACTTTCATATAAAACAAGATGGTTCATTGCCAAATGTATTCTGCTGTGACAGATGTGGCTAAAAAAACACTCACATATTGGTGGTCCTTGGGGAAAATTCATGAAAACAAAAAGCACAGGGAATAGATCAACGGTCCCATTTGCAGCCATATTTAAACAGCTCTATTTTGATGTATTATAGGCCTTATAAAACCTCCCACGTAATTGTGCATTGCATATTCAGGAGCTAATTGCTCTCTAAATATGTCATATGACACATGTCCTACAGAGTTTATTAGCGACAAACACCAATACCTCCTCATTTATTAAGATAATTAATTGAACAAATTTCCTTAGTGCTGCTAATATGCACACAAGCAGCAGCTGTCATCCTAAATGCTTAGTGCTGTGCCAGACAGACAGGATGAATGCATAATATATTTGTGTTAGAAAATGTCATGTTCGAATACACTAGTCTGAGCTTCATGAAGACAGGATACATGGTGGAGAAAACCTGAAGGGATAGTTCACCCAAAATGAAAAATTTCCCATAATTTACTCATCCTCAAGCCACCACAGGTGTATATGACTATATTCTTTCAGACTAACACAATAGGAGATATATTTAAAAATGTCCTGGCTCTTCCAAGCTTTATATGGGAGTGAATGGGGGTCGAGATTTTGAAGCCCAAAAAAATGCACCCATCAATCATAAAAGTAATCCATACTGCTCCAGGTGGTTAATAAAGGCCTTCTAAACCAAAGCGATCCATTTGTGTCAGAAAAAAATCCAAAAAAATCCAAAAATCCAATAAAAATTCAAGGCAACTTGATGTGTTCAGATTTTTAAGTTCTCTCAACTATTGCCTTAATAAATGTACTGAGTAAAGCTACTTTTGTCCATTTTAAATTGTTCCGTTCACTGAATGCAAAATGCCTCATTTAGCCAATGAATACAAGACAACAACAGATTTCGATTAGTAACACAACAAATTAATTTGTTGTTTTGAAAGCTATATAGTCTTATAGGACAGTTAAAAAGTTGAAGGTAAGATTTTTGGATTAAAATATCCAAAAACCAAAACAATATATATATATATATTGTGTTGACTTTCTTTGCTGAGAAATCAGCTATTTCCACCAGTGTAATGCTCGTGTCATTGCGTCACCTTGTCAATGAAGCCCTTAATTTCCGGACACACCAAAGCTTTAATATATTATTATGTGTTTTATTAGACAGGAGCAATTGTTTGGATGCCTTTATCGACAGAAAACGAATCATTGTTATATAGCTCAACACGGTTATTCTTATTGTTTGAATCTCGGTTTCTTGATTTACCACGAGTACCATGCCTCAAAGAGACAACAATATTTTGTCAAGTGGTTAACATAGCACAATCAGAAAAGGCTTTTGTACAATTTTTGTACAATGTATTTTTTTAAAATGAATTGCATGTCATTTAGCAAATCAAGCCATCCAGCTTATATTAATATGATATACTAATATCGATCTAGCTTATTGCAGTGTGCAACAAGTGTCTCATACCAGCCACTGAGCGAACACACAGAGTAACGTTCTAATATAACTTTCAACACACTCAAACGTATTCTTAATATGATTGTTTTGACCAAGTAAAACAGTGCTGCGTTTCCCCACAATTTTAATTAGTCAAATAAAGTGACCTTCAGCACTTGCGGCTATTTCAATAGAATGAAATAAAATAACGTGAATTTATGTGATCAAGAGTAAAAAAGTTAAAACTTTACATTTCAGCGCATATGAAGTACTGTTTGACTAGTTGGGACAATATTTGGGGCAATTCTGTTGGTCTGACATTGTTTTTTTATGTAGCCTATAGTTTCAAGAAAATTGGAAGTATTTGAGTCTCAAAAGGTTTTGCATACTGGAAAATATGAAGTTGCTTTTTTACAGGATGAAAATATGATAGGAGTATGTGGAGTTCATACTCATGGAGGATCAAAACACTCAATTTTATTCATAGGCAAATATAAAGTTTTTATTGTGGAGGGCAAGTAACTTCAGTCCAACAAGTGTTCATCTTAAATTATTAATAAGAATATAAAAGTTATTCATTTGCTTACTTAACAAAACTCATTAAAACATTAAAAGATTTCACATCAATTTGATTTACATTATAAGCTATCAGAATTTAATCTAAAAAAAAAGAAAAAAAAAAAGTCATAAATATCTAGCCCGATCTCACGGGAAAACGTACAAATTCTACGAGGTGGCTTATTCGTACGAATTCATACGACCTGACTCGTACGAATTATTAGATTTTTGCAAAATCGTACATATTTTACGAATTGGCCAATTCGTATGAATTCATACGAATGACCTACCCCTGACCCCGCCCCTAAACCTACCCATCACGTGGGTTTAGACAAATCGTACAAATTCGTACGAGTGAGGTCGTACGAATTAGTACGAATTAGCCAACTTTTTATCATTCGTACGAATTCGTACGAATTGGTCGTGAGATAGCGTTGAAATATCACCAACTGCACCAAAATGCATATGTGCCTATGAAGAAAAGCAGGGTTCAAGCGCTTTAAGGCCTTTAAGCCAATGCGTAAAAGGTATTATGTTTTATTCAGCAAGCATGTAATCACTTAGAGTAAATATAGTGTTTTTTTAACGCCTATTTTCTAAATGACTCAGCTATAGCTATCCAAAGACCAAAGTTCAACATGTTTCTAATTACTGACCTAGAGAGTCCCGAGTAATGTGCCGCAGGGGCTTTATCGACGTCGAGACTAGTTCGCCAAAGTTGTTTTTTTAAATAATATCCAATATTTAACGACCGATATGATTGACGGTGGCGGTCCCAGACAGACGCAAAGTCGCCCAGAATGAGGAATTCATGCGGTATGAATGTCGTGGGCTTGTGAAAAAAATCGCGTGGAATACACATGTTTTTTCACACAACCACAGAATGAGGTCTTACATATGTGCGCTAAATTTGGTGAAAATATCTCATTCCGTTCATGAGTTACAGCCATTTTAGCAAAAGTGGCTCCTCCCACTTCGAACGTTTGGTGGCCCTTAGAGACGTTTTTTTTATATAATTATTGACAATCAGAGAGAATCTTGCTGCACTGGTTCGGTTCCGATTGGGCCAAAAACATAGGACTAATTCGCAAAAGTTGGTTTTCAAAAAATCTTTTCATTTAAAAAAAAGACTTTTTTTTTATGTCAAGCTTTTACTTGCTAAAAAGTATAAACTGTAAATCAAACGACAGACTGCATGTAGTGAATTGTGTACAACAGCTTTTTAGCAAAGTTTTGATAATGTTGAGGCCTTCGAAATATTCATATCAAATATGATACAGTAGGCTTTATAGGGTTAAGTATAATCTTTCTTGCCTTAAAGAATGTTTATGTTTAACAATTCCATTATCTTTATCAAGATTCTTAACATACTGTTCTGGCATGCCAATGATAACATAAGTGTCCCATAGCATGCTGAATTATCATAATGGAGTAGATTTGGAATATAAATTGTTGAACAAACATTTAGACAATCAGATGTCCTTGAAACATGCAAAGTATGACTAAACAAACAGTTAAACTGATAGTGAAAGATCCTAAAAACTAAACGTGAAGATTTGTAGTTGCAGAAGGAACTTCTTTCGTGAGCAACAGTGCTGTGACTAAACATAGTTTTGTCAAAGAGTTTCAGTTTATCTGCAGTATTGGAGGAACAATTCAGTTCAACATCCTTGAAGTCTTTGTTAAGGCAGCAGTGGAATTGAAGGTATGTAATTGAATGTATATGTCAATAAAATATACATATACTGTATACACATGACATGAGGAAAGATGCAAAAGGGAAGGACACTAACACTAACTATGAATTTTATCAGTGGGCTGTTGCACTAGTGCTTGACATACAGGATTGCTGTTCATCTTTGGCAATTTTTAGGGCCCTTAGAGCTATACTTTAATGAGAGGTTGATTTCTGACATTGTTAAATTGAAACAAGAGGCCTAACATTCCACAGAGGGATAGAAGAGGCCTAAATGAAACTAAAATGTAACAAGTAAATATATTTTGGGGTCTGTATGTTTTTTTAATGTTTTTAAATAAGTTTTTATGCTCACCAAGGCTCCATTATATCATCAAAAAACTGTAATAGTATGAAATATTATTACAATTTAATGAAAGAAAGTTGAAAATGTAGAAAAAAGCATACTTGTAGTGTTATCGTGCAGTGTGTTGAAACTCTGACAAAACACCAAGTTAAACTGTTGCCAATGAAGACAGAATCGTAGTAGGGTTGATCATTTACTGCCACACTTCCTCATTAACATGTAGTGGTGAAAACTGTAATAAAACAATACAGCAATATTCAGTGTCCATTTCTTAACATTACATTGTGAATGACTGTAACATGAATATACAATGCTTTTCTCACTGTAGTAGCAGTTATACTGGCCCTTTTAAAATAACTGTTTTCTATTTTAATGTATGTTAAAATGCAATTTTATTCCAGTGGCAAAGCTGAATTTTCAGCAGCCATTACTTCAGTCTTCAGTGTCACAAGATCCTTCAGAAATCATTCTAATATGCTGATTTGGTGCTCAAGAATCTTCACATTATCAAAAACAGTTGAGAACAGTTGTGCTGCTTAATATATATATTTTTTTTCTTCAGGATCCTTTGAATAATAGAAAGTTCAAAAGAACAGCATCCATTTGAAATACAAATATTTTGTTACAAAAATGTCTTTACTGTCACTTTTGATCAATGTATTGCATTCTTGCTGAATAAAAGTATTAATTTCCTCTTAAAGTGTAGTATTTACATCAACAACACATATTTAGCATCCAAGGCTGTCCAGTCACAGACAGTAACGTTATGAGGCGGAAGATATACGTGCGAAACGTATATTTTGAAAAACTATTTTGGGCCCGACAGGAAACCCACTGTCTCTTTGTGAGCACATGCAAAGAGGGTTTACATAGATGTTGTAAAGTCACAGCATTAAAAACAGCCCATTTACTTCTGAAGGTCAGATAGAGGGTGAAAAATTATCATAAAAAAACTAAATGATGCTGGTTTTTAGTGCACAAAAAGCCTTACAACTGGACCTCAGGGAACACAAAGAAAATTATAAAAAGTACAAAATAAATCTGACATTTTAAGTCTTAAAACTAAATACTTTTTGTTATTGTAACTGCTTCGTTTAAAGCACTTGATGGTGTCCTGTCATTTAGATAAGGCTCTCATGGTCAAAAAGAAGAACTGCTCTGGGAGCCACTTCTGAAAGACTGGTTTCCCCTTCAGAAAGCCTGTCTTTGTTTATTTTTTAGTGTCACTGGATCCTAAAATACTAGTTGAATAGTTTAAATAACCATACTGAAACTTTCTAATACTGTTTTTAGCTTCACGTACCATGCCGTTTCCCATGGCACTACAATTAAAATTGATACACTATTAAAGGGTTAGTTCACCCAAAAATGAAAATTCTGTCAGTAATTACTCACCCTTATGTTGTTCCAACCGCGTAAGACATCTTCGGAACACAAATTAAGACATTTTTGATGAAATCTGAGAGCTGGCTCACTTCTTCATAGGTTGCTAGGTAATCGATATGCCATCCCAGAAAAGTTAGTAAAGACATGGTTAAAATAGTCCAAGTGACTACAGTGGCTCAAAGCGACGAGAATACTATTTGTGTGCAAAAAAATTAATAAAAAAATAACGACTTTATTCAACTATTCATTTTCATTTTCACATTCTCGGCACTTGATAAACTTAAGGTTGAGCCACTGGAGAGGGAGGGGATGCAGCAGCTCATTTGTATTTAAAGATACATGCATGAAAACAGCATGTTTTTCCTTCTACTCAAAATTGCCATTTACAACATGGTATAATAAATGATGTGTGGGTATTTTGAGCTGAAACTTCACAGACACATTCTGGGGACACCTGAGACTTAGCCCCGTCCACACTACTGCGTTTTCGTTTAGTGTCTGAGAATTAAATCGAATACGATCTCCGTCCACACCAGCGTTTTAGCTGCGTATTAGAATTGATCTCCGTCCACATTAAAACGACTGAAAACGCGGATCACGTGACCATTCACCAACACTGGGCATGCGCGTGCCGGTGTAAACCTAGAGACTTTCAAACATAGACTGTAAAAAAATGCTTTCAAACATCAAAATATCATTTATTAATATGTATTTGTGTCAAAATGACATATAAACATCTTTTCCTATTCTATTTTGCCTGGAAACGCTTCCAACACGCTTGCGTGTCGCATGAAAAATAGGCGTCGGTTCTATTTCTAGCATGCACGCGTTTTCCGCGCGAACTGTTCCAGCGGGTGGAGTTTACTGTCTGGTACTGAATATTACCTGTGTATACTCCATGACTGATGACACCCAATCATAGAGCGTTAACTTCTGCGTCATCGTTTCTAAAGTCCTCCGTTTTGACCCGTCCAGACTAAAACGCCCTCCGGAGATTCAAAACGAAAAACAGGTCGGCAGCGTTTCTAAACTTCTCCGTTTTGGGTCTCCATTTTTGCCGTTTTAGTCTGGACGGGAGGTGCAAACGTAGCAAAAGGTCTCCGTTTTTAAACGAAAACGCAGTAGTGTGGACGGGGCATTATATTACATCTTGTAAACAGGGGCATAATAGGTCCCCTTTAAATGTCCTAATTGAACTAAGGCCTAATCCTGGCTTAATATAAACTCTGTATGTGAAACCAGGCCATAGACTGTAAAGCCACAACAATGTGGCTTTGGTTTCAGAGACGGGGCTTAGATTAAACCAGGATTAGGCCTTCATTCAATTAGGACATTTAAGTACCTTTTATGAATGTGTGCATTAAAAGACATTAGGCCTACTGGTGTGAATCTTGTGGCAAAACAATGGCATTGACATATTGTATTATATTTCAGCAAGTTGCTTTCAGCTAAAACATCTTAAGCCTTGTCTGTGAAACCAGGGGTGTATGACTTACTGGACAAATAAATGTAAAGGATTTTAAATCCTAATTTATACATTTCCTTTTTCTTTTTTACTACATTCAGTATAGAGAATATCTTGTTTTATCCATTACCTTCTCCATTTCATTTCCTGAGTGAAGCCACATTTTCTTTTACCCTCAGGTGCATAAGTAGCATATTTTATTCACCTTGGAAGGCCAATTCAATATCTAGTTGGTTTTTATTGTCCCACTTCACTCAACAGCATAAGAATTTTCTTTATTTCCTGTTCCTGACATAAAAAGTCAAAATTACGACATACTGAGTGATGTTGTGGTTTCTACTCAAGAACGACTAGCAAAGACCAACTAAAAGGCATAAGCTTAAATATACAGAGAAATCAATGATAATAAAGACAGGTGTAACTAATGACGGTAACTATAACAACTAATACGACAACAAAGGAGAGACGTAAACCAAACAGGAAGTAAACCTGGAAACAATGAGAACAGAGAATGCACTTCAAAATAAAACTTCATACAAAACAAAAGACACAGAACTGGGATCGCAACTTTACTTATAGTCAACAAAATGTGTCAAGGGGTTCATCAAAATAAAGTGAAACCAAATACTGAATTACACCATTAAAAACAAATAATGATGTGACCACGGAATGGATAAATCTGCAATGTTGTTGAACTGAATGTACAATGAAAGAGGTCTGTATGGGAATGCTTCTTCTGGGAAACCACTTAATGACTGGCAAAATGCAGATAAATAAATGCCTATTGACATGCCTATTATACCTGTTATTTATAACAAGCTGACCCCAGGTATTTTTTATCTAAGCAAGTTCATCAGGTCAGAAACTCAGGACGTGGTGTGTATGTTAAAGTGTCGTTCCTGTCGAGTTGAAAATGCAGAACAAGGGTGTGTCTGCCTGAGAGGACATATTTATCCCTTTCTGATGAGGGGGGGATTGAAGTCTGGCACTTTTCCAATCTGTAGTGTGATTGGCCACTGGTGTCTGAATAGTCACGGTGTTGCATTATTCCTTTACCAAACCTCTTTCAAATTATTAAAGGCATCATATGCAACATCCAAATACGATAAGAAACGGTGGAGTCATCATATCTGTTCTGTTAACAGTCAATAACATAAACTGTACTTTGCATAAAGGAGAAGAGTTTTAGCAGTTTATATCAATTTATGGTCTCCAAAGGTATGATTGGATTTAAATATATCTGTGGCCTTTCTTTGTTTCAGCCACTGCTGCCGCATTGGGAAGGAATTTTTATTGCAGTTCTTACCTAAACCGTCAAAATGAGTTTGGTGATTGGAGTCAACCTGTAGTCCAATAAGAAGTCCTCTTTTTGGTGTTGGTGGGTGCAGAAGGTCTGCCTGCCTCGTAAGAGGTGTCTGGCAGTTGTCTTAGCATCTTATCTGATGTTGCTGACCATTTGTTTATGTTCATTCATCAAGGATCCAATTACAGTGTGGCACACCGGCAGTTAAAGAGGGGCCCTGCCATGAACTGGTGTCTGGAATGTCTTCTTTACTGTTGTTAAACACAGTCTTAATTATGACACAACACAACATGATCTTGACTTTTTATTGTCATAATTATGACTTAGTACATTATTTTATTTTTTCTTATGCGGCAGAAATGGGCTTCCAGTATATGACTTCTATGACTTTTCATATGGCATGACAAGCTACAGGTAAGTTAATGATTATTTCATCCAGGTAGAATGTATATGCATTATCAGATATGCAGCATTTGCATGTGTAATAAGTTTCTTCATAAAGCCAGTAATGGGACTGCTGCATGTTACTGCTATTTCTTTTACTTCACAACATCGTCTAATGTTTACCTGAAAGATGATGAACGATCAAATGTCCTTGTTAATAGTACAAGGCATAAAGCAATCTTCATAAGTAAGTCTAGCTGAACATGCTAGTGTCACAGACATCCTCCATGTTTTTTTTTTATGTTTTTTTTTATGAAGCATGAACATCTGTTGCTAATGCATGTGAACAACAATGACCTTTGTGCTTTTCTAATGGTAAATGGCCATGGTGTCTATCTGCGTGACCGGAAAGGAATATTCCAGATTGTTTTTTTGTAATGTCTATGATCAGCATCTGTGGAATATTTTTTTTACCACAAACAATAATTCTGACTTGTCCCACAAGTAAAAATTAGCTTATATCATCGAGTTTCGCGTAGTATGAATGTAATCCGGATGTACTACATTCGCCATGCTGTAACTGTCAGGTGATCTACCAGCGTCAGTTGTGTCGCTTCACTGCCATTCACAAATCCTCTACCGTGGGATTGTAAAGTGTCCATTGTATGCACACTTCAGAATCTTGCTGGAAGAAGTATGTCATCCAGGTACTTTTTGCCTACTCTTTTATGAGTACTGTGAATTTGGATATCTTGTCACATACTGTTATTCACTTACTATATAGAAGGAAAGTAGGTTATTTCGGATTCGGCCAGAGTCTTTTTATGAGTGAGCTATTGAATCATTCACTCAAACACTGATTCCTTCATGAATGAAACAAGTTATTTATTTTATTTATTATTATATTTTATTGTATTTTTTGTGTGTGTGTGTGTGTGGCAGGCCTACCTAAACAGTACTGCGAAATCTCCACCAGCTGCATGGCGGCCAGACACTTTTATCTCATTTAGTTCATTTTGGTCATTAGCCAAACAGAATCCGATAGATATATAGCTTCAAATGGTTCAAAACGGCTTATTTTGCCATTTAATTTCCACAGATATCAATTATTCGTATAAATTTTGGGATGTCTGCAAAAAACAAATAGCAAATAAAACAAAGAAATGCATAAAAATTATTAGACAAATTAGTCAGAGAAAATGCTACATGTATATGAACTACCAGTAGCCCATGTAATGCCAATATTAGCTATTGTATATTTAAAGGCACACTATGCAGTTTCCGTTTTTGTCAAACAGCACCCCTAGAGTCGCTGTGTAGTACTTGTATTTAACGTTACTGTCGTAAATACCACTCAGGCAGAGCCGTCTCTGCACTCTTCCGACTGCGCTTTCTTCGTTTTTTTCCTCAACTCTGCCGTGATTCACATCTGAAATGCATGCTAGTGTCTTCCATAGAGGCCGCTTCATATGTTGTTGATGTATGTGATGTTGTGCCGTAAAGCAAGTCGTTATTCTCGCGTGATTTTTCAGGGCGCCACCTCTCAAGCTTTTATTGCTGGTTTTGCCAGCGGCTTAGTATTTGATATAGTATATAAAATAGGCTATTATATTTTCCATAATATTTGTTTTAATCTCTGTCCTAGGAAAACCGTTTGCAAATATGCACTAAAGTTCCAGGATTTCAGTCATTAAGAAAACAAATGCAATTAAATTAAATGTGAGATTTTACAATATTAAAAACGTGTTGTGTATTGTGGGACGTGTGGGTCTAAACTAGCTGTTAATTACAATTAAAAACAATTACAATTGTCATAGTATTACAGAGATTCTGTGGGAAAAAAATGTTTGGAAAATTGTAGCACTGTGGCGACATTATGCAACATGCTATGTTTATGATTTCCTGTATTTGCACCCCTGATGTCTAGCCTTATAACCACTTGACTTGCATCCTTAGCAACCCATCTGTGTAACTGCTATTTAAACATTATGTGTTCCTTATGAGTCATTTGACAGTAGTCATTTGACAAGTGTCAAGAATGTAAATAAATGTATAAACACAAAATGTGCTAGTTTATATATTAAAGCATCCCTATCTACTCAAACAAACATTTATGTGCTCATGAACATCTACATCTACCCTCATGAACACATCTGATCATGTCTTTGCTCTTTTGCACAAATGCATGTACAGTATGTAATTTAATAAAGGTAAAAAATAAAGGATCCAAAAGTTTTTTTTTTTTTTTTTAGTGATGCCAAGGAAGAACAATTTTGGGTCTCTGTAGACAGCCCAGGCTCCACAAACGGCAAGAAAAACATTCATAACCACAAAACATAACAAACAGTGTTCCAACCAATAACCCGCAAGAATGATTTGGGGGTGGGGGTTGGGGGGTTAGTGCGCGTGCACATGAAGTGGGGAGTGGAGGAGAGAGAAGCATGAAGAGGGACGTTAGCTAGAGGAGAGATGTCCTAACAACAACTTAATGTTAAAATGGGATATTCTTGAGAATTTTGATATGGCCGACACATGACCAAAGAGACGACGTTCCGATGAACAAATAACAAAGAATAGGGAAAAGGAGAAGGAACGCGTGAAGTCCCGAATTTACATTGGAAAAGTGTTCAAAAGGTGGCGAGAACTCCGCCAACAGAAGGGCTTCCGATCCGATATTTAGGTGGCTCTGTTTTTGCTGGACAGGTGTGTAAATCCAGTTTGGTTTTTCTAAATAGTTCATGACTGTTTCAGGAAGCACGGAAGGGAGGGGGAGGGGATGAGATGAGGAAGAGGGAGGGTCGAGCTAGACTCCGTTTTGTTTGACAATACTTCGAACGTCAACAAGAAGTGACGTCACCCAACATCACTTAGAGCACCTTTAATCCATTACAGTGTCGCAAAATGGCAGCAGCTGCGTTTGTATGAAACAAGAGAGAGCTAATACACAATACTGGATGACACAGAGCTGTGTAATAATTTGATCTATATATTATGGTATTAAATTATTATTTGATGATCATCTATGATTACTGAATGATCATATTTATTTACCACAGAAATTACATTGTACTCAAAGACACTTTAATTTTACCATGGTATTGCCAAGGTATGCTATTACAAATGTCTAAAACACCATGATTAATTTTGCTATTCATTTTTAGTCACATCACTATTTGAGAATCACAAATTTTTAAGTACAATCAACATGGATATTTAAGTCATTTCAACTTAAATTACATTAAACTGACTTATTTTGATGAGCTAAAGCAATGTAAAAACATGTTGTCATGACTTATTGATCATATAATTTTTTGCAGTGAATGCAAGTAATTTTTTCCACTTAGAGTAAAAAAAAAAAAAAGTGTTCTTTTCTATTCCTGCTCTATCCATCTCTCAACCTGAAACATATTTGGACACTTTTGAAACACCTGACAAACTTGCTTTTGAAATTATAATAAGCACAAACATTCTCAAGAGAGAGCAAATTCTTATTTGACAGTGTATGTCAGCAAACGCTCACATGGATGCCACATGGTAAGGCTGCTTAATTTCATTCACGCCTGATGCTAAATAACACAGATGCCACTAATCGTCTGCCCTTCATCCATATCAGCAGGCACATTAATTCAAACAAGGAACATGGCACAGCATTCAGTTGCAGAAACATTTTCTATTCATCTTCAGAATGATGCCATTTCATATTTGACACTTGTTAATGATGATCTGCAATATTCAGTGGGCATCCATTCCAACGGTTTTTATATTTAATGCATGATTATTTGTGCGCATTTCCTCATATTTTAGTCATTTATTCGGGGTATTTGCACATCAAATTGGAGACATAATATCAAAAACCAGTCCACATAAATTTTTATGACCTTCCCAGCTGAACAAAAAACAGCACAGATGAAAAATATATAATCTGTTATGAGAAGGCTAAACCTATTGTTGTGGGGATTCATGAAGCACGAGTGGCATAAATAAAAACAACTCTACCTTCCTATCAAATATTCTGGTTATTAAAATGTAAATTTTTTGGGACAGTTACAAATAACTGAAGCAGATATATAATAAATCAAAAGCTTGTTCATTCTTTTAGATCAACCAGAAACATTTTGTGAAAACATCATGTCCCATTTAAAGGGTATATACAAAGTTCTGTCAAAGGTATACAAAGTTCTGTCATGAAAATCTAAATGGCACAGGTTGATAGGTCCTCAACTCAATCTGCTTGGAATCACATCATTCTCTATAGGGCACAGCTGATTGGTTCCTGCTGTATCAGTAGCCAATGAGCTTGCTGTTCAACCTTCAAATACCTAGTCAACTTTTTCTGTTAGCAGTCTGCAGCGTGCTTTCAGAAACCCTCCACCTTCCCCAGCGCCACCTGTATAGATCGGGTAATTCCATGTCCAAATCCATTACCATGCTAAACACTCAGAGAGTTCTAAAGACAGAATTTACTTTGCTTGACATTTAAAACCTACTAAAGGTTATGTACAACAAAGATAACATATTTAAACATAACAGCTTCAAAATTTTGCACTTTCAAAATGGGTTTGTGTAATTTGCTTTATTTTAGGCAGGGGGTCCAATGGGAGACCAATTATTCTCACAGAATCAATTATGTAATAGCATTTTTTTTTTTTTTTTATCTGGATAAGAGGGCAAATTCTCCAAGGAAGTACATTCATCCTTATTAAAGTAACTATGTAATTTCAAGTATGTGTCATAGGGGAAAGTGAAAATGATTAAATCCATAGATTAAATAAACAATAGAGAAAACAACTCTAGAGTGTATCAAATTAAAAATTGATTAGATAGAATCTATATGTCTCATTCTCACCTAATTTAGACCCTGTTGAATGAAAAGTGACACACACCTTATTTATAAATCAGAACTGTTTTGATAAATGAACTTTTTTCCAGAATCATTTTTCTGTATATGTGAACAGACAATACTTTCTGCTGTTTTCTGAGCACAATGTGTACCCTTAATTTCAGATGCTATGAGCATGTGCAGAAAACTGCATTAAAAAGAAGAAACTCGTCGTATTTGACAGTTCTAACAATTCATGAGCCTGAATATTCATCATAGACCGCCACTGTGTTGTGCAATAATGTTGCAAAATTCTCTCAAATGAAATGCAGAACATCTACAAAGGACTTTTTTTTTTTTTTTTTTTTTCAGGGTGACTGAAATTCTCAGACAAGCACAAATAATGGCTTTTGGGATGGTTTATGCCTCATATACCATGTGAAAGATCACAGTTTATTGATCCGTGTCAAATCATTTTAATCGAGATAAGATGGTGGGCCGATGTGTGAAAACTGTAAGCCTTCAGAATGATTTTCATTCGAAAAAATGAATCTAATCAAAATGCAGTTACTGAACTTTTAATGGAGTTTAGATGGAGCATGACATGATGACACTCTCCTGTCAGTAAGTCTCCAAAAAATGCAAAGACCTAATTTGAAGAGGTTAATTTATTTAAAAAACCTGAATAAGGTAATGTGAACATATATATGATTTAATAGCTTCTAGATAGATAGATAGATAGATAGATAGATAGATAGATAGATAGATAGATAGATAGATAGATAGATTTTAGTAACCTAAAATAAGCAGCCATAAAAACGCCCATGAGCCAGTAAAAAAAAATCATGTGTGCCACAGAAGGTTCAATATTATCTGTCGAATGGCAGTATGAGGATATGGCAAATTTTTGAAAGCAACCCTTAGAGATTTTGGTGTTTGTTAACTTGGACTGTAAAGGCAACTGATTCCGGTAACACTTTATTTTGATGGTCCCTTTTGAACATTTTGTTGACTATAAGAAACTTTGCAACTACATGTCAACTAACTCTCATTAGAGTATTAGTAGACTGTCTGCTTAATATCTGCCAACACTTTATTTTGATGATCATCCAACAAACATTCTACTGAAGTAACTTTGTAAGTACATGTCAACATGTTCTAACCCTGACCCTACCAGTCTACCAACACTCTACTAACACTCGAATGAGAGCTAGTAAACATGTAGGTGCAACGTTACGTATAGTCAACAGAATGTGTTAAAGGGACCATCAAAATAAAGTGAAACCCTGATGCCACCTACAACTAACAATGTCTTGAACAATGAGCAGAAACACTAACACAGTTAAGTTAATTAAAAATGTATGTGTGTGTGTATATATAGGAGTAAAATAAATAAATAAAAACTCTCAGATCATTTTCATCACACCATTATATTTACTTCTTTATTATAGATGCCCCCATTTGCAGACTTCTTTTGCAGTTGCAGAGAAATGTATGTACCAAAGAGTAAAAAGATTATTAACTAGAGGATGTTATCATGATTTCCAAGGAAGTACATGTGTGAAAATTATATGAAAGTCATTTCCACCAAGTGGCCCACTACACTCACCTAAAGGATTATTAGGAACACCATACTAATACTGTGTTTGACCCCCTTTCGCCTTCAGAACTGCCTTAATTCTACGTGGCATTGATTCAACAAGGTGCTGAAAGCATTCTTTAGAAATGTTGGCCCATATTGATAGGATAGCATCTTGCAGTTGATGGAGATTTGTGGGATGCACATCCAGGGCACGAAGCTCCCGTTCCACCACATCCCAAAGATGCTCTATTGGGTTGAGATCTGGTGACTGTGGGGGCCATTTTAGTACAGTGAACTCATTGTCATGTTCAAGAAACCAATTTGAAATGATTCGAGCTTTGTCACATGGTGCATTATCCTGCTGGAAGTAGCCATCAGAGGATGGGTACATGGTGGTCATAAAGGGATGGACATGGTCAGAAACAATGCTCAGGTAGGCCGTGGCATTTAAACGATGCCCGATTGGCACTAAGGGGCCTAAAGTGTGCCAAGAAAACATCCCCCACACCATTACACCACCACCACCACCAGCCTGCACAGTGGTAACAAGGCATGATGGATCCATGTTCTCATTCTGTTTATGCCAAATTCTGACTGGACCATCTGAATGTCTCAACAGAAATCGAGACTCATCAGACCAGGCAACATTTTTCCAGTCTTCAACTGTCCAATTTTGGTGAGCTCGTGCAAATTGTAGCCTCTTTTTCCTATTTGTAGTGGAGATGAGTGGTACCCGGTGGGGTCTTCTGCTGTTGTAGCCCATCCGCCTCAAGGTTGTGCGTGTTGTGGCTTCACAAATGCTTTGCTGCATACCTCGGTTGTAATGAGTGGTTATTTCAGTCAAAGTTGCTCTTCTATCAGCTTGAATCAGTCGGCCCATTCTCCTCTGACCTCTAGCATCAACAAGGCATTTTCGCCCACAGGACTGCCGCATACTGGATGTTTTTCCCCTTTTCACACCATTCTTTGTAAACCCTAGAAATGGTTGTGCGTGAAAATCCCAGTAACTGAGCAGATTGTGAAATACTCAGACCGGCCCGTCTGGCACCAACAACCATGCCACGCTCAAAATTGCTTAAGGCGAGACACGGCAGGCAAAAACATCGTTTTTTTTTTACTGGTCAATTTTGAGATTTGGGGATATCTGTCTTCAATAACATGTCTTCTTTCAGACTTGTGTTGAAAAAAAGTCCGAAATACACATTTAGGTCTTTATTTTATTACACTTTGTCTGTTTGCGTCTGTAGATTTCTCATAAATTCAACAAAAGTTCCCGTTCTTAATCAACGTGCTGCTCCGCGATTTCTGCCGTCAGCCTGTCATCAGAAGCACCGTTAGGAAGCTCTCTCTCTTGTGTACAATCCTGTCGGATCCAAATATGGTCATTTCCTTTCTATCAGCAACCAATCGTGAAAGTAAAAGGGCTGAATGCGCAATCTCATTGGCTGATGAAAAATATTTAAAGCCCGTTTTCTCAAAATGACTTTTCTCTCATACTCCAAGGACGAAATCTCCACTTCAGTAGCACCTATATACACCAAACTTTCCAGACTTGTACCTAGTTATATTATGAAGACATTTACAGAGGGATTTGTAAATATATTATTCCTAGCCTGATTTATATAACATTTTATTCCAAAAAATATGGCGAAAATCATTTTTTTAAGGCTATTGACAGTATTTTCTGATTTACAGGATAACAAAAGTAGATATCCATAAATCCCTCTGTAATTTTTTTCCCATCTAATATGTGAACACAATGAAAAAATAATTTTTAACCTGGCTTTATCCAATACTCAGATATCGTTTTTTAAAATATATGCAAATTAGTGCATATTTGATTAGATATTGCCTGATTTGCATATTTAAACATTCAATTACAGAAAACTTGTAATACATTTTTTTCTCATCTTAATGTAGGTAATCAATTGGGAAAGTTTCATGGTGATATCTGCTAGTTAAAAAATTTACCCTATTCACCTGTAGTGTCTCGCCTTAAATCACCTTTCTTTCAGGAGTTCAGGAGATTGTCTTGACCAGGACCACACCCCTAAATGCATTGAAGCAACTGCCATGTGATTGGCTGATTAGATAATTGCATTAATGAGAAATTGAACAGGTGTTCCTAATAATCCTTTAGGTGAGTGTATATATACCAGTTCCAGCCCAACTTGATATACCAGATATAGCCCTACTTGAGGTATCTATGATGAACAAGCTAGTCAAATGGCACCAGCTCATCAAGCAAAATATTTTGCATACAAAAACAGATTCATTATCTATTGTCAATAGTGTAGAGATGTATGAAGCAAAGTTCACATAGAAGTCAAAACAGCAGCTTTATGTTGGTCAGTGAGGCGAATTCTCATGAAGACAAGCAAAATCTTTTTCGCCCTCACACGAAACTCCCAGTCGTGCGGATTTACTGCTGGAATGACTGGTTATGTGTCACTGACATTATTTCTGTAGTTTGTAAGCAATTACTACTACTGTAACAGAGGAATCTAAATTATTTTCTGTGGTAACTGACAGGATCTGCGATAGTCTTTTCTTCCCTATTGTGACGTATATCCGAGTGAAACGGCTTCTCCAACAAGAAAAAATATAGGGCAGGAATTGAAACATCATCAGAGAAGACAAGAGATGACATTGCAAGTGGGAAGGGAAGTTGTTTTGATTTAAGATTACAAGGGCACATGAATAAAAAAATAAATAAATATATATATATATATATATAGTGGGGAGAACAAGTATTTGATACACTGCCGATTTTGCAGGTTTTCCTACTTACAAAGCACGTAGAAGTCTGTAATTTTTATCATAGGTACTTTTCAACTGTGAGTGACGGAATCTAAAACAAAAATCCAGAAAGTCACATTGTATGATTTTTAAGTAATTAATTAGCATTTTATTGTATGACATAAGTATTTGATACATCAGAAAAGCAGAACTTAATATTTGGTACAGAAACCTTTGTTTGCAATTACAGAGATTATACGTTTCCTGTAGTTCTTGACCAGGTTTGCACACACTGCATTTTGATTTTGATTTTGGCCCACTCCTCCATACAGACCATCTCCAGATCCTTCAGGTTTCGGGGCTGTTGCTGGGCAATATGGACTTTCAGCTCCCTCCAAAGATTTTCTATTGGGTTTAGGTCTGGAGACTGGCTAGGCCACTCCAGGACCTTGAGATGCTTCTTACGGAGCCACTCCTTAGTTGCCCTGGCTGTGTGTTTCGGGTCGTTGTCATGCTGGAAGACCCAGCCACAACCCATCTTCAATGCTCTTACTGAGGGAAGGAGGTTGTTGGCCAAGATCTCGCGATACATGGCCCCATCCAACCTCCCCTTAATACGGTGCAGTCGTCCTGTCCCCTTTTGCAGAAAAGCATCCTCAAAGAATGATGTTTCCACCTCCATGCTTCACGGTTGGGATGGTGTTCTTGGGGTTGTACTCATCCTTCTTCTTCCTCCAAACACGGCGAGTGGAGTTTAGACCAAAAAGCTCTATTTTTGTCTCATCAGACCACATGACCTTCTCCCATTCCTCCTCTGGATCATCCAAATGGTCATTGGCAAACTTCAGATGAGCCTGGACATGCGCTGGCTTGAGCAGGGGAACCTTGCGAGCGCTGCAGGATTTTAATCCATGACGGCGTAGTGTGTTACTAATGGTTTTCTTTGAGACTGTGGTCCCAGCTCTCTTCAGGTCATTGACCAGGTCCTGCCGTGTAGTTCTGGGCTGATCCCTCACCTTCCTCATGATCATTGATGCCCCACGAGGTGAGATCTTGCATGGTGCCCCAGACCGAGGGAGATTGACCGTCATCTTGAACTTCTTCCATTTTCTAATAATTGCGCCAACAGTTGTTGCCTTCTCACCAAACTGCTTGCCTATTGTCCTGTAGCCCATCCAAGCCTTGTGCAGGTCTACAATTTTATCCCTGATGTCCTTACACAGCTCTCTGGTCTTGGCCATTGTGGAGAGGTTGGAGTCTGTTTGATTGAGTGTGTGGACAGGTGTCTTTTATACAGGTAACGAGTTCAAACAGGTGCAGCTAATACAGGTAATGAGTGGAGAACAGGAGGGCTTCTTAAAGAAAAACTAACAGGTCTGTGAGAGCCGGAATTCTTACTGGTTGGTAGGTGATCAAATACTTATGTCATGCAATAAAATGCAAATTAATTATTTAAAAATCATACAATGTGATTTTCTGGATTTTTGTTTTAGATTCCGTCTCTCACAGTTGAAGTGTACCTATGATACAAATTACAGACCTCTACATGCTTTGTAAGTAGGAAAACCTGCAAAATCGGCAGTGTATCAAATACTTGTTCTCCCCACTGTATATGTCCACGGATAAGTCTAAGCCTCCTTGAAAGCCAAATTTATAGTAAATACTGCAATATTCCATTAAAAATTATTAATTGTCCATACATTTGGATTTCATGGTGAGTTTAAATGCATATTCCACCCAAAAATGAACATTCTGTCATCAGTTTCTCACCCTCATTTTGTTCCAAAATGGTAAAACTTTCTTTTCTCTGCAAACCACAAAATGATAAATTTCCACACTCCTCTTTTCCATACAATGAAAAATGTTGACCAGGGAAAGTAAAAAAAAGAAAAGAAAAAGCCCCCAGCATGCAACTTTATGTTGCTTTTTGCTATTATTGAAGCTTGAAAGCGCCTGGTCACCATTCACTTCCATTGAAAGGAAAAGATTAAAAATTCTGCTGAATGTTTTTGTGTTCCACAGCAAAAATAAAATCGCATGGGTTTGGAAGATGTAACAAAATAAAGTTGAGTACAAGATGATATTTCTATAAGAAAACTCCCTTTATTTTCTCTGTGGTGCTTAATCCCTTAACATCTACATCTGAAACCTCCTGTAAGTAACTGTATAAATTCTCAGCCTCCCTCCTGTGCGACAACTGTGTTAACCTCCCTTGTGCTTTTCTCACACTCTGCTCTAGCACACGCAGTTTCCCGTACAGCTTGCTTTCGTTTCCCCGTCCTCCCAGAGGAATAAAGCATATTAAAACTTGTCATCATTCCTGGTTAGTGCTTCTCATTCTAGATGATACTCAAGCGTGTATGCTTGAGCGTGTGTACTGCAGAACTCCTGGCAGCACGTTAGAAATGTGCAATACTCTTAAGTGATTGTATAAAAAAGTATTAGTGTGAAATTCACAATAACAGTTTCTCCTGTCCTTTCCCCTCCTGGAGAAATCGGAAACACCTCGGACTACACTGAAAGGTGTGACTCAAAATGTCAGGGGAATTTTACCTCAGAGCGACGTCTCTCCGAGCCTCAGATTGCGCGGCGGTGCTGCTCAGGAGAGCAGAAACAGTGTCGTATGCTACTAAGACTCAAGGAGAGTAGTCACAAGAACACTAGAGACCTGAGGCTAGTTCCTGGGCCACTGGGAAAACCTGCTTTTTGAACCTGAACTGTATCTGTGTCCATTTCTATTTCTAAATTCTAGAAGACAGCCAGACCGTGTGTGTCTTATTTGCAATTTTAATGCGAATCTGTCCCTTCCCATCTCCATGCGCAGCATTCCCCTGTCCAGCATATATGAGGCTATTTTTTCTTGCACAAAGGACAGAGTTACTGCGGCTAAGAGGATAGACTTCCTCCACTTACCCTGAAGTTTAAATATTAATGTCACTCCCGTGAATAATTGATGTCACAATTTATTAATCTCAACAGGAACACCAGACCTAAAGTAACCAAGAAAATAAAAAGAGATACTGAGGGAAGTTTTAACCATTTCACAGATAAAAAGGGTGTATACAAAGAGTCACTGTTAAGGCTGCAGTAACTAAAGTCCTACATTCACAAGAGGATTAAATGTAGTTTGGTGTTATTTAAGTGCTTTTTTTTTTTTCACAAAACAAAAAAAATAGTTCCAAACAATATATATATGTAGTCACATTAGCGAAACTTCAGAAAAATTTCACTGGCAAAGTAGGTCCATTATCCATTGTCAATGGTGCAAGGCACTGCAAGCAGCTTTTTATTGGTAAACGAGTAGAATTCGCATGTGAACATTTCCACAAACTTAAAATCGATGTGAAATCCACATGGGATTTTTATTGAATTTTTTAATAAATGGCCTTTCACGTGGATTCTGCATTTCAGTCACAAAATTTCACCATACAAAGTAACTCTTGTGTGGGGATCTTTCAGTGGCCCTTCTGCAGGTTACATCAACACGCCAGTAGATGGCAACAAGTCCCAAAAGTCCCAAACTACGGGCCCTATCATAGACCCGGCGCAGTGCAGCGCCAGGCAAGTGTTTTTTGCAAGTTTCAGCCCAACGCAGTTATCATTTTCACGTCCTGCACCACGTTCTTTAAATAGCAAATGAATTGGTGCCCATGGGCGTGCTGGTCTGAAAACGAGGTGTGTTCAGGCGTGTTGTTGGCTCGTTGCTATTTTGAGGCAACTGAAATATTTGTTTTGTTATTTAAAGAGCGCATTAGTAATGTGCACCTATAGGCGGGTCCACAACACGCGTACACTCTGCTTATTACACACACAGGGCAGCACACAAACATGCCAAATATTAAAAATAAAAGGATTACAATGTAAAAGATTAATATTGTGTACATAAAGATATGGTGGAATCAGGCTTGTCCCGTAGATGGTCTGCCTGCACGCTTTAACCTCACACACGAGCAGATCCGTTTGCGCTCTGGAGATGCGTTCAGTCTTTCCGCTTGCAAATTCCACCTTGAGCGCAACTGGCTTTTAAAGAGAATGGGAAATTACACTCTGATTGGTTTATTGCACGTTACGCCCTAAACATACCCATTACTCATTAAGAGAATAGGGACAACCCTTTTTTCTTGTCCATGAGGAAAAGAGCTTATAAATATACTGTTTTTTGTTTTGTTTTGTTTTTATATATATAAAAATGCAGAAAGTTTCTGTGATGGGTAGGTTTAGGGTTTGGGGATAGAAAATACAGTATGTCCCCATAAAACCCAGCGTGTGCACGTGTGTGTGTGTGTGTGTACAATATGTATACATTCAAGACAAGATGAACCATGGTGGTATTATAAATGCAAATGCAAATGCATGCTATTTCTATTTTTAATGTATCCTCTTTAATAATGCAACAAGTGTGATACTTGATTTTTGAAGTGCCATTCACATTAGCACGGTACACGAACATTACCCAGTCACATTAACATGAACATCATGAGAAAAGTCAAGCGCTGCTTTCTGTTGTCTTTGTGCCTTTCCATCAAACCCAAAGCTGTGTGGCTTCTCAATACTTTATACCAGCAGTAAACATTCCATTCACTAACACTTAAACCTATCCTATAACACTTTTTCATCACTGTCACTTCACCCTGAGATGAAACTAATATATGCCCATAAATAAGAGACAGGTCTGCTGTTCTAGTAAGATGGATAACTTGCTTGAGCTCACTCATGGACAACTTAATGTGGTACACTCTAAAAAATGCTGGGTTGTTTGTTTCAACCCATGTTTGGGTCAAATATGGATTAAATTTTTTTTGTTTTTTAAACCAATGGCCCACATTTGACCCAAACATGCATGGGTTGAAACAAGAGTGTAAATTAGAGTGTATTTGTGGGTTGTGAATTAGGGTGATGTGTCTTTAACATTGGAGAAATAATGATGATTTATTTAATTTAGATAATACAAGCCCATTAGAGAAACATTTGGCCCTTTCCTTTTATGATTGTTAATTTCTTTATCAGTTTCCATAAATGAAAAATAGTGTATGTTTCTCTGCCTTATTTAGTGATAGGTATGTAGATTTAAGTAGATTTCAATGAATGTTAAAGATAGATTTAAAAAGATTTTTTTGCAATATTTTGAATACTTTGAGTGACCAGATATGTGTAAATAGTTTGATTTGATTTCATGTTGATTTTAAAATCAGACATAAACCCTTGTGATCTTATCAGGCTGAATTCTCCTGCTATTTTCCCTTTGTGTTGAAAGGTCTTTCCTCGTTGCTGAATGGCTTCAATCTCTAGAGCCTGTTGGTCTGTGAATGATTGTCCAGTAGAAGGAAAGAATTGTTTCTTCTGTGAAGAGCCTTCTTGTTGGAAACACCTCAAGATTTTGACAACATCTAGTAAATGGTCCTTTAAGAAGACCTCACTTTAAAGATGAATGAGGAAAAGGCACTAGCAAGGTAGTTTCACTTCCATTATTGAAATGATATGTGAACTGAATCAAAGGTCAAAGCATTTGTCAAGTGTACTTGAACGCTGAGTTATAACAGTGAGTTTACAGGCACTTCAGTTCCTGTTTAGGTGCTGTTAACTGGTGGCTTCTCTGTCAAATTCATTTAAGAGCATAAACTTTGGGGAAATCAACCTTAAAAGGGGCAAGGTGGCATTTTTATTACATTACTCAACATAAGTTATATTAATGCTTTTCAAGTCAGCATTAAATCAAAATTGACTTGCTTCCCAGCTAACAAAAATATATTTTGCTAACGTTGCCATTAAGCTCCGAATGGCCTCTGAACATTCAAAACGTACAGTTTTAAAAAAAAAATGTAATTTTTTTTTATTATTATTATTCTTGGTTATGCAAACATTAAGGGAACCTTCCATTTTATCATTTTGCAAACATTATGGGAACATTACTTTTGAATGTTCTCTGAAGTAATAACAACATTTAAAAGACATTTTAGAAAAATGTTATGAACAATGTATAAATAATGGTTTTAACTTCACGAAAACCTTGCCAGAACGCTAGCAAAAGTTCTGAGAACGTTCCCTGTTAGCTAGGTTGGAACTGAAACTATTTAGCTATTACAGTAAAGTCACTAAATAAAGGTTTGTGTCACATCATGGGAAAACAAATAGAAGGTACATTTATGCTAAGAAATATATTATGCTAAGAAAGCCGTTATATCCAGGTACATTTTCTGATTAAATACTGGATAATTTTTTAATTAATAGCCAATCAGACTGTGCAGGATGGGTAATCTCATCACCAATGGCTGCTGCTACACAATCTTCATTTAATAAAACCTGATCAGAGCAACCTGATGGATCACACTTTAGTCTCAATAACAAAAAAGCACTAAGCACCTCCTGTCTATGTTCCTGGTCCTCACAGAAAAATGGCAATACTCAAATATCACTTCACATTAGATTTTTTCAAACAGAAACGTCATAAGAGACTAGGTTTGTTTATAAAACCTCAAGTGCTTATTGAAAGAAAATGATGCTCTGGTATGTACGTGTATAGATTAAAGTGACTACTTAGCGATAGCAGACGTAATGTGCTGAAAAAAAAAAAAAGAAGGATGTGTGCGTCACAAAAATAAAGAGACAGAGGAGTGTTTCCAAACACATTTTGTCTGTCTTTTTTGTGCTATGCATCTCAAACTTAGATACTATATAAATGTCCATACTTTTGATACATTTCTGATCAAATTGAAATATATTAATAAACATGAATTTATTGTCTAATCAAATTTCACCACTGTAGCCCATTTCTATTTGGCTAAACTGAGGATGGTTAAACTACCCTACATCACAATAGATGGTCATCTTTAAATAAGACAGCTTTCCAATGATAATTTATAGATTTTTTTAATGCAGTTGTTTAAATAAACAACCTGAGCTTCCAGACCAAAAGATAAAGCAGCAAAGTTCAAAACCCCAAGGTACTGCCTGACATGCTGTATTCCTTCCCTATTGACTTTACTGTCATAGAAAAACAGTTGATGTGTTCAGCTGGAAAGCAAAACCTTTTAAACTAAATATTAACGGCCACTCTGACACATAGATCAATGACTAACTGAATTAACTATTCAATCAGATAACAGTTTACTACAGCCATATGTGAAAGTGAAAACGGCAAAATGAATACATCACTTTTTTTTTTTTTTCAGCATAACCCATTCTCTTATGAGCTTCACTACAGAAATAGATTCTTGGACCCAAAGGACACTGGCTCCTCGGATGTGTCAAACGAAATCAGGGTCTTTCAGCGACCCCCTCGTGATGTCACATAGGAGACTGGCTGCAGGTGTATTGACCCTATTCTCAGTCTGGAGGAATGATGTCCGACATGGACACAGAGTTGTCAGTATTAATTTCTGCTGTACAGTGGACATGTCCAGAGAGTTGCCTTGACACTCGAGAGAAGGAAGTTGCCATTGCGGTTTAGTACTGACTGATGCTTATTTATCCGAGGAGTAATATTAAATGAGCAACAACGTGGACCATTTATGATTGGATGGGTAGCTGACATAACATGAGTGCAGTGACACTGACATCAGTGCCCTGCAGCATTTTTCTAATATTTGTATAAAAATGATAAATGCCATTGTATGGGAATAAACATTTACAGACTATACACTCTTAAAAATAAATGTTCCAATAGAGGGTTTTTGCAGTGATGCCATTAATAAGAACCTTTATTTTTTAAGAGAATATTTTTACTTTAACAAATTTATTTGTAAAGTGCTAAAAGCTAAATTGTGTAAAAAATGGTGGAAATTCTAAAAGAAATTACCAGTTACAGCATCTTAAACTATTGGCCTAATTTATTTTATGAATTTAGGACACTTTTATGCCTTTGAGATGACTGGGAAAAAGTGTCCCAATCAACCTGAATTCACCCCTATACAGTGGGGTCCAAAAGTCTGAGACCACATTGAAGTCTGAGGCTTCCAATGAATCACAAGAATATCAGGTTTTACACAAACTTGTGGAGTTCATGCAGCATGATTAATATATATTTAATAAAAATAAAATAAAACAGAAATTCACCAGTGATATTTTGTATACATCTAAGCTATATATATATATATATATATATATATATATATATATATATATATATATATATATATATAGTACCGGTCAAAAGTTTAATGTTTTTTAAATAAGTCTCTTATGCTCATCAATCCTGCATTTATTTGATAAAAAAATACAGAAAAAAATGTAATATTGTGAAATATTAATACAAATTAAAATAATGGTTTTATATTATTATGTTAAAATATAATTTATTTCTGTGATGCAAAGCTGAATTTTCATCAGCCATTACTCCAGTCTTCAGTGTTACATGATACTTCAGAAATCATATGCTGATTTGATACTCAGTTATCATCAATGTTGGAAACAGTTGTGCTGCTTAATATTTTTTGGGAACCTGTGATAGGCATCCAAAATGGAACTGACCCTATTACTGACTCCAAACCTTTGAACGGTAAGTTGTTACAAAAGTTTTCTATTTTAAATAAATGCTGTTATTTTTTTACATTTTCAAAGAATCTTGTATCACAGGTTATAAAAAAATATTATGCAGCACAACTGTTTCCAGCACTGATAATGAATTTGCATAATTATAATGGTTTCTGAAGGATGTGACACTGAAGACTGGAGTAATGGCTGCTGAAAATTCTGCTTTGCATCACAGAAATAAATTATGTAGGCTATAAAGTATATTAAAATAGAAAATCATTATTTTAAATTGAAATAAAATTTCACAGTAGGCCTACTCTTTTTCCTGTATTTTTGATCAAATAAATGCAGGCTTGATGGACCTAAGAGACTTCTTTCAAAAACATAAAAAATAGTAAGGTTTCCAAAATTTTCACCAGTACACACACACACACACACACACACACACAGTTACCCTGTTGATTAATAAAACATTTTGCATGAACACCTTGTTGTTATAAGACTGATGCTAAATAACCAAATGGGTTGAAGGTTCAACCTCCTAAACAGGTTGCTTCATACCATCACCACTGCGTTCAAAGCACTTGCTCCAAGAGGATTGTCCCTGTGAAAAAAAGTCACTTTGACTTTTAAGCGTCCCCTAAATGGCTTAAGAACCCAAAGTACACTCACCTGTCCACACTGATCACGCACAGCGTCATGATGGATGCAGTGCAGCACATCACATCCATAGCAATGAAGATATTACAGAAGACCTCTCCAAAAAGCCACTTTCCTCCAGTGAGGTCCGTCACGATCACGAACGGCATCACCACAATAGCCACGGAGAGATCCGCCACGGCCAGAGACACCAGCAGATAGTTGGACGGCTGTCTGAGCTTTTTAACGACGCACACCGCGATCACCACCAACATATTTCCAATCACCGTCACGGTGGTGATGATGGCCAGCATCATTCCGATAATAATCTTCTCCGCTGAGGTGAAATCGAGCAGTTGTTCCCCGCAGGAATTGTTCCACATGGCCATTGAGATGTTGTAGAATAAGTGTGAGGAACCATTGAGAACTTCCGACGCGACTTCAGGGTGAGTGAACGAGAAGAGATCTAGTGCGCCCGATGAGTTGAACATCATCCCTGCGCCTGATGATGAAGAGCTCGCCAAGAGTGCGCTCCGTCCGCCAAACGCATGCTGAAGCGAGCGCAGATCTGGGGTGTCTTCCAGCTCTCCAAAAGAAAAAGAAAAAACAAGACAAGTCGTAAGGAAAGGAAAACTTAAATTAACGGGGCGAGCGAGGACAATCGCTTGGTTTGGATGATAATAATGTGCGCGTGGAGGCTACAGTCCTTGACTTGATGGAATTGACAGTTCGGTTCTTCATGCGAGGAAGTGTGTGAGAATTGCGCACTCTAGTAGGTTAAACGAGTAACTTTCTCATCAAAGGGAAGCGGAAGGTCTCAGCTCCACCTACACGAAGATGTTTTTTTTTTTTTTTTTTTTTCTTGCTTCTATTTCGGTTGAAAGTAGCTAACACTGTTTTTAAATTTGCTCTCTAGTCATGATCTGCACCTCTCTCATTTCAGTTCTCCTGCGTTTCACTATCAGTTCTGTTGTTTTTCCTGTTTTGTAGCCTTGCTGCTCTAAAGGATAACATCTTATATTGCGTTATGCTGTTTTTTTGTTTGTTTTTTTTTTTTTTTTTTTTTTTGCACATTAGATTAAATATGTAGGCTACTGGAAAGGGGAGAATAAATAATGAAATGACTTATCTGACAGATAGGCCTATAACTAAAATACAGTAGCCTACACCTTCCTCTCTGACAGACCAAATGCTCTGTTTACAGCGACCATCATTTTCAATAAAAGATAAACTGGCGACTGCGAACCTTTGCAATGTGGGCGTGTCCACTAAATATAGCCTATTAATTTTATGCAAATATACAACATCAAATGCGAAGCGACTTCATACAGCAACAGCTGGAGAGTGCAGACAGTGGAGCTTGATTAAGATGGTAAACTAATAATAATTATATATGATTATGAATACGAATAACAATAGGCCTATGAATAATAATAATAACAGGACAACTATTTTAAACGAATTAGAAAACTTAACCAGAATGTATTTCTGTTTGTCAATGTTTGCTGTGGAGCTGGGTGGGGTTTTGGTGACTGAAGGGGTGAAGACTGACATGTTTGCCATTTTTAAAAAAAGCTTTGTATTTTTGCAATGTTGGTAGTAGCCTATTGTCACGTTTTGATGTGTTGAGTTCTGTTCTGTGATCTTGTTTTCCTCTGTCTTTGTGATTTTGGTTTAATCCTGTTATGCCGAGTTCAGACTGCATGATTTTAGCCCCGATTTTGGCTCGCCGACAGGTTTTGAGAAATCGCCGACAAATGCCCGAAATCACAGGCAAATCGGTGCTCGTTCACGCGAGTGACAATCACGCAGTGTGAATGAGCAAAGACGCGATCTGAGAGAATCACCTACGAGTCGCCGACGCCCGTGAGATATTTGGCATGCTAAATATCTGGACCTGTCGGCTATTCAAAATCCTGCTGTGTGAAAGTGTAACTTCTGACTGAAAACTACATCGGCGATGACCGACAGCCAATGAGAGAGCAAGATACAGAGCAGCGGGGAGTTCGGGGAGGAGTTATAGACCACAATATCAGTATTTTAATAAATATATTTAGCCTACAATTATATCAAATAGAAACAAAGCACAAACATTTGCTTGACCAGCAGCAACAGCAGCACATTGCAACATTATTTATTTACCCCAAACTCTCTTTGCAGAACACACATTGGTCCTTGCTCCCCTTGTCTTCCCAGCCATTTCCTCACGCATAATGTTTTTCTTTTTCTCCTTTTCGCTGCAAATCAGTGCACAGACAATTTGGATCGCAAGCTTCTTGCAGGCTATCATTTTTAATAACAATTTCAAACTCGCGCGAGAACTGCGGTCTTACGCACGCGGGATTTTGCGTTATTTCCTTATCACTTCTCGCGTGTGTTTGGTTGCGAAACGTAGTTTGCGGGCCAGACAGGAGTTGTCGGCGATTCTTCCTCCTGAAAGTCATGCAGTGTGAAACCTCCTGTCGCCGATGTATCGTGCAGTGTGAACACACCAGCAACTGAATGTTACCCTGGATAGTCATGCAGTGTGAAAAGAACAGTGACCCGACTACTTTGAAAATCATGCAGTCTGAACTCGGCATTAGTTTTTCCCTGTCTGTTTAATTAGAAATTCCCATCACCTGTGTCTTGTTAATTAGCCCCAGTACATTTAAACCCTGTGTTTTCCCTCAGTGTTTGTTGGTCGTCGTCCATGTATGGTTGTGTGTATTGAAGTCCTGGAGTTTTTCCTTTGTTCCTGTATGTTTCTGGAAGCTTAGTTTGTAAATAAATCAACTACATTGAAGTTCCTGTGCCCTTGTCTTCAGCATCCTGCAACAACCCTGACAGAATGACCAACCCTTTAAAACCAAAAATTAGCAAGGTGAGAAATAAAAAGAAGAAAAAGGTGAACCCCATGGAAACACCTATCCTCTTTTTATATGAGTGCTCACTTGAGGAATATGCAGGGCTTTACCTGGATCTTTATGATGATGTGACATGGGATGAAGAGGAACTTAAACAGAGTTTTTGGGGTGGATTGAAAGACCTTCTTCCCCAGATACTTCTGGTAAAAGATCTCTCTCTGACTTTCCTGGAGTTCGTGGATCACACGCTATGGGTGTGTGGATCCAACTTCGTGGTGGAAGATCTTCCACTCCAGCCAGTTCCGAGTCCAGTATGTCCTGAGCCCGTCGCCTGTCCGCCAGAGACCATCGCCTGCTCACCATCGCCAGAGCCCGTTGCCTGTCCGCCAGAGGCCATCGCCTGCCCGCCAGAGCCAGTCTTCGAGCAAGAGCCAGAGCCAGTCTTCGAGCAAGAGCCAGAGCCCGACGCCTACACAGCCTACCCAGAGCCATCATTCGCTGCAACGCCCCCTCGCTCTTGTAAACGGAAGAGGAAGAAGACTTCCTGCATTCCCCAAATTCTGGAGGCCACCCCTGAGCCGCACACGCACATGCATCCCTGTCAGCTACCTCAGCTCCATCCTCTCTTGAGCCACATGTTTCCACCCTCAGTCCAGCCGAGCCTGCGCTTCACGCCAGTCCAGCCGAGCCTGCACTTCACGCCAGTCCTGCCGATCCTGAGACTGAGAGCGTCATGCCCGCCGAGCCTGAGACTGAGCACGCTGCACTTGAATCAGCTCATGAAGACACAGTGCTGATTGTAGTGTCTACAGCTATTCTGTGTGTGTGGGCAACACACACATAGATTACGGCCCATGAGTCCAGCCCCGAGTTTCCTGATATGCTGGTCCTGTCCAGCCCCGAGTCTCCTGATATGCTGGTCACGTCCAGCCCCGAGTTTCCTGATATGCTGGTCCCGTCCAACCCAGAGTTTCCTGATATGCTGGTCCTGTCCAGCCCCGAGTTTTCCAATCCGCTGGTCCTGCCCAGCCCAGAGCCCTCTTCGCAACTGGTCCTGCCCAGCCCAGAGCCCTCTTCGCTGCTGGTCCTGCCCAGTCCTGAGTACAAGGAGTCCAGTCCCGAACGCCAAGAGCCAATCTTTGTGACTGTCAAGTACCCCATTAAAATGTTGGGGGGGCGCAGTACGTCCTCTAAGGGGACTATGGAGGTCGTACCGACAGGGTCCTCACCACCATGGCCACCCGAAGGGTCACCACCGCCCTGGACGCCCGAGGGTCCGACAGCTCCGCCCTGGACGCCTGAGGGTCCGACAGCTCCGCCCTGGACGTCCGAGGGTCCGACAGCTCCGTCGTGGCCACACCCACAGTCTGCTCCGCTGTGGCCACACCCACGAGTGGGAAACCCACTGTTTCGCCCTGGTCCCCCGAGCCTGCTCCGTCGTGGCCACATCCACAATCTGCTCCGCCATGGCCACACCCACGAGTGGGAAACCCACTGTTTCGCCCTGGTCCCCCGAGCTGCCTGCTCCGCCCTGGTTCCCCGAGCTACCTGCTTCACCCTGGAGGCTTCCCGTCCTGTGCAACCACGCCCTCGTCAGCCTCCAGGGCGCCCACCCTCCCACCCCTCTGGATGTTATACGGCGCGAGGACGCGCCTTCGGGGAGGGGGGGGTTCTGTCACGTTTTGATGTGTTGAGTTCTGTTCTGTGATCTTGTTTTCCCCTGTCTTTTTTTATTTATTTATTTTTATTTATTTTTTTTTCTGTTAGTTTTTCCCTGTCTGTTTAATTAGAAATTCCCATCACCTGTGTCTTGTTATTTGGCCCCAGTACATTTAAACCCTGTGTTTTCCCTCAGTGTTTGTTGGTCGTCGTCCATGTATGGTTGTGTACTGAAGTCCTGGAGTTTTTCCTTTTGTTCCTGTATGTTTCTGGAAGCTTAGTTTGTAAATCAACTACATTGAAGTTCCTGTGTCCTCGTCTTCAGCATCCTGCAACAACTTTGACACCTATAGGCTAAATTAACAGTATGTACTCGTTCTTCATGTTACCTGCACCCAGATCTCCTGGTTTATTTGTCAGTTGGTTTGAGCTCAGTGCATTATGGGGGTTTTCCCTACTATTTTTCCCCTACATCATAGCCATTATCTCTATAGTTTTATTAAAAGCCCATCTTGCCAGTGCAAATCACCCCTTAGGTTGGTGAACAAAAAGGCTGGTTCAAACCCTGCAAGGGGCGATTCATGACCACTGACAGTGCCACTGAAAAAGCCCCTTAAATCCAGGTTGCTTCAGGGGATATTGTCCATGATATAAGTGTACTGTAAGTCACTTTGGATAAACAGCCAGAAAAAAAAAAATGCTTATCATTTTAGACTTTTCAGAACACCACGCAGAGCTCGGAGATAACAAAATCCCTGAAAAGCTGAACATTCAAAATCTATCAGCTGAAGTTCGACAGCTACAGAGACAATGCTTGGAAGAAGAAAAGAAAAAACAACCCATACTGTATGTGAATGGTAAGCACTCATCCTCATGGAGTTAAGTGGCATGAAAAATGAATCTAATGAAGCAGAGAACTGCACAGAATAGGACAGCATGTTCCCAGGCTTATGTGAAAAAGGATCATCATCATCATCATCACCATCACCATCTTCTTCTTCTTTGTCATTGTTAAACAGGGGCAAGTCACCCCCAGAATGCATAATTTTGGTGACCAATTCTTTGGTTATGGGTAAAACTGGGTTTATGAATTAAAGCAGTATAGAAGCTGGGGCAGCTTTCAAAAGGTAAACTTTTGTACCCTATTTACCACTAAACTGTGTGTATTAGTGTCTTAAAGGCACATATTAGTACTTAAAGTGATATTACCTAAATGATTTATAGTAACTTTTGACAGCTTTTGTGCCTTTTTTGTGAGTGAATCTTTTAGATGCCATGGACCCCCAAATATGATCTTCCTGGTGCGAGGCCCCCCATTCCTAAAGTTTAAAAGCTATATATTTTCATGTAAAGACCAAATGTATACTGTTCAAACTAATAATATAAATATTCGGTAATTTCTTTGTATGTTCTGGTTTTTTTTTTTTTTTTACCATTGTGCTTGAATCTAGATATTATTTATTATTTTATTTGTTTAGAACGATTATTTATTATTATTAATTAAATCAGTTTATTTTAATCAGTGTTTTATTTAAATGATTTATTTAGTTTAATCATTTTTTATTACGTATTTATTTGTAATTTTTTTTTTTTTTGCACTGAACTATATGAGCTATAGGATTAGTTTTAGACTTCAGTGCTGAAGTTCAACTTATTTCATGTTTGCTAGAAAGGTCAATATTCCAGTAACAAGCCACCATGCCTTCTGTTTTTTTTAAAGCTCAAGGTCAAACCTGTGTCAAGTGCTGCGAGAGAGCTGAAAGCCAAACAGCTGCTTTGACCCAGCATGCTCTCTGCTTCACTCAAGCCTCATTGTTGTTGTTTTTTTCAGAGAATAGCCTGACAAGCAGAGCACTGATGATGAATGTCAGCTTAAATTAAAAGTAATGACATTTATGATAAAGATAATAATTATGTTTTTTTTTTCTAAGGAGAGAATGAGATCAAGACATATAGGCTACACATGCCTAACTCAAACCTGCATGAGCACCGCATCATAATTACATTTTGTTTGATTGACGTTTAATTTAAATAACTAAATCTCTGAAGTATTTAAATGTGCACAAAGTTGTTCCTTGTCAAAATGTTTTACACATAAATTAATGAATTGAAAATGAAAATATGTTTAATTATGTTGTGCGCAAGTTTGCGGTGTGATACGAGAGATACAGTTACCCATCCAGATGAGTGTTTTAGCACTGCTGTTTATGATGGTGGATATTAGGAAATATCAGATCTCTGAATGCCACATTTGACCAGTCAGAATACAAAACCTGTATACAAGACAAGTCACAAATATGAAATACAAATTTTCCCTATGTTCCTTTTTTTTGCTTCACAACTCAGGATAGTCACTTCTGCTTGAACCTATATAAATATAAAAAAAAAAAACATAAAAAAAAAAAAAATTTTCAGAATAGCTTTGAGCGTAGTTGAATATACCATAGACATTATCCTGAATTGCCCTTTTTGTGGATCAGCTGACCAACCTGACAATTTGGAATCATCTGGCAGAGTTACATTTTCTTCCAGTAGTTTTGTTCTCTCTGTAGACTTTTTTAATAATTAATTGAGATGTCTGATGAGCTCAAAGACTTGTTTGTTGCTGCATAATAAAACAGTGTTTATTCTAGCTTGTGTCTTCACAATCATAGCATGGTAAAGAAGAAATGTCTCACACAATCCTCTAAAGGCAGGAGACAAAAAAAAAAAAACCTTTTGGCAGGAGGCAGGAGATGTTTGACTTAATGGACTTTCTCATAATAACACTGATGGATACAAACTGGCAATGCAAATGCATAAGTGAAAAATCCTGACTGCGAAGCGAATCAAACTTTTCACAAAGTAAGAAATTTGGCAGCAATAGGCTGTTTGTGGTATGACAATAACTTTGTATTTACTAGGCCTATAAATCATGGAGTTCATTTGGCAAGCTTTTCAGAATCTTTCTTCTTAGTTGTGTCAGTCCGCCACACAGAGCAGAATGTTAGTAATTCTCTTGAAGAATGATGAGGAGGAATATTTCTGAGATAGGCCTATATGTTTAACTAAACACTACAGGATGAGGAAACCAGCACCAGATAAGACATGTAGTTTATCTGACGGTTATTATCGCTCTCCTGCACGGTGAAACAAATGGAATACTGTATATCAGTGAGAGTTCATAAGACTGCAGCATCATCTGTTTTGTGAAATATTTTCTGGCTTTGACATGGTGAACTTTGTTCAGTAGTGGCAAGAAAAGGAATTCTCATGCAGCAAAGTTTTACCAGAGTCCTTGAGGAAAAGGTGTGAACACTTTGAAGAACTTTTCAAAGTATTCACTATCCAAAGTAGACTATTCCTTATGCTGTTTTTCTTCTCTGTTGACTTTTAAAACGTTTCATGCCAATCCAGAGTTGTTTTTATTAGTTGAAAGCTTGCATTCAAAATCAAATCGATTTTTACTTATTTTCTGAAACTTTCATTCAAATTGTATGGGATTAGATGACACCAAGCATGAAGAGGTTAATGCTCTGCCTTTCTTATTTGTATTAATCTCTTGGGCCCAGCAGTTTGTTTTTGTTCTATAGAGGACTTAAGCCATATTATACATTTCTCTGAGACCACACAGAGGGTTTTTTGTGGTGTCTTAAAGAGGACATCCTGGGCTTTCAGAGATACTAAATTTAGCAGTTTGACCATGACAGCATCCTTTGGGTTTTTTAGAAATAGGCTATCTGACAATATCAGAAACATCACCTTGGCTATATGTAGTATGGAAAGAGGGACAGGAGGTATGCTGATTCATTTTCAAATAAACTGTAAGATTTTCAGTCAGGGTATAGGCTAATTTACTTTTACAAAAAAAAAAAAAACGAAATAAATATATATATATATATATATAGGCCTATGCAGAAGTGTTCATACAAATATAAAAATACAAATATAAAAATCTTTTATAAAAATCTTTGTCAAAATCTTTATTTTATAATCAGAATTATAGAGAAAAGAAAATCTAAAGATTCTTTACATTCAACATTGTAGCTTGTATTTTAATGTGCCTTAATCCTGTCTAAGAGTACAAAAAAATAAAATCTTAATAAAAAGGAAATTGATTTCATGTTTCTTATGTAAAAAAAAAAAAAAAACTGCTCAAAGATGTTTGATGGGTAACAATCTGTCCCATCATGCATCTCTGCAAAAGACCACTTTTAACCACGAGTACAACACTGAAGCGAATCGGTTCTTCTGAATGGCAATTTTCAATGAACCAGGGAAGTCACGTGAAGGCCCACTGGGAATTTGTCCTGAGCAGTGGCCATTCATTGCGGCGTCCGATTCCTTGCTCAAGGGAACCTCAGTCGCGTCCTGTTGGTATTAAGAATCGAACCCGCGACCTTCGGGTGATCAGTCTGACTCAAACCTCAAAAGTGTTCCCAAACGTCCATTTTACCCAATTGATGATTCATGAATTGTTTTGACTGAACCGTTTAGAAGAATCGCGAATCGGTAAAAATTACTGAATCAGTTTGTTCAGTTGACTTGAAGCAGTTCTACCCGGCTGCTGGATCGAACGGTTGGTTCATTCATTGTCTCACAATATAAAATTCTAAATATTTTCAGCTAAAGTTACATTTACACCAATTTTACAATGTTATGCACGCATCAACTTGATTTATTTATGAAAATTATCGAATAGAATATTCGCTTTTTGTTCGTCAGTCCGTCGAATAATCTCAATTTGACGTCGCGCGCGCTGTCTAGTGTAAGGTAAGTTTCGGTCGACATAAAAAAGTACCATATTCACGTAGGTAATTTATCTTTCTCTAACAATCTAAAATGTCATTTACTTGAATTGGCAAATCATATTTTATAAGTAAAATAATCTCTGCTATTGTTATAGATCCTGTCAGGCTGACACGTGCTCATGTCGACTTGGGTAACGAACATGAATCGTTGTTTGCACAAAAGGCATAGTCTCGATTGCAATCATTGGACTTATATATTGGATTTACTAAAGCATTTTTCTATTGTGAAGCAATCTTGCACAATGACTCATTAATGTATTTGTTGCATGCTGTTTAAATTAACTCATGCAAATGTTTTAAGAATTGCTTATTAATCAGTGCATTGAGATTTACTAATATTATGTAATGCCTAATAGGTCTGCAGTGCTTTGACAATGTTTTAGATAGACATGTCAAGAAACCTCCATTGATTTATGTGCTTGTTTTTGTCAGTTGCATTGAAGTGCAATAGGAAGAAATGGATCCAAAACGACCACCCTTTCCTGGACCCCCAGGGGCCACCCGTCTACCATGGCTGCAGCCAGCAGAAGATCAGGGTCAACTGCCGGACCAGTCCCCATTGGGGCGAGCCAGAGGTCTTGTCCTGTCTAAAGACGAACCTCACCCTGGACGAGGTAGAGCCCTAGGTGTACCTGTAGAATCGCCTGTGCGATTTGGCAGAGGAGTGACTCAGTCTGTAAGTGAGCCTCTGGTGGGCATGGGTAGAGGAGTGCAATTACCGATGGAAGAGGGAGGTTTTGGGCGAGGCCGAGGTTTTTTGCTGCCCACTCCTGAGCCCACTGTTGGGATAGGTAGAGGGGCTGCTGTGGGACCAGTGCCTACCCGGGACATTGAAAGATCAGATGTGCAGGAAAAGATGCCTGAGCTGCAAGCAGAGGTGGCTCCAGTTATTACCAAGGTAAGTGGTGGGCATAGTTAGGGGGCTGCAAAATTTGGGGAATAATTTTTTTTATAAAAATTTTTTTTTTTTTTAAATTGCCATTGTGATTTAAAATGCAATTAAAACAATTCTAGGGTTGCTGTGCTTGCACAATTTGGCCAATGCACAATTTTGTGATTATATATCACTAATAAAAATATACAAAATAAATATTACTAATGTAACATTTCACTGTAAAATAAAAACATTGAATATTGCTTGTTTGTCGAGCCGCACAATTAGGCCAAAAGTTTGTGATTTATAAATCAATATGATTATATTATTATTATTATTATTACTAAATAAAAATATTAAAATTACACACAAAAAAAGCAAAATACTATTGTAAGATTGAAGAAAAATAATATAATAATACTTTTATTTTACATCACAACTGTATTTATGGCTAACTTTTATGTTGAAAGAAAATTGCAGGGAGCCCTTAAAGTTGTCTCATAAGCGCTTCCCATTACAAGTTTGGGAAGATGGTTGCCGCATGTTGCGTTCCCAAATTTGATAATTGCAGTGCACTAAGCCATATCGCAAATTTTAATTAATGGCTACTTTAAAAAAATAACATTTGTGTCACCAAAGTACAGAAAATGGCTGTTTATTGTTATTTATCTTCTGGATAAACACATTTGATTTGGTAATAGATTTAAGCATTAGGTCTCAGGTTTGGATTTCTTTTAGGTTGATGCTCCTGGGACAGGGTCATCGCTGGTGTCCATGTTCAGGGGCCTGGGCATTGAGCCAGGAAAGACCTGGGGCAGAGGGGCAGCACCTATTGGTATGTGAGAGAACAGAGAGAAAAGTTTTATTTTTGTTTCATTGTGTGTCTTAAGATTTTCAGAAGTGACTTTTAAATGAAAAGTTCACCCAAAAAAGTCCTGTCATCATTAACTCACCCTCTTTTTGCTTGACCTTATTCCATTTTCATGGAATACAAAATGAAATGTTTAGAACAATTGTAAAAGCTGTTCTTGTCCATGCAGTAAGATAAGAGTCCCTCTGCAGATCCGACAATGACAAAAAGCACCATAAAAGTAGTCCTTATACATTCAATATGTAGCTGATGCAGACATCCACCCTCCAAAAACTTAAACGCAAGTGGTCTTAAAAGACACATTTGAAATGGCTGTGAAGCTGAAGACGACAACTCCCATGATTCCACGCTCATTCACGGTGTCAAGCTACGCCTTTGTAATTGTTTTGAATAAGCGACCTCTAGCTTTGAAAATTACATACTTTTAGTTTAGGTCGCTTTTTTTGGCCTAAAACCAAAAATAACTGTTTCGCCAAAAATGTTAGGTAGCTGAAATTTTGGTGGATTTCTAATAATAATAAGAAGAAATGTTGTCTTGAGCACCAAATCAGCATATTAGAAAGATTTCGGAAGGATCATGTGACACTGAAGACTGGAGTAATGGCTGCCGAAAACATGTATTAAAATAGTGAGCAGGTATTTTAAATTGTGTTGTTTTTTTTTTTCTGTGGTTTTTGATTAAATTAATTTAGCCTTGGTGAGTATAAGATGCTTCTTTCAAAAACATTACATTACGCTGAGATGATTGAGCATTCATTCAGGCTGAGATGCAGCATTTGGTTTGTTAAAAGATGAATGCTGGCACCATAAGAAGCAGGGCCTATAATACTATACATTATAAATGCAATGCATCTTTCTGTATATTGTATTTAATCAAACTCGTACCTGTTTCATTATTCATGTCAGGGCTAGGTTAATTGGAGTGGGCATTAAATTGTGCTCCATCATTCTTGTATCCTTGGCAACACCAACAAAGTTAAATAGTCATCACTTAGACTTGTGAATTACTGCTCAAGACAGCAGGAAGGTCAAGTAGCTAATATTGAAAACAAACTTAATCTGCAATGTAAATACAAATGATGAAAGTAAGCCCATTAATCTTGTATTTAAGAGCTTTTTTCTTTGTAAGGATTTAAATAGTGCTTGAAATAGTCTTTGGCTTCTGTATCGGTGACCTTTCTACGGTTTCGCCTTGCGCATAACTCTTCGGGAGCTGGGCTCTTTTTCAGACTGCACTTCACAGCAGACTGACTGGCTTAAAAAAATATTTTTTCAATGCAAACATGACATTTTAAGATAAGACTTCGAGCCTTTTCGAGCACTATAATACCCTATGGCTCATCACAGTGTTTCTTATGTTCATAATGCAACGGTTCTGGAATTAAACAAGCTGTCTTAACCAAGATCTTCCAATCAGCAGCTCGTCCACTTGATTTTTTCTGACAGTGGATGTCAGATATCAATATGTCAGTACCAAAAAAAAGGAGACTAAAACAATATCAACAAATCATGTTGAATGTCCTCATAGTGAGATGACATCCTGCCATCCTGATTCCGTCCACGTTTTACGCATCACGAAAATCATGTTTTTTTTATTTTTTTTTATGTATATCATCTCCAACAGTTTAGTTAACGAAGTAGGCTGTCTAAGTGTTTTGTGTGCGAGTATAATTCTGCTATTTGTCTGTATTGAATGTTTTCTCTGTCTTTAATCAGGTAGGGGTGCAGCGGTTGATTTTGGGGCAGATGTCCAGCCCAAGCCGAGCATCATTGGGCCTGTCGCTCTGACTCCAGAAAGAGGAGACGCTTGCTTAGAAGAATCCATCAGGTGATGTTCTCCAGCACCACCCAGGATTGTTGTTTCTTGCTTGTTTTCATAGTCCAGTTTTAGGGGTGTCCATGGTTAACCGATTAACCGTTAAAAATTGCGTAACCGAGTGAAACATTTTGCTCGGTTAAGTGGCGTCAATGGCGTGCATTGAATTTAGTTGTAATACATTTTTGCACCACCAGAGACCGCTAGACCAGTTTTCTAATATGAAGCGGGCAAAGAAAGCGCGCGTCCGAGAGTGAAGGCTGTGCGCGAGCCAGAAACAAACATAGTATCCGCGCCACTGATGGCAGCACAATAATATCTTGTCTGCAGAGCCGCAGAGCCACAGCTTTACCCCAGCAGTTTTACCCCGCGTATGCGCAATTTCATCACAATAGTTTTACCCGCAGAGTCCGTTTACCGTTACATTAACCCATACAATTTGTATTATGCATTTCCTAAACATGTACTTGCTAATCAAACACTTTATCTGATAAAACTACTAATCTATGAAACACAATCGGTCTTCCGACCTTTTACTATTGTGTTGATATGCGCGAGGGAGAGAGAGCAATAGGCTACAGTGCTCGTGTTGTTTGAAGAAGGTGAGAGTTCTCGCGCGCGCGGCCGGGGCTCTCTCACTGTTTGTTCTTATGCGCCCTGTCCACTGATCTAATTAATAATTAGTTGTTACGACGACTTATTTGTTCCCTCGTTTTAATAAATCGTGGACACGTTGAACACATTCCCTCCCTCATTTTGATTTAACGAATTACAACGTGGCCAAAAACAGTTTGATACTATTATAGTGAATGCTAAAGACCTATTTTTTGTGAATTGGTGAATATTCAGGTGAATTATTTTGTGGCCACGAATTAATAATAATTATTAAACTGTTTTTCTTACCTGTGAAGATAGCTCTTCAGTGAAGGCCGACTATTCTCGTACAGCTTTTTATTCCTTTTTTTTGGTGTGTGAATTGGTGAATATTCAGGTGAATTGTTTCGTGGCCACGAATTAATAATACCTCAGCACGTTTTACAAGACCCTTCTCGATCGCAGCGGCAACGAGCACTTTGATCACTTGATTTAAAAAAAACTAAACATTTCAGCGCTAGATCGCCAAAAAAAAAAAAAAAAACGAATGCTCTGCTAGTTAACTGGAGATGTTTTTAGAGATGCACCGATTGATCGGCTGGTGACCGGAATTGGCCGATTTTCACGTGATCGGCCATGACCGGCGACCGGCCGGTCAGTCTGACATATGCCGATTTTATGCCGGTCAAATGCACTCGGGCGCCGCATGATTAACCTTTTGAGCGGTACGGTCTCATATATGAGATTTGTATGTCTGTGCCCATGAGAGTACGGTGCGGCGCCACATTTAGATGTTCAGGGACGTCGCATAACTGCCAGATTCAAACTGTGCTTTCGCGCGTTGGCTGGCGCTGAGCCAGAGTCGGACGCGTTCAGCGCTGTTATGGCACAACTAAGCAGTGTTTTCAACCTCATAATGTTTATTTTAGGTTTCAGATATTTAAATACACATAAGCACGATTAAAACAATACATTTGGAGTTTGTAAAACACACACTGATGTCTGTGGAAGCAGCAATAACAATATATTCAAATATAATTTGCCGACATGTGTGTTATTCATATCAGACAAACATAGTGGAAGTAACTATAAAGTTTACTCTATTCTTCTCAGTTCACCGGCCACTTTCTTGCATTTATTTCGGAGAAACCGATGAATTCACGTGCTGTAAATCCGACTGACAGGACAACATTGCGGCGCCCATCTCATTATAGATACCAAATACACTCACTTACACGTATTTGAGAATCGGAATATCAGATAGGCTAGTTGATGACATGGTAAGCAAGTTTGTGAATATTTTGAATAAAAAAGGAAAAGTGAAATAAAAGCGACACATCTGTCATACAGTATGCAGGGCTCCAGACTAACTTTTTTTATTAGGAGCGCTGTAGCCCCTGACTTAAAATTTTAGGAGCGCAAGCAGAAAATTTAGGGGCACACCTTCACATTTTCCCCCTAAATAACTATTACAGACAAATGCTTTGATAATAAATAGATTAAGCGTACAGAAATTATGGTGCAATTTTATTTTAAGATCACAGGGCTCCAGACTAACATCTGAGGGCCGCGGCTCTAAGTTCTACAGAAAGTATTTGGTAGCACTGTGGGATGACAAAGCACTGAGATAAATTTGAGGTGTATAGATAAAGTTAAATTTAATTATTATCCTTCATAATGTCTTAATATTATTTCAAAAGCAAAATGAGTGACAAAATAGATATTAGGGAGTGAAAATAGCCAATAAGCACCCTCAGCAGCTGTTTACAATGGTAATTTAGTCTTCTTTTAAAAAAAAAATAAGTGTGAGTTTTCCTACTTCTTGAAACTTTCAGTTTTATAAATAGAGACAATCTTTAAAGGATGAACAAAACTGTTTTGGTCGACACATTAAAAAAAAAAACATTTTAATAGGATATAGTTTTGAAGTGCTGTAAAAAGATGTGTAGGCTACTTTCATAACCACAGTATACCATAGTTATAGTTATGCCTGGTTCAGAATACGCAATTTTTTTGTCTGTTACTATAGTCAATGTATCAGATTACACGATTTCGACTCCTAAAAATCTTGTCATGTCCTGGACAAGAAACATTGTCAGACTACACATTGCTTTACAACCAGTCATCTCGAGCCGTCTCACACACATATTCACTCGCACATGTACACACGCACTCACTCACATACACGCACATAGACTAACGCACGCACGCACGCACACACTCACTCACTCACTCACTCGCGCACACACTCTCTCACTCTCTCTCTCTCGCTCGCTCGCTCGCTCACTCACTCACTCGCGCGCGGGCGCACACACACACACTCATTCACTCGCGCGCACACATACACTCATTCACTCGGAACCCTTCATGGAGGACCGTTAAAAAATTAAACATGCTAGTCTTCTTGTCGTGATGTCGTAAACAAAGCATCGCAGACGCGACGTCGGTTGTCGCCCACTATGAACGAGATGAAATTTACTGGTCGCACATGTGCGACTGGATGTAAAATTTAGTCGCACACTCTCAAATTTTGGTCGCAAAATGCGACCATTTGGTCGCAGTCTGGAGCCCTGGTATTATTGTGGCTGCGGTGTGACGCGTCGCCATGGAAACATTAAAGGGAACGTTCGCGAAAAAACTCACTCGGGGGGTGGGGGTGTCAGTTAGAATATTTTAAACTTACGCGTGAAAGGGTTAAAGAAAAGATGGAAAATAAATATTTGTGTGTGCTGTAAAGTGGTTAGAAAAAAATTAAATCGGAATCGGCTAAAATCGGTATCGGCAGGTCAAACTCAGTGAAAAATCGGAAATCGGAATCGGCCTAGAAAATTGTAATCGGTGCATCTCTAGATGTTTTGTTTATTTGTATTGCTATTCCTGCCGCGAGATGTTTCAAAAGTGGTGGGGACAATATCGACCTTAGAAAATAGTGGTGGGGACATGTCTCACCCGCAAATTACGCCTATCTCGGGGTTGCGGCGCGCACACTATGGTTAACCGAGTATTAACCGCTAAGGGCCTCGGTTAACGGTTAATGAAAAACTTGAAACCGTGCAGCCCTATCCAGTTTCTTTATCACAAATTTTTTATTTTACATGGATAACATTCTATTTCATTTCATTTCAAACCTGCATTACTTTATCTGGAAGTTGGAAGATTGTAAGTGAATAAGAACTCAAATTTGTGTCTATTCATCACACAAGGCTGTCATATGACTTCAGACAAGTTAAGCCATATGGATTACCTGTATGATAATTTTATGGGATTTATGTTGTCTTTTTGGAGCTTATAATTTTGCTTCATTGAGGGAAGAAAGTCATATGTTTTGGAACGACATAAGGATGAATAAATGAGAGATTTTTTTTTTACTATCCCTTTAAAATATGAATATTGAAATGTATCACTTTGTGCATTTACAGTTTCCTGGGCAGAGGATTTGTTGGTGTTGGCAGAGCAGCATTGCCTCATATGGGTGTAGGTCGTGGACCGATTGGCCCATCAGGCCCTATGTCTCCCATTGCTGCCCCTTTCTCTTTGGCGTCTGCTGCCTCCATCTCTGAAGAATCTCCGATTGTTCCAGGAACACCCACTAAAGTTGAAGTGAAAATTGAGATAGTGAAGTATGAATTGTTTCAGTCTCCTCTGAGTGTAATTTTGGATCATTTCAAGCAAGTAAATACGTCGTATGTAATTTGCAGTATATACAGCATTCAAAGTTTGGGGTCAGTAAGATATACATTTTAAGAAATGAATACTTTTATTCAGCAAGGATGCATTAAATTGATCAAAAGGGATAGTTGTAATGGTATAAAATATTTCTATTTGAAATAAATACAAATGTTCATTTGTGCTTTCTATCAAACAATCCACAAAAATATTAACTGTTAAGACTGATAATAAAAATAGAGTATGTTAGTTTTACATTATAGATATTAGGGGTGTGCACAAATTTTCGAATATTCGATCTGTAATTATTATTCGAAAAATAAAATACTATTCGAATTTTACTACGTTGCTTTGCTGGCCATAAATGCAGTGAATCCATGATAAATCCCAAGCGCTAACTCACAGTAATAATTAAATGCACTGGGTGGCGCTGTGGAGCGTGTTAACAAGTTGTTTGTATTTGATCAGATAATGTTGTCGTCTGCCTCGCCAAGTTTGGAATTAATCTTACGAAATGGAATTACTTTTGATCAAATTAATGAATGAATCTGAGTTATAATATCATCAGCACAATAAGAAATCACATGAAATCCAAACACCAGTCGTTGAGGAAAGACAGTTGTCCATCACTGCATTCACAACTGCAGGCCAGCTAAGGATCCCGCGTGAGCCGAGATGATAACTTATCTGATAGTAAAATGATTTTGAGATGTATACTTCCTTTAAGTTTCGTTGAGGGAGACTCGTAAGTGCTGTTAGAAACCTCGCTTAGCACACCGTTATCTTTGTCGAGCGCGTTTTCTCACTCGAGCATGTGGATATTATTGTTTTTCTCAACGTAAACGTGAAACAATATAAACACGATAATCATATCCTGCTGACTCGAGTGTATGTGTACGTTCTGTACGATAAGTGGCGCAGTCTGCTTTATTATTGCTGCTTGAGCTTAAATGCTTTTGTTCTTTATATTTTTTGTTTACACATATTGTTTAATGTTTTCAACTAAAAGAAAACTTTAACATCTATTGTAAGCTTGTTGTGTATATTGCCTAATTGTAAGCTTGTTTAGAAATGGTGACAAAAACGTAAAAAAAGAAAATATAAATAAATAAACGAATATGAGCCAGAATATTCAAATGCAATATTTTTGAAAAATGCCCATCCCTATTATATATTCTAGCTGAATTGTGACACAACTCTGCCTAATTCGCAAATTAATCGCTTGATTGGTGCGGTTCTTTACAACAAATCAATCCAACTAGTTGGTACAAGCACATGTGTCTATCTAACAATGTGTTCTTCAGGGAGCCTCTGCAGAAAATAGGAACCAAAGGCAGTCCTGTGTCCATCGGATCAAACTACATTCCCATCTGCTGCAAAAACGATGCTGTGTTTCAGTACCATGTTACATTTACGTGAGTCTTAAAGATCCCCTGTGGTTATAATCAAGTTTTTAATGTTGTTTATATGTCTGTGGTGTTTTTAATATGCTTTCATACAAACCATGAGCAAATTCTTAAGTTAACACCATTGCTGAGCATTTTCTCCTTAAAAATGCAGTGTACCAAAGACAGTCTCAAAAATGCGGTTTGAAGCCGCCACTGTTTCCTACCTTCACAAACATGGAACCAATTTCGTTAACTTGTGGGGCGGGGCTTTTCCTGTCATTAGGATGCTGACGTTCGACTTTGTAAAGAGCGATAGATAAAATACATTACAATTCTGATACATCGACTTGTAGAAGACCTTGTAGACGAAATTCAGGAGAAAAAATCTCCAAATGCTCCACGTGAAACTTTCTTACCTTGCTCTACGTTGACTTTACTAGTTCCAGCTTCACCGTCTTTTTTTTAAAATATTTGTTTAGAAAATCTCTAAGACCTCTATTTTCTTCTTCTCTTTTCTTTCCTTTTCTGAGCACCGGACTTGTACTGACCGGACATTTTGAGCGTACTGAACTTCAGATCAAATGACAACATCAAATTTTGATCAGCGGCCAAACCATTTTTGTGTTGGGGGTGGGGGGGGGTTGACCACTATTTCAAGGACAATTAGGAAGAAAACAAATAAAAAGCTTTTATGTAACTCAAATATTAAAAAAAATTTCCACAAATAGGCCTATTTTATAAAAAAAAATCCATAATTTAATGAGGGCCCAGGACAACAGACCTGTTTGTCCCCCCCTATCGGTGGGTGTGCTGGTATCGGTACCTGAAATTTGGTGCTGGTACCCAACGGTACCTTTTTCGGTACTTTAGGCATGTTTACCTCAATAACTGTAAAGAAACTGTAAGTCATTTATATATATTATATTATATTATGCCAGAGTCGCTGTCTGCCATTGTCTGTGATGCTTGAATATTAATAAAAACATCCATTTTAGTAATAAAATAAAATAAAATTCTATGAAATGTTTTGTGAATTTTCTAGTAATCAAATGAAGACATAAAACATTAATTTAATTGATCTTTTATCTTAAATTAAACTTTTTTTTTTGTCAAACAACATGCGGCACAACTGAGCTTTGTACTGTTCAAATTACAACATAGAAGAAAAAGTGTGATTATTCGTTAAAAGATTTAATTTGATAATTTATTATTATTAGTGTTAGTACCGTATTATTATTAAATTGAATCTAAATTCTACTGTACAACAGTAATATATTATCAAGTTAAACCAAACTTTTATTTTGGCGGGTTAAATGTGAATCGGTACTCCGTAGTAGCGACGTAATTTGGTCGGTGCCGTTAAAAGTACAGAGTTTGGTACCTAACTGGTACCTGATTTAGTGGAGGCGGGGACTAATTTACTTTTTTTTTTTTACTAATTTTTAACTTTTTTACTAATTTACTAATTCGAACTGCATATGCTATATATAATAATAATAATAATAATAATAATAATAAATAAAAAAAACGTTTAAATGTGTTATTTTGATGATCAAAAATTTGTTTTAAGAGCTATTGACTGTTCCAGATCAGTAATGGCCAGTTAACTATGAAGATGCATTAGTGGACTTTTAATTAAACATGGGTTTTTCATATGCATTATTTAAAGGAAACAAGTTGTTTGCCCCTGCCTGTCAGAATAAAGTAGAGATTTTAGTTCATGGCCTATATTGTGACCATTATTGATTGAATAATTATGATTAGCAGCATTTCCTTTAGAACACATGATTAATGAAGTGAATGATTGGCTATTGAATTTCAGCCCGAACATTGAGTCTATCGGTATGCGCTTCGGTATGATGAAGGAACATCGGCCTACCACGGGAGAGGTGGTGGCTTTTGACGGATCTATCCTCTATCTGCCAAAACGTCTTGAAGAGGTTTGTATGCATGTTAGATGTTGTTATTTTCCACTATAAACATTCCTCATTTCCCAAGTTTACTTTGGCTTTGCTGTGTGACAGGTTGTTCATCTTAAAGCTGAGAGAAAAACCGACAATCAGGAGATCGACATCAAGATCCAGTTGACAAAGATTCTGCCGCCCAGCTCTGACCTGTGTATCCCATTCTATAACGTGGTTCTGAGGAGGTGTGTATTCTCTTCTTCTATCTGTATAGTATCAGGATTCTCAAGACACTACAGGGGTTAAATGTTTTGCTCTTTCATGGTTTGGAAAATCCTCTTTTGAGAGAATACAAATTCTCTCTTTTATTAATGTATGACCTCACTAATGGTTTGAAATAAGAGTTTGATGTTTTATGTAGACATAATGTAATGTTGACAATGCAAAGTGAACCTTCCCTGGTTCATTTATGCAAACTGAGCTGCAGAAACAGGTTAAGGTTGTGACATCAGAACCATGAGAAAAATAATTTGCCTCAAATGAAATTGTCGATACATCAAGGTTAGCCACTTATAACAGAGGTCATTTACACTACACTGTTCAAAAGTTTGGGGTCGGCAAGATTTTTTTGATGTTTTTGAAAGAAGTCTTATGCTCACAAAGACTGCATTTATATGATCAAAAATATAGTAAAACAGTAATATTAAAATATTGTTTTCTGTTTTAAAATATTATAATATATTCAGATGTTGAATATATTTTGAGCTGAATTGCCAGCATCATTACTTTGTAATGATAATCATTACTTGTTTACATCAGTCTTTAGTGTTACATGATCCTTCAGAAATCATTCTGATATGCTGATTTTTATCAATTGAAAACAGTGGTTCAAAAGAACAGCATTTTTTTTTTTTTTTATGTCTGCTGTAAGATCAATTTGATGCATCCTTGCTGGAAAAAAAATCTTACTGACCCCTCATTTTTTGAATGATCGTTCCATTGATCCAAATGGCCTTCGTTGTTTTTCAGAGATTTTATCCCATGAACTTTGCAAACAATGGGAAATCCACATACAACCAAAAAGTACTGCAGTATGCAGTGTTATTGTGAAAACTTTCAAGATAAACTTGATACAATTTCTGATAAAGTGTACTGTGTCATCACAAACAGACATATGGGACAATTTGTAGTGCTATGTTACAAAGGATAGAAGCTATACTGAAATAATCAAATTCATACTGAAATAATAATACGTGTGCACCATTAAAACTACACGGTAATAGAAAGACAAAATAGCATTAAAAAAGTCAAACTTGAATAGCCCGACCTCTGAGAGAATGTAAGATCTCTGTGTTTTCACTGGGCATAATTCTTCCATCTCTGTTACAGAGAGAACTCTTCTCTTGTAAGACAAAACCCTTAGCAGTCGTATCACTCAGTGAATTCCCTCGTGTGTTGTCCTGGAGTCTCTGCACTGGGCCTGTCTGAAGTCAACCATGTTTGAAATCTACAATTAGCTGTGGTCTCGGTGGGGACTGAACACCCTGTTTGCTCTTGATAGCCAGGAGTGAAAACATGCTCCTGAGAGACCGCTCGCCTGCGCCTGCTTCACTCCATTTCCCTCCACTGCGTCTTTTAAAGATCAGAGATGGGGTCATCAAGCAATTTGGGAAAATTAAATAAGTGTAATCGAATTACGGGCCGCGTGACGTAGCAGCCCGAAGAGAAATGAAGACTATGGGTTCTGTTCCGTGTTAAACCAAAATGATAGGTTCAATACTCGTACAAGTTAAACTCATCCCACAGCACAACAATTTATTTCGTCTTCTAAAGGCCAAAAGGTTACAGTGAGGTATTTACAATAGAAAATGATTGGGTCCATTTTTGGAGTGCTTAATGGCATAGAAAATTATTGGGCCAATTTTTGGAGTGTTTAATGGCACAAGTGATGCTTGTGATTTTATAAATGATCGTACATTTATGTTTTTGGTTTAGCTGTAAAGTTGTTTCAATTGTTATTTTTGCAGCATTACAGTTTTCACATTTTAGGTTGTCATAACAACAAAGTTATATAATATATATATATACTAATTCAATTAATGTCAATTAGATCATCATAATCAAGTTTTATCGCAAAAAAATCTCAAAGGCTGCCTACCAATAACCATTTGATAATTTATGGCCATTATTAAAGTAAATATTCAGTAATGTATTGGGAAACGCTGCCAGTGTGAAAACACAAAATGAGCCTGCTGTTGTAGTTAAGCTGTTGTAGTTAAGCTGTTCGCTTGCGCACCACATGAGCAAGCGTTGTGAAACAGGCCGTTTTGTTGAGCCCTGTGGATTATTGCTCCACTTTTTCTGTGCGTATGAGACAAGTCGGAGCTACAATGTCTTGTTGACAGTCAGCTCTGACATCTCTCACTTTCCTCTCATTCTTTCTCTCCCGCTCCAGAGTGATGAAATTACTGGGGCTGAAACTAGTGGGCAGAAACCATTACGACCCCAACGCTGTCGTGGTTCTCGGCAAACACAGGTATTTTGCACCAACCTGATTGTCCTCGATTACATTCCAACTTGCTGTGCTCCACATTGTTTGGTTTCACACTGAATAATTCTAGACTTAAGCTTCGGTATTTTTCCACCTGCCTTATGATTACCAGACACATGTGAATCGTATGAGCACCACTTACCATAATGGTTTGCATTCTGATTCTCTGTTCAGGGTCCTGGTGATTGTTTGTACCTAACTGTGTTTGTGAATGTGTGTCTGTCAGGCTTCAGGTGTGGCCTGGATACTCCACCAGTATCAAGCACACTGATGGTGGCCTCTACCTCATTGTGGACGTCTCACATAAGGTGCTGCGAAACGACTCTGTGCTGGATATCATGTGAGTTTGATCAGTGTAATCACTCATTCAGACATGTCCACATCTGTAAAGCCATTACCATTTTGTCAGTTCCATACTTTGTTCCACCTAAATACTAATACTAATATTCAACGTTTTATGTTTAAAACATCAAAACATTATTTTTGCCTTTGTAACTGCAGTTTAAATGCATTCATGTCCTCACTGAGCTGCATTAGAATACATCTAAATGCCACTTCAGATGCAGTTTCTGTGTTTCCTCTGCATTGCAAAGATGAGTTTTGTTGATTGTGTTAATTTGATTGGTAGCAGACCTATTGTGTCTTATTATTCTAAGTGAATTTGAATTTGACACATAAGATGATGCATACATTTAATTAGGTTACCAAAATGTTTTTTAAAAGGTAAAAATTCCCATAAAAGGTTCAAATCAATTTAAACTTATTAAAAAAGATAATTTCTGTCACTAATGCGAACTGACCACCACACAAATCATGAAGAATATCAAAAACTTCAGGAGTCAGCTGTCCACGGCAGTCCTAAACCTGCCAAGATACCAACACAATAAATACACTTAGCAAAATATAAATATCTGATTATCAATAAAATCCTAGAAAATATCGAGACATAATATTTTTTTTGTCAATATCGCACACCCATACTTGTATAGTTTTTCTATTTATTTATTGTGTGTTGTACGTTTAACTACTCTGTTTATGCCAGTGGATAGCATTTGATGCTGACATGGAATAAAACAATAATACAGTTTCATTAAAAATAATAAAATAATAAATTGGCCTGCGTATGAACTTCCATATCAGTTTGGATGCTTTTGTAACATTCATTTTCAATGAGAGTTGGACATTTTAGGCAATATGAATGTCAGAGACAATTGGTCAAATTTATTCAGAGTTCCTAACAGCGATTTAATCGCTGTTAGTGAGAATGAGGCCTTAGAAAGCAGCCGACTGTGAAGACCGAAAGGCAGCTCACTAGGTTTTGGATCTCATCTCATCTCTTTAAAAAAAAAAATTCAAATGCATGCTAAACTTTAGGCTCATAATCACTCTAATCAGTGCAATGATGTCAACTGCTTTACCGTGCTGTCTCCGAATACCTGTTTGTCTGCCGTAGGAACCTGATTTACCAAGGAAGTCGTGAGAGTTTTCAGGACGAATGCACAAAGGAGTTTGTCGGTTCAATCGTCATCACTCGCTATAACAACCGCACTTACCGTATCGATGACATTGAGTGGGCAAAGTCCCCCAAAGACACCTTCACCTTGGCTGACGGATCTGTGACCACATTTGTCGATTATTACAGGTTCATGTGCAATGTGGGGAACCCACTTTTCTGATTTAAGTCCAGAATGCATGTAAAAGACACGACAGCTGGACAGTAAATTGTATAACTGGATTATATGACACAAATGACATTGTGAATGTCCTTGCATTTGTAAATGGTAGCCCATTATGACAGATATATGTTGGTTTAAAGCGATAAATTACAGTTTTATGATTTGTGTTGATTTTCTAATCAGCTTTTTATATGCACAGTAAGAACTATGGCATTACCATAAAGGAACTGGACCAACCACTGCTCATCCATCGTCCAAAAGAGAGGTCCAAACCAGGAGGAAAGGTGATCTAATGCATATCAGGATTGTTGGACTAGAAGTAGATGCTGTTTTTGGTTTGCTTATAATGTTTTTAGTTTTTTTTAGTTTTTTTTAAAATGACTGACAGCTGCATGTTAGTCAGTGGTTTTTTGAATAACATGTTTCACAGGCCTGACTGAATTCACACTCCATGCTGTCATCTAGTGGTGTCACTGGGTGCTGTACATTTAATAGTAATTTATTTGGCCTGGTAACTAGTTGGCAGGGTCTGCATTTTTATAGCTATTTACTGTGCTTGTCGATGAAAGGTGAAATGAGAAAATCTACCTGTCATATACACTACTGTTCAAATGTTTGGGGTCATTAAGATTTTATTTTAAGAAATAAATACTTTTATTCAGCAATGATGCATTAAATTGATCAAACGAGACGGTAAAAACATTTATAATGTTACAAAAGATTTCAAATAAATGTAGTAATAAGAAATTTTTCTTGAGCAACAAACCAGCATTTTAGAATGATTTCTGAAGGATCATGTGACTGAAGTAATGACTGCCAAAAAAATCAGCTTTGCCATCACCGGAATAAATTATATTTTAAATTATATTAAAATAGAAAAGTTATTTTAAAATGTTATACATTTATTATATACCAATATCACTATTTTAACTGTATTTTTCAATTATTAACTCTAAACTTATGAATGGTAGTGTAGTTTTTCCATCACATACTAACCAGTCTCATGGTAAAATGGCTCCTCATAAAAACATTGAGGCAGATTTTGTTCCTCAATTGTTTGTTTGGTGACTAATGTGGAAGGATTTTCATGACCATTGGGATTGGGATTGTTATTAACGTGAATTTTTATCTACTCCATAATAGGTAATAACGGGTGAAATCCTTCTGCTGCCTGAACTCTCCTTCATGACTGGCATCCCTGAGAAAATGAGGAAAGATTTTAGAGCCATGAAGGTACGAATCCATCACCAGTCAAACAATCTTGGCACATTAACAGGTGTCAAATTGAGTCAGTTGGGTGAACTCTTTATTTTGGAAACTGTTCAGATGGGGTCACACCGAACTATCTCTCTTGGTCCCTGTGTTTCAGGATCTGACCATGCACATCAATGTGGGAGCCGAGCAACACACCCAGAGTCTCAAAAAACTGCTGCACAACATCAACAGCAATAATGAAGCTCTCTCAGAGCTAGGCCGCTGGGGCCTCAGCATCAGCCAGGAGATTCTAGTGGTGAGAAAGGAAACAGACACCTCTGTACTGTACTTGACAGTGGAAGTTTAGTGTAGGGCCCTCTTTTGTTTTAGATGCATAGTAAAAGAGAACTTTGTAATAGAAAAAATGAAGCTTTCATTTTATAAATTGTGTATTTTTTGATTTTTTTTTTTTTACTGCAATGTTTGATTGTTTGACTATTTTGTTCTGTATGATGTAGCGTTTTGAGTATGTGAAAGGCGCATTATAAATAAAATTTATTATTATTATTATCCAATGCAAGTAATTTTCAGAATCACTTATATTGACACATACTGGTCATATACTGTATGTGTGTACATCTGTGTTGTTCACCCTTTTAATTAACTGCATTAACTGTATTGATTGGCTTATTGTCTTTTTCGTTCATCATGATCCATTGGTGTTCTTTTAGCTAACTTGAATTACTTAAACGTTTTGTTCCTGCACAGACTCAAGGAAGAACTCTGCCCAGCGAGACCATCTGTTTACATGCAGCCTCTTTCGTCACATCTCCGTCAGTAGACTGGTCCAGAGAGGTGGTTCGAGACCCCTCCATCAGCACTGTGAGTCAGAACAATCAGAGCTCGGACACAGCGCAGGGTGTTTGATCAAAAAATCACTGTAGTCATTGGTTTGCTTGGGGAGTGGTCAGAAAATGCACAATTGATGCTGACTATCACACCATAAAAAGAAAGCAGCCTCGTTTGGCTTGAGTGAAATTATGGGTCTTTAAAACCACTGAATCGACTTCCTGAACAAAATGAATTCATTTTAGTGAATCAGAAACATACAGCTGAACCAGTATGGTCTGACTAAAACAAACCAGAGTCACTTTGTTTAAAAATCAATCAAAAACATACTGCTGGACCAGGGTAGTCTGACTTCAGAACAAAATGACTTTTGGTTTTCAAAATGAAAATGGTTTGTTTTAGTGAAAGCAAAAACATACAGCTGGACCAGTGTAGACTGATTGAATTAATGACTCTTATTATCCATTTTTTGTGAATCTACTTAATCTGTGACTAAACTGTAAAAGAGAAGATAATTATGCTGTATAAATAATTTTTTGTTGTTTTGAATGTGACAAAATTGAATTTGAAAGCCCTAATCTTTCACATTGCACCCAAGTCTAAGTTCATCCTCTCTCTGTCTGCTGTCCCATGATTCCTCTCTGTCAGGTCCCTCTGAACTGCTGGGCTGTTTTCTTTCCCCGGCGGGCAACCGATCAGGCAGAGGAGCTGGTGAACACTTTTACAAGGGTAGCCGGACCAATGGGCATCAGAGTTGAGCGGCCCATCCGCGTAGAGTTACGGGATGACCGAACTGAGACATTCGTCAAGAGCATTCACTCTCAACTCACCAGTGAGGTAAGGAAGGAAACTACACAGATAGACTTGCGAAACTGCAATGAAAAAAAGTTTACTATTCTCTCAAAGAACATCTCCACGGACCATGGTTCTTTTGGCGTTGTAGTATGTTGAAGTATAATCTAAATACCATAGTAAATGAATTGGCTCAAATCATTTCCTCTTCTGGTTTTCAGCCCCGTGTGCAGCTGGTCGTGTGCATCATGACCGGAAACAGAGATGACCTGTACAGCGCCATCAAAAAGCTCTGCTGCATCCAGAGTCCAGTACCGTCACAGGTTTGAGTGAAACACAATGTCTTCCAATGTCTTTTTCCCAGGATTGTTTGTTTAAAAGAATAGTTTATGTTTGAATTTTTTTTTTTTTTTTTTTTTTCAAACAATGTAAAAGTGTTTTGATCAATGTAATGCATCCTTGCTGAATAAAAGTATTAATTTCTTTGAAAAAAAAATCTTATTAGCACCTATTGAATAGTAGTGTAGATTCAACAGTAATTAAAAGGTTTTTGACTAAAAGACAACACCTTTCATTTTGGAAATGTGGTATATTTTCATGTGAAGCAGAATATACAACATGAAGAAATCTATACAATACAATCATCAGTGCTGTTAGACATTCCATATCATGTCTGAATCTCAGTGACTCTTATTTTATAGGCCATTAACGTGCGGACAATCTCCCAGCCACAGAAACTCCGCAGCATCGCTCAAAAGATCCTTCTGCAGATTAACTGCAAACTGGGAGGAGAGCTGTGGACAGTGAATGTTCCTCTGGTGAGTGTGTGTTAATCAGACCTTTTGCCCACGGGTGGCCCTGGAGTTACCGTACTGTGTGTCATTCAGTATTTGATTTAAAAAAATAAAATAATAATAATAATGCTCAAGTAAATATTGAGCATTGGGAATGAACTTGAAAATGGTCACTGCACAGTGAGAAGCAATATACGATAGCTAGGTGTGATCCATTGTCTAGTGTTTTTGTTAACGCATTATTTTCATGGGTTGATTTCCATCTTGATTTTCCTCATGAGTATAAAACGGTTCCTCCAGATTTTTAGAGACATTACCTCAAAAACCAGCTGCCACAAACTCATTAATAGTCTTGAGTTGGCAAGAAAAACATTAAAATGGCATTTGTATTAATACGTCTTTTAAAAACATAAGTGTCACACATTATTCCTTCTGAATGGTATTGATTTTGGATTGTTGCAGAAAATAAATATCAGCGAATGGGATTAACTAAAAGGAGAACTTCTAACCACTAATTTTAATTGGAACAGAAATGCCTGATGGTGATTGGGGTGGATGTTCACCATGACGCAAGCAAGAAGAGCAGATCTGTCATGGGCTTTGTGGCAAGTCTCAACAGGTAACTCATTTAACATCCCAAATCCCAAAGCACATAAACACTACCATTCAAAAGTTTGGGGTTGTTTTTGAAAGAAGTCTCTTATGCTTATTTATTTGATTAGAAATACAGTAAAAACAGTAATATTGTGAAATATTACAATTTAAAATAACTGTCACGTGACCCTTCAGAAATCATTCTCATATTCAGATTTTATATATATACAGTACTTAGAAACACTAAGGGTGTTTTCACACTAGCTGGGTTTCCATCCAAATGTGGAGCAAATCTTTTCAAAGTTACCAAAAAACAAATGCGAATTAGGTACATTTCCATCAAGTTGTTAGAGCGGATGACAGTGGTATTGGTAAACTAATATATTTGGGATGACGTTAATTGAACGCAAATGCACCAGGGTTTGATAGAATCAAGTTGAGTGTAAAACCAGACCAACGTTGCGGGGGGTGCCGGGAAAAATCCCGCTTTGACTTAGACCGCAACAAACGTTTCCAGTGTGAAAGCCCCGTAAGATGCACATAAATTCTAAAAATGTGCATAAAAAGGGAGATGGTCCTCACTGCAGAACATGAAATCCACGGGGAGGAGTCGGATCCAGATCCAACTCCTCCCACCTTACATATACCTAAACCTACCCATCTCCAACCCCTGATCCCTAAACCCACCCCTAAACCTACCCATCTCCACCCCTTAATCCCTAAACCCACCCCTAAACCTACCAATCTCCACCCCTTATATCTGGATCCAACTCCGCCCCCCGGATCTCGTGTACTGCATTGAGGTGCTACTGTAAAAAGGCCCACTAAATTTATCCGATAAGAAGACATGCGATGGCAACACATTTACTGAATACTGAAAACTGCCGTAAGTAATGAAAGTGATACTGTTTCCCAAGCGGCTTTTTTTGTGTGCATGAAACATATAAGAATAGAGCCACAGTGGCTTCCACGATAACAGCAACATTTATTTTTATCTCTGATATTTTGCTCCAATTTCTCAAGCTGGTGAGCATTTTGACATTTCTGCGTGTTTTTTAAGCACAAACCGGAATCTCAAAGTTCACTTTACTTGTCCGTGTTCCACTCCTTCTCGGAAGCTCGCGCACTGAAAGCCGCTTGGGAAACAGTATCACTTTCATTACTTAAAGCAGTTTTAACCCTCTGGGGTCTGAGCTGTTTTCTGGGCCCTGGAGGTGTTCTGACATGCTCTGACATTTGTGCTTATTTCTGTTACTTGTGACATTTTCATGGCTAAAGTCTAATTACACTGTATTCAGCACAAACTCTGCTACAATAATATATCAACAGCATGTGTGTAAAAGTTTGTAGTTTTGAGATAATGACATTTATGCGTGGTTTGTGAAAATACAAAAAAAAATTCTCACTGAAATAAGGTCATGAAACCCATACTGATTATTTCTTCACAAGACTTTTGAAAATTGTATGACGTAGCCTAGAATATTTGCTCCAAAACTATGTGAAAATCACCCTGACTGCTCATTCAGAGAAGACAATATATTGATTTAAAATTTTTACGACGTGTTTTGTGTGAAAAAGCAATATGCGAAGGGGTGGATCATCTCATTAATATGTAAGGCTTTTTACACCTGAGAAAGACAAAGACACTCCCTAATGGCCCTATTAGGAGCTTATCAGGGCCCATCATTCTGACCAACCTTCCACAAAGAATGAGGAGATTAAAAAAAGAATGGCTTTTAAAATTGTTTGGATTTATTTACAACATAATCCAAAGATACACAACAAAAAAAAAACACTTATTGATAACAATGATCCAAAGAAAGAGACCTTTGTGCCATTCCTAAAAACATTGTACATACCTTTCATTTCCAAGGTGTTTGATTTCCACTTTACCATGTTCATGTACAGAGACATGTACTGTGAATGTTGAAGTCAGCAGGACTCAGTGGCATCTGGGCCCTGAAAAAAAAAAAAAACAAAAAAAAAACAAAGTGAACATACTGATATCAAGAGAAAGGCCTGCACGATTTTGGGAATACATTTGAGATTTTTCTGGTTAAAATTGCTTTTTAAAATTCACAGAATACACACACACACTCACACAAATGTTTCCAACAATATATTATATAATGAACACAGGTTTGTTGTGCCTTGTAGGTATAGGCTATGCGCAGTGCTGCATAAAATAATAACAATATAGCAGCCTATATACATTTTCAAAAAGATTTCAGTAACAACTAAGCTAGAGAAAAATATATTGATTATCATGTTACTTCAAATGTTTCCATTCGTTATGATGATATGAAATGAGATAATAGTAAAACATGAAGCCGTTTGGAGCGTTTTGCTTTTCCAAAATATGATGCATTCAAACGCGATCGCGATCAAAAATATGATACATTCAAACGCGATCGCGCTCAAATATAAAACATTATGGTTAGGCCTACCATATACATATCTACGTTTCAGCAGATATCCACAAACACAGTAACAGTAAACACGGGTCTAAATATTATAATATTCACCATATATCTAGCAACAGTTCAACTGCAATGTGAAATTTATGCAACAATAACAAACTAATATGTAAGAATTTCTTACCTTACATCTTTCTTGTCTTCAAATCGCATTCTTCTTCTGGGGTAAAGCCAATGTAAACTCACGTCTTTCAAACTCGACGAAAAGCAGAGACTGATGAAGTGTTTTGTTTTTGAGGTAATGAGCGCGTTCGCGTTCCATGTGGAGATTTGCATGTGAATCTCTTTTGCGCGAGTAGGCGTGGCCAAATTAACTGTAATGAGCAAGCGTTTGAGAAGCTGGACATCTTGTTGGTTTTATACAAATTACTTAAACAGAAAATATTTGTTTTCAGTTTGAATCCGATAATTTAAAAGTACACACTTAAATGTTTATAAAGGTATATGGCTCATAAATGTGTGACAAGTATTCGCTGAGTTTTGTTTCAGTTTATAGACGTGCTCAAGAAAAAAAAGTTCACCGCGACGGAGAGGCAGAACGCACACCCTGTTTATTTTCTTTATTTTTCAAAAGCACAATGTTTTGATTTGATTGTAAGTGGACACATACAAAATATCACAGATTCTTTTTTTATATTTATTTTTTCTGTATGACCATAAATGACGGAGTAATTTAAGTTTAAAGTGCTACAATGTAAAAAAAGTCCAGCAAAACGCGGGGGCGCGTTTGCCGACCTCAGAGGGTTAATAACTTATTTTTTTTATTGAATTTTTTTATTATCAAGCACATCCTCCAATTTAGTAACAGTAGACTGTATTATTACAATCACTGATCTAGCTGATCTATCGTGAAGTTTGGGCTTTTAGGGAAGAATGAAAGCAAACACACTAAAATCATTGCTGTAAGGTTGCTGTCGTTGCAGTGTCTCCGCTCTCCGCAAAGACATTGCAATCTTATTGTCCTTTTCAGACACCTGGTAGAACTGAATGTAGTGAAGCAATTTTAGCTGCGCATAGAAATATTTTCCGTCAACTGATCCGCTCTTCTGATCTGCCTTTATAGAGACTACCGATCAAACTTTACAAAGCCATTATCGACAGACAACAGTCGGCTCCCGATCAATCGAAACACCCTTGGCAAAAATGAAAATGCGCTGCTTACAAGCAGCAGATGTGAGATCTGTGAATCAGACCTAACCCTGTGTTTGTCCCGGTTTAGCATGCTGACCAAATGGTACTCCAGGGTCACCTTCCAAATGCCTCACGAGGAGATAATCAACGGCTTCAGAGTGTGTCTGTTGGCTGCCCTGCAGAAATACTACGAGGTAAAAAACTTTGTAACAATACTTACAATATTAATCAGATCAAATATAGGCTCTACAACAAATAGACAGCTCTAGCCTTGTCGAAAGGGAGTCAGTCCAAGGCAAAACATTCTTTTTTTCTATTTCAATACTCTACAGCTTTGGTATTTTTACACTTGACCATCCTACCATTTTATATTTAAACAGGTGAACCACGCCTTCCCCGAGAAGATCGTCATCTATCGCGACGGCGTGTCAGACGGACAGCTTAAGACCGTGGAGCTTTACGAGATCCCTCAGATTCTGAAATGCTTCGAGACCATCCCGAACTACGAACCGAAGCTGGCTTTCATCGTGGTGCAGAAAAGAATCAGCACCACCCTGTACTCCTATGGATCAGACCACTTCGGCACCCCCTCGCCAGGAACCGTGCTGGACCACACCGTCACTAACAGAGAATGGTTGGTTTACAAGAGCTGAAGCTTGTGCTCCGCGTGCAGACTAGGATTCTACAAACGGTGCCCTAGAATCTGCAACTACATGTGCAAAGCATTGCAGAACTGACATCTAGTCTAGTGCATTACCAGCAGGAAATAAAATGTGGTATATGTATTGACATTTTTCTCTTCTCTTCAGGGTGGACTTCTACCTAATGGCACATTCGATTCGACAGGGTTGCGGCCTGCCCACTCATTACATAGCAGTGTACAACACTGCAAACCTCACCCCTGACCACTTACAGAGGTAGGAAAGTAGTTCTAGTTAACTGGTGTTTTTAACTGAAGCTGTTCAGATGTGTGGATATTAAAACAAGAACAAAAATCTAATTAAAAATAATGTATTTATTAACAACTTTTTCACAGGTTGACCTTCAAGATGTGTCACCTGTACTGGAACTGGCCCGGAACGATACGCGTTCCTGCACCTTGCAAGTACGCCCACAAACTGGCCTTCCTGTCTGGCCAGTACCTCCATTCAGAGCCTGCTATCCAGCTCTCAGAGAAACTGTTCTTTCTGTGAATGAGACCCGGGTCAATGTCTCAGGTGGACCCCAGAGGGGTGGTTTCATCTTCAAATCTTTGTCTTTTGTTCTTGTTTTCTTTTATTAATGTTCTTAAAAAGTGCTGTTCAAAATGTTCTTTGCGTGTAATTTGAAAAATCCTATAAGTGTTTTTTTTCTCTCTTTGTAACACTAAGTTGATCGCTTTTGTGGCGCATTACTGATTAAAGTGCATTTGACTCTGTTTTTTTCCCTCAGTGTCTTTCTCATCATTGATTGTATGAAATAATGCTCAATTGTGTATTTTCTGTATTACTAGATAATTTTTTCTTGTGTAAATGGAAAGAATAATTCGGTAAAACGTTACAATAAGGTCCCATTTGTTAGCTACATTACGTGTACATGAACTAACTGTAAGCATTTGTTTATCTTAGGTGATGTTTAAACATTTAATTCTCAAAAACATAAATTCTGCACACTAAAGTTTGCATCATCACAAAAAGTTATCTTAACATTAGTTGATCCACTGTGTGAATTAATAAAACAATGAACAATTGCATTATAACATTAACAAATAATAAATGCATAAAAAGCCTTATTGTAAAGTACCCATAATTACTTTCCAAAACAGAAAAAATACTTGGCTCTATTTACTGTCAAATTTGTATCTGGGCAGCTGACGCTAAAAATAATTACAAAACAATGCTCTAAAATGCCACATCAACATCTCAAGACTTTCATTAGGCTACTCCATTTGAGCAATTTACAAGTCACAAACTTAATGTGCTGAGGGGTAATGTATTGGAGACTGAAGTTGAAAATAAGAAATGTCTACAAAAAGAACCAACAATATGTCGCTGTAAATCTAAATTAAATTTACAAAGTCTAGAAATTCAGGGACTTTGTATTAGGGCTCAATGGAAAATTGAGGAGGGAGGTATATTTGTTTCCACTAGATGTCAGTGTTTTCATGATCACTAAACAAGAATTTTAGCTTAAAAAAAAGACACTATCAGTTATCAATGAAATAAAAGCATTGCAATGCAAACGTTGAGGCAGACAGAATGTATCCTAATAACATAGCTATATGTAGACCTCTCACTTCTCTTAAGACTTCCATTGGTTGTAATGCACTACAAGCCTCCAGAACCTTCCGCTCAGAAGTTTCACCCAGATCCCCAGTGTCGGTTGTCAGTCACACTCACTGTGACTAGCATGATGCCCAACGTGTGTAAAGTGTCAGGTGCCCCATGTATCCCAAATGGATTTCCAGATTCTCCCTGGGTTGCTCAAAGCCATTTCCTGTCACTTGCAGGCAATCTAGCACCATCTGAACAAGACTCCTAAAACACAGCTGGAGCTCTACCCAGCCGAACACATAGGCTATCTACAGACATTACAGATAAAAAGCAACAACCATTTTATGTGCAAGATTATAGTTGGATGCCACTCACGATGTTCACGAGTTCACACTTACAAATGATCAGAGAATAAATAGTTATGCGTATTTGGCGTGCTGTCCGGGGGGAGGGCTCCGAGCTCGGAAATTGGGCCCGAACCCAGAGTACTCCCCCCGTATCTCTTGGTTAGGAAGATAACCAGGTAAGTGTGAGGAGATGCGGTGGTGGAGGGATGCTGAAAACTGTCGAGGATAATGGGTGAGTCGACTGTGAGTATAGGCCTTTAATCATGCTGATTGAGTGGACCTGTTGATTACTGATTGCTGACAGCTGGTTGGAATGACTTGTTTGATCATTAGAACGTGTTCCTCCCGAACTTTGTTAATAAAACATCATTTAGTGAATTAAACATGCAATGTGATGTGGTTTGACCATTTTAACGTGTCTGAATTCCTGTGCTACCTGTACTTAATTCAACATAGACCTTACATCTCAGCTTTTAGTTAAAGTACAACCTTGAAGTCGGCATAAAACAGAAGTTGCGATAGATTTTTCTTCCCTATATGCTTGTTCAGTTGTGACGTAAGGAATACTGGTTTTGGGTCCATGCCTCTACTTGATTCACTTGTGAACACTAATCTCAACAGCTGTTTATGAGCACTTTTTATTCATATTACACATTTAACTTAAGATATTCACACTAACGGTGAACACTACTTTCTCTGTGCTCACTGCATCCCAGAAATCAATATTTTAACAATTTATAAAAGATTAACCAACCATCTGAGATTTCAGTAAGGAGATAGGAGTATGATCATGATTTTTCAGTAGTAATTCATCTATAAAGATTCAGTGTCCATCCACTTTTGCTATTGACCTTTGACCTGTTTGTTCTTTGAGCTATGATGTACTAACAACAACAACTGCAGAAACTTGGGTTACACAAGTACAATTAAACCACAAGGAGAAACTCTCTTGGTACACTTACACCTGAAAAGAGCCACTCTGCCATTTCATTTTATTTTCAAACATTGCGAATCTCACCAGCTCCTGGCTTTACGGGATAGAAAAGTGTCCAGTGGTTGCACACTTGAGAATCTTGAGCATTAATTAACCATAATATATAATAATATCATATTCAGGCATCCTACTTATTTTATGCACTAAATGGCATACTATGTCTTTATAATAGGGCAGTATCCATAATCAGATTTCACATATTTTATTTTTTATACTAGGCACAATACAGATTTTAGAATGTGAACATTCTTTCTCAACATAGCCATAGAGTTGATAACAAATACTTCACCAAAATGATAAAAACATGATCAATTCTAAAACACAAAGTTGACCTCTTCAAATCGATTTGGGATACTCTCCTGTAGTACCCTACAAGATTTAAAATATAAAATGTTATACATAATATTACGTCTTTTCAAATAGATTTGGGACACTAGCTCTCTTCGTGTTGTACAAGATTTAAAACATAAAATACATAATACTAAATATAGAACACTTTCGTGTGTTGTACACGATTTAAGATTGTGAAGATGTGAAAATTCACAGCGACTCTGTTCAAATAATAATCCGGTGCATTTTTGCATTTGAGCACAATGAAAATAAAAGACAATTCACCTCGATTGGTAAATTACCAAAACCGTTTGACATCATGAAAAGAAAACGCGAGATTCGCCACGTGCACCATCTGTGACCAGTTTTTTCTTCTTCTAACGTTATGCGTTAAAAATCGTCTTCTAACTAACTTTCAACTACATCTAGCTAACTAAATAAAACTGCTCACGTACGACCTCGATTCAACGTTTTAAAATATAACACAGAATCTCTTGACCTTTGTTTAGATGACACTGATGTAAAGAGGATTCTCTACTACAAAAGAAGGAAATAGGCAAATGTTTAATCATGAATATTACATTGGGTTGTTACGAAGTACTCCAATGGGAGATGCTTTTCTCATTAATATTAATTTATTTACGCTCTCGCCTTCCTGTTTGGTCTGGGCTGCTGAATATTAAGTAGAATTCGTGGGGCGGCGCTCACTAATGACGCAATCTCCCCCCGCCCCGTGTGTTAGTTCCACGCTGCTGTCTTGTGAATGGGTCAAGACGGGGGGGGAAAAAACCATCCGGCCTCTAGTTTTTAAACGAGTGGGTACACCTATGTCCCCTCTTTAACCGTCAGATAACGGACCTGTCACCCGCCGACAGACCAAGAAATATAAAATTTGGTGAGCGACATCTTTTTTTAATATACTCGGCTATCTGGCTAACCATTAACCACGTCAATGAGGTTTGCTGCTTTTACATCAGATCCGCGCGAGGATAAATCGTGTTATAGGCTGTGCGTTAGTGGCGTGATAACTGTTATTAGTGGATGTGAGCGTGTCTGACGCTGTAATTAGACAGGTTTGTTGATGGCCTGTTGTTAGCATAGATGATGTGATGTTTATCATAATACGCAGAAGTATGAGTAGTATACATACCTTCGTCAGTACTGTTTACTTATAATTTTAGGTCTTACGTTGCAGTTTACTGGCCATGACCAACCACAAATCCGAGAGCCAATGTCTTTTTCACTTGTGTTATTAGTCCTGGTGATTATATTATTATCATCATCATCAATATAAGAGCAGGCAGTGTTATTGTAGTAAACTTGATCTATTTGTTGTCTTAAATGGTAGATACTGTCTGTTTACTGTGAAGTTTGATCTAATGGGATAGTTTTGAAAGTTAGCCAGCTTTAGCTAGTCTGTTGAGATTTTGTGTGTTCTTCTGACATGCTGTATATAGATATTAATGTGTTGTCTGACTGTTTTCTGGATTTTTGAAGATTTAAAGCTTGACTTGTCCATGATGTGATGATGATAATAATGTAATTGTAACTTTCATTCTGTCCATTAACTGTTGAATTAAGCATTATTGTAATAATATAGTGTAGGCTATGCATGTTTCAGTTGATTGTGCTAAAACAGATGTATTGAGAACAGAGATGTATTAACAGGGTGGAAAATGGCAATATAATACAGGTATAAAACAAATAATTTAACGTAATGGTGGCAAATGAGACGGATAAAATTGTTAATGAACATTTATTTAACATCATGTTTTCTTTAAAAGTCACAAAAATATGAAAACAGAAACCATGCTTTTATCAATTGTTAAAAGTGTTTAAAGATTTGCAACTTTTCACACATGAAATTCCACTTCTGTTGACTGATTTATTCACCTGACTAATATAGTATATATATATATATTGGCTAATATAATAATAATAATAATATAATACAATCTCAAAATAACTTTAAATTACTTTTGAAGTATTAGCCAACTAGGCTAATGGGTCTTTGTGAAGTATATTATTAATAATAATAATAATACAGGTTTCCTGTTGTCACAGAACACAATATTGTAATTATAATAATTAAGTTGGTAATTTTTGTAGTGAAGATAATGTTGTTATTTTTATTTATTTTTTACAGTGAATGACCTTTTTTTCCCTAAACTATTTTGTCACTGAGAAATTGCTATTTTTGTGAGTCTATAAATGATTCGAAAATTATTATTATTATTTATTTATTTTTATTGAAAAATACAGAAATTCATTGGTCAAAAAAGGTTTGGGATCCATGATAATAAAAATAATTAATAATTAATCTAAATTAATAAAGACACTTGATTTATTGAAATGAATGTGTGCTTTTGGCCCTGTTCTCTGATGTAAAAATGAAGATAAGAGTGATTAAAGTAATCACCAGGGTTGATTACTCCACTAACTACTATACCTCCAGTGACCAAAATATCAATGGAATCACTCACCTAATCATTGGTGGGGGTGGGAGGGTTGTCAGATGAGATTTGACGTATTGTGGAAAGCAGCAGAACTACTTGTTATCCATTTTTCCAGCTTAGTGGTTAGGCAAGGGTTTCATTAATGCTGGATGCTGATGCCTGTTTGTTGGTGGTAATTATTTTTGAGGATGCCCCCACTAGCTGAAGGGAAGTGCTGTCGTTTTCTTTAATGATGGGTCTGATGATTTAACTACAGTGCCTCTGTTAACCTCATTGTCTCCTGTATAAAGGGGCTTTGATCACCGAAGCCCTGGGCATTAGAAAAGTCCTGGACTCTATGTGTCAATTGAACCAGCTGTTTAGGACTAAAGAAGAACTTCTGTATAAAGTAGATGAGCAACAGGTAAAGTCGTTTTTTAGCATTGCTTGTGCATGGTTTGTATAAAAATGTGAGTTAGTGACTGTTCCAGCGATTTTTAATATTTGCTCCTGCTGTCTTTGAATGAAGCTGTCACAGAAGGATTCGAAGTCTTGCCAACAACAGCGTTCAAGTTGTCAGCAGTCAGCAAATCTACTTAACAAAGTCATAGCTCTCAAATTTCTTATAACCTTGAAGAGGGTTTGTTCTGCATAGAGTATGTCTTGCTGCAACTTGCATTTCTGCATCAGAACAAATTTTGATTGCATTTTGTGGCTATTACAATTTGGCTTCTTGTCACCAGAGTTTGAGAACGAAGCACAATGTGTGGGACAAGTTATGCACTAAAAGTGAGCTCCTAATTCTTGGTGTTTTCTAACCTTAAAGGGATATTTTACCCCACAATTCTGTCCCAAAAGAAGATATTTTGAAAATAAAAAAAATCATTGGCTACCAGTACCAATGTTGTTTGGATCCCAGCGTTCTTCAAAATTTGTGACAGAATTTTCATTTTTGGTTGAACTATCACTTTAACAATGATGATATATAAGCAATAGTAATGCTGTGCAAGCATTACTAGCCTAAGTTGTGTAAAAGTGGTAGTGATAAACAGCCAGCAGGCTTGTGTGTAAGTGTAGCTGTAATGCTAATCCAACCGAGCACATTGCTGCTTAAACTGCTTTTCTCATGTTTGGCTGGATAAGGTTGTTTTTGGAGCAATAAGTATTATTGTACAGCTTGCTGAAACACAGCACGTCCTCTCTGAACTTTGAAAAGCTTTTCCAGTGCTTTCCTTGGAGAGCGTTCCCCCTCTGTCACCTTTCCGTCCATTGTTTTCCCTGTTGTCTTTTCCCCGAAGTTGTGTGTGTTCTTAGAGTGTCTGCTTGACAACAGGTGTCTAGTCGTTAATAACGACCTCTCTTGTTTTTTTCCCCTGAGTCATGCTATAAAACCTGACACGTCAGCAGAGTGAAGATGTCTATAAAGTGGAAAGGTTTGCTCTCTTTTCCACTAGTGTGCAGGTTAGTCTGCATTCCTAAAAAGGGACATTCGAGTTTAAAGGTGAACTAAGTAACTTTTTTACCTTAACTGAACAGCTTCGGAGTCATTGGAATGGTTATATTACTTATTTCGGGTTGAATGGTGGCCGTTTCGCACCCCCCTGGTGCCCGTGAGCGGAAAATTAGCACTTGCAACTTTGAGACGGCGGGCGGCAGGAAGTATCGCGTGATATCAGGTCTCGCGATGTAAACAATTGCTTTACGGCCAAAAGAAATCTGCTCAAATACTGTCATTATTGCGCTCCCTCACGCTGTCCGAACCCGAAGGAAGAAGACGTTTTAAAGAATGTCCCATCTGCTTTGATGTCGTTGATCTACTAGCCTCTGGTGTCTGAGAATCACCAAAGAGTTTTTACAACAGTGTTGTCAAATATCTATTCCGAAGCTGTGGGGGGAGCTCTAGAGAGAAACCTGCGAGCAAAAAGCGAGAATACAGCGAAGAAATCCCGAAGCTACTGAGTGCTGCTTTAAAGTCGGCATGAAATCAAATTTGACAAATCTTCTTTTTATATGTAATATTGTAGTGTTTATTATAAATGATTTATCTGTGCACTTCATTATTTTTTTTAAATTCATGTACCCTTATAATCTTTAATCAAATACATTACCCTTCCCTCCCCCCTCGAAACGACCTCTCTTCTCTTTCAGTCACGTGCCATGGCGAAAGGGTGCGGCCAGAGCCGATGAGGGTGCGGCCAGTGCCGATGAGGGTGCGGCTATCGGTGTTTAAGATAGATAGCAGCCTACCATTCGGACATGTCGAGATGCTCTCGAGGGTGAACTTGACTGATAACTTGACTTGAATTATCTTGGTTCGCGGGAGGCTCATATAAATATGGGCTGATTCCTGCCTGAAAATTTAGCTCCACGTTCTCGTTGCCGGGCTCCTCAATAAAAAATCCTTCATGGGAGGGTAACGGTGGGGAGTCCGGTGGAGAGAAATCCTCCACAACTGAATGTAATTAAACTGGCATTCAAATCTGCCTCCATTTTGTTTGCAACGCCCAACCTCCAATGATCCAATCAATTCCCGAAGGTCGAAATCAACCCCCGCCCTATATTTTTTTTCTAATTTCAGAAGCCGTTTCACTCGGATATAGGTCACAACAAGGAAAAAATGACAATCTCAACTTCCGTTTCATGCCGACTTTAAGAAGTCTCTGGCTTATTTAGGTCATTTTGTAGTTGTGTTACCATTTCTCTTTGAATTTACCAAATAATTTCAAGATTTTAGGAATGACGAATTAACAAAATAGTATTATCATAAATGACCATTAAAGATGTAGTAAGCGATTTCTGAGAAACGCTGGTGAAAATGGATCATACTGAGCACTGCAATAAATTTGTAGCCAATCAGCAGTAGGGGGCGTGTCCACTCATGATGGGGGAGGAGAGGGAGTGAGGTAGAGGGGAGATCTGAACAAAGACTGTAGAGAGAGAGATGGCTGAGAGACATTACAAAAGAGAAAAGCTCAGAGGAATATCACTGGAAAAAGAAGGGTTATGATCAGGCAAGAGCTTTAGGACCCATGTTAATAAAAGCTGGAAAACCAGTTTTCCTCCAACGACCCTGCATCAGTGTGGAAAGGCCTGAAAGACATTACCAACTACAAGACACCATCCCCCAGCATCGACAGCAATAAGCATCTTGCGAACGAGCTGAATGTCTTTTACTGTAGATTTGAGACCCCCGATCAGACACCCCATACCCGCCCTGACCATCTCTCTACACAGCCATCAACACCTCCAGCCATCCCCCTCCCCTCCCCCCCTGCACTTCAGATCAGTGAGGATAATGTGCGTCAGATCTTCAGGAAACAGAAGAGAAGGAAAGCACCAGGCCCAGACGGTGTTTCACCAGCCTGTCTGAAAACCTGCGCTGACCAGCTGGCCTCTATCTTCTCACTGATCTTCAACAGATCACTGGAGCAGTGCAAAGTCCCTTTCTGCTTTAAACGCTCCACCATCATCCCAATCCCGAAGAAACCAAAGATCACAGGACTCAATGACTACAGACCTGTTGCCTTAACATCTGTGGCCATGAAGTCATTCGAAAGACTGGTGTTAGCATATCTGAAGGACATCACTGGACCCTTGCTGGACCCCCTGCAGTTTGCCTACAGAGCAAACCGGTCTGTGGATGATGTGGTCAATATGGGACTGCATTACACCCTACAACATCTGGACAAACCAGGGACCTATGCAAGGATTCTGTTCGTGGACTTTAGTTCTGCCTTCAACACCATCGTCCCATCACTGCTCCAGACCAAACTGACCCAGCTCTCTGTCCCTAGCTCCATCTGTCAATGGATCACCAGCTTTCTGACAGACAGACAACAGCTAGTCAGAATGGGCAAAATCACGTCCGACAGCCGCACCATCAGCACCGGTGCTCCACAGGGATGTGTTCTCTCACCACTGCTCTTCTCCCTGTACACAAATGACTGCACCTCTAAAGACCCCTCTGTCAAGCTCCTGAAGTTTGCGGACGACACTACTGTTATCGGACTCATCCGGAACGGTGACGAGTCTGCGTACAGACAGGAGGTGGAGCAGCTGGCTCTTTGGTGCAGTTATAACAACCTGGAGCTGAACACGCTCAAAACAGTGGAGATGATCGTGGACTTCAGGAGAAACCCCCCTGCACTCCCTTCACTCACCATCATGGACAGCACTGTGACTGCAGTAGAGTCATTCAGGTTCCTGGGCACCACCATCTCTCAGGATCTGAAGTGGGACACTCACATAGACTCTATTGTGAAGAAAGCCCAACAGAGACTGTATTTCCTGCGTCAGCTGAGGAAATTCAACCTGCCACAGGAGCTGCTCGTACAGTTCTACTCAGCTGTCATCCAGTCCATCCTCTGCACTTCCATCACCGTCTGGTTCGGCTCTGCTACCAAAACCGACCTCCGTAGACTACAGCGGATAGTTCGGACTGCTGAGCGAATCACTGGCACTACCCTTCCCACACTCAAAGTACTGCACTCATCCAGAGTGAGTAAAAGGGCTCGCAAAATCACTCTGGACCCGTCACACCCAGCACACTTTCTGTTTGAACTGTTACCGTCTGGTCGACGCTACAGAGCACCGAGCACAAAAACAACCAGACACAGGAAAAGTTTCTTTCCCCAGGCCATCTACCTCATGAACACTTAAATGTTCCCCTACTGTGGAACAAAAATGTGCAATACTTCCCTCAGACATTTTATTATAGCACCTTATAACTTTATATATATTTATAATTTATAATCTTTTATTTTTATTTTATTTTTATTTTTTCTATTTTTTATTTATACCTATGTTACTTGTCACTTGTCTTGTCACTTTATATTGTATGTGTACTGGAAGCTGTCACCAAGACAAATTCCTCGTATGCGCAAGCATACTTGGCAATAAAGCTCTTTCTGATTCTGATTCTGATTCTGAATATTAGAAACGCTTTTATTTTCATAATATTTCCAGCGCTCGTAAGAGACCTAAGCGGGAAGGCCTGAAAACAGAACCCTCCAATAGCGTCTGGCTGCAGACTTTCACTTGCACTCTCAGACTTGCACGTTCAGACACCAGCACTTCCCCTGCAAGTGACGTCACTTGCAATCGACACAAATTAACTGGAAATATGTTTCCAGCAGTTCATTTGCATTGTATTGACGTCATGCATGTCACTCATTTCGGTAAAGATAAAGCAGAAGGGTTCCAGAGCATCTGTCGTATGGAAACTCAGCCTTCTCTAATCTGTCCATGTCTGCAGTGATATAAAGTGCAACATGATGTGCACTGTGGTACCAGGGGGTTTTCACAAACTAAAATTATTGAATGGTGCATGAAGCATCTGTGATGACATTCGAATGTAATGAGCTAAACTGAGACGCAAGCTCGAAACATGACCGAATATTGCATGTATTTTACAATACGTTTCACAATACGTATTTTACTAAAAATATTTTCACCGTAAAAAAATAAAATAAAATAAACACACTACAGGGATGGTAAACTACAGTGGTTTCAACGTGCAAGCCATGTAAAGACTTTAAATTTAAATTTAAATAGTTTAGTTTGTGTATTTAAGACCGTGAGTGGTTGGCTTGTTAGGCCTAATATATTTGTATATCAGAGATTAAAAAGTTGTGTAAATGAACGTAAAACTAATTATCATATCTTGAAAAAGCATATATATTTATATGTATACTTACAGAAACGATTTTTGAACGACACTGGGAGCTGTTCTCAATCCGACACGAGCCACACTATGCGTCGATTGCAAGTAACATCACAGACAGAGGAAGCGCTGGTGTCTGAGAGACATGAACTATAAACAATAAACTTGCATTATTTTGATTTATTATGATGGCCATTTAATTAAAGTGATTTGTCTAAAGACTGTTTTAGGCTGAGGATGGGTCTCAAAGCTTTGCAAAACGGATGCAATAGCTTGACGATCTCACTTCAGACTGAATACCAGAAATTCTTCTCAATGGCTTATCTTGTCTCCTGAAATAACAGCAGTCCACAAAGATCTCTTCAGACAGGGTCATTATAACCCCCTGCCAATTGTCTGAGATACAGTGCTGCTGCTGGAAATCATATCAGTGCATTGTTGTGTCTATGTTCCAAAATAAATGCTGGGTTTAGATGGGCTGAGGGTTTACTTTTGTATCAGCCAAAATAAAGATATGTAAATAAATTAGTCTAGACAATGTGGCCAAATCAAAACTCACTGCTACTGTGCAAGTAGGGTTGTCAAAAGTACTGGTACTTCGGTACCAAGTTGGTTCTGACATTTTAAGAATGTGACGATGCCAGCGTTTCTGCAGTGTTGGTAGTTCTGAGTACTGGGTATATGTGGTACCCACTGATAGGTGGCTGCTTTCAAATGCTCCTGTGTGCTCTGTGAAGAGCGTCAAAGGTTTCTGTTTACAACGTGTTTTTGAATTGTTGATTGTTGTAGCTAATCGCAGACATATCTTTTGAGCGTGTGAACGCAATGGCCAATCAGAGGTGTCAGAGTTAGTCCGAATCCGTTCAACACCGCTCAAAACACTGGAGTTTTCGTTCACCGCTCGCAAATCCTTTCATTATTGCCAACAAAGTGTAAACGTGATGTAAATAAGAGATTCATTGTGTAGTGTAGACAGCTTTTTTTTTTTAGCTAAACGTAGCCTAAGTGATTGACAGCTTCAGTGATTATCAAGGAAACGCTCTTTTCTCACTTTCTGCTTATAACCCATATACAATTTGAATAAAAGTTTTGTTTTTCATGTTGCTCAGTACAAAGTTCTGGATTTACAACTGTATCTAAATGAGTGATTGAATCCGAAACTGCAATGATTGACAGTGATATAGCAACAGACGGGACAAAACAATCTGATACTGTATGTCTAACAAAGTCTTAGAGTAAATGCCAACTAATAGACCCACCACTTGTTCTATCATGTGTACGTTTCTTTGACCTTCATTTTATGACAAATTTTTCACTTGATCTTTTTATAAACAATATTTACTTGAATGCCACATGCTTTTTAAATGTATTAGTTACTTGTAATTATTATCATCATAATATACTCATTTAATTTAAAAAAATTTTTTCAGAAAGATAGATATTGTTTGCCATTTTGTGCAGTTACAGAAATTAGTATTACACAATTTTCATTTATTTACTCTTTTCTGGAGAAAGATGTGTGAATATGTGTGAATAAGTCTTTTTATTTGTAACGTTACTTTTTATATATATATTTAACTGAGCAGTTTAACCGAACTTCGTTGTGATGTAAGCCTAGTTATAGATTTCACACAATGTGCCTATTTTACATTTATTTGAGTTGTCAGATGATCAAAGGTGTGTTCTGTTCTGTACTACAGAAACACAACTTGCTTTTTGGAGGCCGTCATAAATTATCAATAAGCCATCGAGGATCACATTTCCTCTGTCTCTCCAGCTCATGAGCACAAGCATAGTCAGCACACCATAACCAACATCAGCACGGCGTGGTTAACCTCTTCTCTCAGCCCCTGCTGTTTTTGATAAACATTCTCATGCACGTTTACACTCACACAGTAATTTACACCCTGTTTGTGGGTCAGGATTGCCAACGCATCATGCTGAAGAGACAATATTGAACCAGATAGATTTCATAAAATAAAATTTAAAAGCCATTAGTTATTTCCTCATATTGACTTGATGACAATCAGTATTGACCTTAGTCAAGCGGTTTTACTTCTCTTTCACAAGCACACTTTTGTCTGATCTTTGAAGACACTCGCTATCTTTGCTCTCTGTGTTTCTTTGCCCCACAGTCAGCCAAGGATCTGGCAAGTTACGGTTAAGCAAGCTTAGCCTTGGCTGATTTTTAAGTGCCATTTCTCAAAGGTCCTTTGTGAAGGTTTAATGGCACTTCAGTAGTATTCATTCAGTCTTTTTGACCCAGATTAACCCTATAGTGTAGGTGAGTCATGGGTCACGTACACTGTAAAGATTCAGGAGAGAATCCCCTAAATAATCATCGTGTCTGTAATTATATCAAAGTAATATCGTTGACAAAGATTTTGATTGTTTTGGCAATTTTACCAAACCTGCATCGACAGAGGCATCCTGTTTTGTTTTATGCTTATCTCTTGCATTGTTGCCATGTCTGCTTGTTATAAGTGCTTTAGTTTGGCCTTTAATTCATAAACCTTTCATGCAAGTCTAAACTAGATTTTCAGGTGCAGAAATAGTAATTATATGTAAAATATCACTCCATAGTCTTTCACTGTAGATTAAAGGAGAACTCCGGTCAATTTTAACATTGAGCTCATTTTTTTGTAAATTTGTAGTGCTGTCAGTACAGAGAACAACGACAAAAATCGGTGTTGCCTACACCGTGTTATCCTCTTTTTAAAATTTGCACCCTGTTGACTTCAATGGGGCAAGTTTTAAATCTGCTTTTAGCCTCTTAACATCCTTGATGTGTCATTACAAGTGCCCAGCCATGTGAGTGATTCCTTTCAGAGTGAACACGGTGAATCTGACTGCAGTAGATGTGAAAGATATGAATAAAAGTGATGTTAATTCAGCCAGCGCACATACCTGTATTTACTTCCTGTTTTCGGTCGAAGTCCACAGTAGTCGATTGTCGAGTTCACGCGTGCGATCATAGGTAACTAAGCAACAGTGGAGACTCAGACTGTCAGCTGTCAGCCGACAATCGACTACTGTGGGCTTCGACCGAAAACAGGAAGTAAATACAGGTATGAGCGCTGGCTGAATTAACATCACTTTTATTCATATCTTTCACATCTACTGCAGTCAGATTCACCGTGTTCACTCTGAAAGGAATCACTCACATTAGCTGGGCACTTGTAATGACACATCAAGGATGTTAAGAGGCTAAAAGCAGGTTTAAAACTTGCCCCATTGAAGTCAACAGGGTGCAAATTTTAAAAAGCGGATAACACGGTGTAGGCACCACCGATTTTTGTCATTGTTCTCTGTACTGACAGCACTCCAAATTTACAAAAAAATGAGCTCAATGTTAAAATTGACCGGAGTTCTCCTTTAACCCTTATAAAAGTTAATCAGTCAAGAGCAGTGAGTGAGTTTTCGTTTTTTGTCTTTTGTTTGATTAACATAAAAACTCTCACTTTAAGAGTTGCACAAATTCAATGTACTCTTACACATGCATTTTCTCACATGTTTATGTTCACTTAATACATAACTGACAATGTTTACGATGGTACTCGACAAGACGGGCATTTTGACAATGTTGTGTGAATATGTCCGTTTAAGCTCAGTACGTGCACATGAAAGAGAGTATTTCCATGCTGTGAGACGCAGCTTTCTGGGCGTGCGCTTTGGATGTGTGTTGCATACACACAACTTATCACACAGCGCGCGAGTACCAAACTGACGTGGGTACTTTCTCGTCTACTTGTGCTTGAATATTTAAGTCGGCAAGGCTTAAAACGTGAAAATGATCAACTTCTGTGAAGATGCAGCACTGGCTCGAGTGTCTTTCAAGTTTATTAAAATGTATTTTTGCATATGGGTCTTTCTTGATCCTATAACAAGAATCAGCTAAGATTAGCTTTTTGGCACTTAACTTAAAATGTTTTTATGATGGATCACAATGAATACTCATTGACCAAGGCCGGAAATATTGGATACATGCATAGGGCTGAAATTTATTTTCATTTAGATTTTGTTTAGAAAAACTGACTATGCTAAATCGCTTCCAGGGATTTTGATTTATTTTGACGGCTGCATATTTCCATACTCTTTGGCATGTTTGTTATGCTCTTGTATTCATTCTTTTCATTTCACTTTGAGAACTCAGTATAGAGGGTGAATGTGTAACAGTTGTAAATTGTGAACTTGATATATAATGCATCATAATTTGCATTTAGGCTACTTACTCATTTAAATGAAACCTGGATCACATTTTCAGTGGTAAAGATTGGTTTGGGTTCACTGTGGTTTTACTCTGCCCCTCTTTCTGCAACAGAAGCCTTTGGGACCTGTTCAGAAGGGGCCCCCTAGGGGCCAATTATCCAGTGTTTGTGACTCACATGTTAGTAGTTAGTTTATTTTTGGTCAAAACTTACTTAGATTACATTCATAATGGAGTCAGATTTAAATACAAGTTTGCCAAAACAAAAGTACCTGAACATTTATTTTTAATAATGTGCACCTAAGAACATTTATTTAGGAAGTAAATCATGTCAATTTTGATTTCACACACTTTAAAGATGGCTGTGTAAAGATGATATGGTTTCTGTGAAATGATGGCCATTAGTGATGTAATTCTTATTAATTTACCTTGTTTTCTCATCTCTTTTTCCACCTTTCTATATGTCTATGCAGTGCTCAACGTGTTGCTGGTAGAGTCATGACCCTGAGACAAGCAAATGGCTGCAAACAGCTGACCTTGACCATAAGCCTGACCCTGACTCTAGGACTGCTCCAATGGCCAGTAGGAGATGTTAGTGGTCAGGATGGACTGTCTCCTACTCAAGTCCTTCAGGAGCTGCTGACGCGCTATGGTGACAACACCAGCATCTCTGTCCCTCAGCTCCGATCGCTCCTCATGCGGTTAAATGGAGGCCAGAGTGGAGACCATGACGCACAAACACAGCCCACCAAAACCAATGGATCTAAGGTGCGTCAAAAATGTTACAGAAAATTTGACAGGATCTTCATATGTATTTGTTACCCAGAGAGCACTTTCACATGTCTAACTGGCCTCTGATTGGTTGGTTGCTTGTTGCACATACAAATAAATGCATATTGTGTTCAATGTTCTATGGCTTCTCTAACCTAATTTGAATATGCAAAATCAAGTATTTGGAAAATACTGGGCGTTCGCCTGCCGTTGCAAGAATATCAATTTCCCACCCTCTTTTTACTGCATTATTTTGTGTTTTTCATTAAAACATTTATCCTTATAGAGCTGGTAAGTCCCGCCCCCTTCGCTAACCCCGCTGGACCTCTAGGTTGAAAAATCGTCAATGCAAGTGAATGGGAGAAAATAATTATTTTCTGGTCCCGTTTGAATTGTGCCATGAATGTGAACATATGTTGTCTGTGAATTTTTTATATAATCTTTCGTGTGAAGAATGCTACAATTTAGCGGGTAGAAGTTTGATACGGTTAGACTTTGTGTGAGAGCACTTTGTGGACTACAACTCTTCGCTGCTTTCGACGCGTTTGAAACGTCACCACCATTCGCACACGGACACTAGCTCACGGATCCCGCTAAACATGACTGTGTCTTTGGTGCACTTCACCGCCTTCTTTCAGGGAGAGGACAAAATCGTTGAGGTTGGCGAAACCCAAGGGTAAGTCAACTTTATGGGGTGACGTCACATAGGCGACATGTAGTCTTTCTCGTTATGTCTTTTCCACAACTGCTAGCCGAAGAATCATACTATGGTACTGTCAAACTCGTAACATGAAAGATTATATAAAAAATTCACAGACAACATATGTTCACATTCATGGCACAATTCAAACGGGACCAGAAAATAATTCTAGATTTTTCAACCTAGAGGTCCAGCGGGGTTAGCGAAGGGGGCGGGACTTACCAGCTCTATAGTGAACGTTTATAGATATAAAAAAAATGGACGTTAGCCGACTGTTTCCATATTGTTAACCCTCTTTATGGCAAGTTAAAAAGATCCTCCGTACTTGCTGATATGTAAAGTCCTGTTTTCCTGCATTGGTTCACATGCTTTGGTTTGCGAGGGGTGTTTTAAATACTTTTAAAGCTCAGTGTCGGTCCTGATTCACTCCTAACACGAAAGAGTTTGATCTTCTCAGGGTGCTTTATAAGACATGACAGACGTCTAATCCTCTGCCACACCAACTGTCACAACGCCAGTCAGTGAACTGTTAGGTCAGGTGTTATTGCACAGAGTAGGCCTAGCTCTTGCTGCTTTTTTAAAAATATATTCTAAATGATCTATATTTATATCAACTGATTTATATTATTGTCAGTTTTCATAAATATAGAGAGAGCCTGACTTGTTAAGAAGGCTTGCTTAATATCCTTAACTGGCGCATGCAATATAAAGTAGAATCTTTGGTCGCGATACTTATATATTGAGCATATATGTATGACATGATCCTTCAGAGATAATTCTAATATGCTGATTTGATGATACTCAAGTAAAATGTATATTAGTATTGATGTTGAAAACAAGTGCTGCTTGATGTTTTTTCATTTAGATCTTTTTTAAGAGTGAAAAAAAAAACATTTATTTGAAATATGTTTTGTAACTATATACAAGTGTTTGTCACTGATCAATTTAATGCTTTCTTTTTTTGAACAAAAGTTTCATAAATAATTGGATTTTTTTTGTTGTAAATGTATGTATATACATATTTATATTTATTTAAATCCCTGGTATTACAACATTAACTGACTGAGTGTTAAGTAAGTAGACCCACTCAAAACCTCAAATATTTGCCTTTGGTTTGACATTTATACTCATGTCATTAAGTTTAAGGTTTTTTTTAGAGGCTTTATCTCTTGTGCCACCTCTCAAGGTGTAAGTTAGCCAAGAATAACACATTGTACTGTATCAGTTTGTCCACACTGATAATAGGCCATATTGAGCTGTCGTTATTTTTGTACACCACAGAGAGCATTTTTTTGTGTTAAAGTGGAACTTTTACAAGGACCACAAGTGGAATATCTGCACGCCATTTTGTTCCTTGAAGAATAGATTGTTCACCAACAATATTGAGTTTATTCAATAAATTAATATAACAATAAAATGCTTCCTGGGTTTGTTTTTAATTGATTTTTGTCAGCTAAACAGCTGTGACCTAAATTGACCTAAGATTGTTCTAAACTTTCGTTCAATTTAAAGGGTTTTTTGTTTTGCTTTTTTACATTTTCAACTTACTTTCTTTTTAAGCGTGAAGGTCTGCAAAGTTATAAAGCACAAAGTCTACTCCAAAGGGAGTTATTCTCTATATCAGTAAGCACTGTTTCTGAACTCCCTGAAACGCCTCAATTGTAGTCTTGAGTTTTCTTCCAGGAACTTACATGTCACAGTATTCCTCATTAAAATAAATCCTGACCAAGACGTGCTTAAAAAAAGGGACGAGGCCTGGTTGTTATGTTAGTAGTGTGTTGAAACTCATGGTTATGGTAAGAGGCATGACATTTACAAAACGCACTCAAAGCAGTTGACCAATCACAACACACTGGTCCAGCCATCCAATCAGAGCACATTTTGCTTTTAAGAAGGGGCGCTTCATAGAGACAGGAGCTAAACAGCGTTTCTGACAGACTGGGAAGAGAGCTGCTGCAATAATGTTAAATATGTGAAAAAGAATGTGTTTTCTGAACATTCAAGCTCTTAAAGACTTTGACAATGAGCATAATAGGTCCCATTTAGTGAATAATATTTTCTTTTGTAAAAATATACAATATATATAATACATTTTTATTTATTTCTCTTGACAGAATATGTATTTTTATTTTTCATTATTTCTATGTTCATAATTGTATATTTAAAACAACTTCTGCTTCAGATGAAGGTTTTTGTAAACACGGGCCACGGCTCACGAAATATGTTTTTCTTTTTTTTCTTAGATATGTCTTTAACATTTTTGAGCCCGAATCTAATCCTGATATTTATCACCATATGACCTTGAAATGTTACGTTGTTTGACCTCAGGGTCAAGTCTTTGGTTTCGATCCTGTGCTGCGACAGCTCCAGCACAAACTCTGCACTCTCAATGCTGTAATTGAAGCTTCTCCTTTGTGATCAGTAATTGAAACCTCTGTCCTGTCCTCTGCTCTCAGTGCTTGGCTGCAGACACTCTGGCAGCGTATGGGATGAGCGAACAGTCTCTTATAGATGAACGAGGCCTGCAGGAGATCTGCCCTACCATGATACAGCAGCTGGACTCGCAAGCATGCAAGACCCAACAGGAGCAAGAGTCCGAGACCAGCCCCAGACCCACTTACGCTGAGGGTAAGACTGACTATCCATTGAGAGACTATAGATCATTTTATTGATCATGCCAAATTTTTATTATCAGTCACAACATTGCCAAAAGTTTTAGCTATACTTATCATCAGTAACAAATCACACCGGTGTGCAATCTCCTTTAACAAACATTTAAAGATGACTTATGCATAATAAAGTCCATTTATAGGCCATAACTTTAACGCCCAGACCTGAACTTCATTGAACATGCACGCCATGGTTTTAAAATGAATTGTTCAAGAATCACATATTTTTGTGCTGTGCAGGTGTCAACATATTTTGGTCATGAATCAAGGGTAATATGTAATATTTGAGATTTGTGCACACTGTGAATGCCATGAGACTTATTAACAGTTCTTCTTGTTTTCTTTAAACCGTCACGTGTTGCACGTCCCCAGGTAATGTCAGGTGTTAAAATGTATCAATAAAGATAAAGAACAACATCTTGGCATATTTATAGCAGACTAGTCTAGTCTAGTTATATCTGCTGATCACTGTAGACAATCTTTGACTTGGCCATCAAAGGAAAGGCTTCTAGTAAATACAGTGGATCAGCTGATTTAGTTTGAACTTGAGAGGATCGGAAAAGTAAAGGTGTTCTCTTATGCTGAGCCTTGATCTCCAGTTAAAGTGTGATAAGAATATTCAACTCTTTGAAAACTGAAAAACATAGAAACTTGACTTTAAAAAAAACAAAAAAAACAAATGCAAGTTGCTTTGATATTTTGGTTCTCTAAGAAAGACGTAAGCACATAAAACATTAGCTATATAATACAGTTCAAATGTTTCAGTCGGTAATATTACAATTAAATATCACAATTTGAAATGACCGTTTTTATTATTATTATTATTATCATTTGAATATATTTTAAAATGTAATTTATTCCTGTGATGTCAAAGCTGAATTTTCAGCATCATAACTTCAGTGTCACACTATCCTTCAGAAATAATTATCATTATCATTAACGTTATAAAACAGTTGTGCTGCTGAATATTTTTGTTGAAATCGTAAGTAATCATTTCTTTCCAAAAAACAATTCTTACTGACCCCAGATTTTTGAACATTAGTGTACTTTAAAAAAAATGTATACAAAACAATTTCGAAACCCCTTCAGATGGTTTAACTTTATTAGATCATGCTCATATAGTTAATGTGATGAAATGGGGCCATTCCTTGTCAACTCAACCCGAGGTCCCCAGCTAAAAATGTATTTTGATTAAAAAATATATATACTCTCGTGAAACAAATACATAAGTGAAGAAGGAAGCCAAAATATGAAATGCTCTGGATGCAAGTGTTATTTAAATGCTATGAATATTACTGAGTAATTTACTATTCTGTACAGGGTGGTCAAAATGACAATTTTCATCTGAGATTTGGAGCCAAATTACAGGGGGTACAAATTAATTTAGAAATATAGCAGTGTTATTATTTAATTTTTACATAGAGATTAGTAGGTCCTTGTTGCATTATATGCCAATCGTGACAGTTCAAAAATGGGAAAAGCACTTTTCTGAAGGTTTCATTGCCTGTAACTTAAGAAGTATTAAAGATATCTTAATATGTACACTCATATTTGACAGTTTTAGCTATACTTATTAGTAACAATCAATCACACAGGTGTGCGATCTCCTTAAACTTTTCAGATCTTGTAATGTGTCTTTTAAACCGTCACATGTTGCACGTCCCCAGGTAATGTCAGGTGTTAAAATGTATCAGTAAAGATAAAGAACAACACTGTGGCATATTTATAGCAGACTAGTCTAGTTTATATCTGCTGATCACTGTAGACAATCTTTGACTTGGCCATCAAATCAGGCTTCTAGTAAATACAGTGGATCAGCTGATTTAGTTTGAACTCTGACTGAGAGGGTCGGAAAAGTACAGGTGTTCTCTTATGTTGAGCCTTGATCTCCAGTTAAAGTGTGATAAGAATGGTCAACTCTTTGAACACTGAAAAACGTTAATGAATTAGAGAACAAAATATCTAAGCAACTTGCTTTTATTTATTTATTTAAGAAAGACGGCACAAGCACATAAAACATTAGCTATATGATACAATTATACAATAATATTACAATTAAATATCACAGTTTGAAATTATTATTTTTTTCCTTTATTTGAATATATTTTAAAATGTAATTTACTCCTGTGATGCAAAGCTGAATTTTCAGCATCATAACTCCAGTCTTCAGTGTCACATGATCCTTCAGAAAGCATTCCAATATGCTGATTTACTGCTCAAGATGCATTTCTTGTTCTTATCATTATAAAACAGCTGTGCTGCTTAATATTTTTGTTGAAATCATGATTCATGAGTATTCTTTCCTTTCCCCCCAATTTAATTTTTTTACTGACCCCAAATGTTTTAATGGTAATGTACTTCAAAAAAAAATAATTACAAAAAATATTGAAACCTCTTCAGATAATCATTCTCATATAGTTAATGTGATGAGGCCATTCCTTGTCAACTCAACCCGAGGTCCCCAGCTAAAAAAAAAAATATTTAAAAAAAAAACCATAAATGAAGAAGGAAGCCAAGATATTAAATGCTCAGGATGCAAGTGCCATGTAAATGCTGTGAATATTTACTGAGTAATCCACTATTTTGTAGAGGGGGGTCAAAATACCAATTTTCATCTGATATTCAGAGCCAAATTACAGGGGGAACAAATGAATTTAGAAATGTATTATTTTATTTTTATATAGAGTGTGTAATACTCAAAAGTAGTATGCCCTTGTTACCTTTAAAACTCAAAGTATTAAAGATATGTTAATATCCTTTTAGATTCTGGTTCTTAACAGACTACTCTTTTGGTATCTTAATTTTTAAGGCCCTGCAGAGTTAGTGCAGTGGCTTAAGTGCCCAATACTTTTGGGGTCACGGGCAAAATAAGACATCTTGACTTTTAAAATGGCTAGCTTGTATATTTCAGATGCCAGCAACATCTGGATTCAATCACAGTACTCTGGTCAGACGGGAGAATTGAAGGGAGGCTGTGAGCTTAGAGACTCTTTCAAAAGCTGAACTGAAATATCCCTTGTGTAGGCGACAGATATAAAAAGGCAAGACGGAGAGTTCGGAGAATTTCATGGGCGTGTGTGAAGCCTGCGGGGACATTTCAGGAGAGAATGTCAAGAAGACAATTTCTCATGCACTCTGTAATCTGTGATTTGCTAGCTTTACAAACATTTTGAATCTGTGCAGGTTTATGTACTCGCCTTAACCTAAAATAAACCGTGTCTATAACGGATTATTTATTTAATTTATTGAAATTCTTGTTTTTAATCAGCCTGTGACTCCTTGTCACTAAACATGTTTAACATCTGTGCACAGTAATATTTCCTCAGTCACTTTGCCTCATGCTGTTCTTTATCTGCTAAACAAGTCACTTCTGGGTTTTGGCGTTTCTTGTGCATCCTGGCAGCGGGATACGAAATGGAAGCAGAATGTCGCAGTGCCACTTCCCGCCGGAATTCAAGAGATAAGGGGAGGGAGAAATGTGCGCTTTTGGAGTCTGATATACTATTCTTAATGCAGTCTATCCCATTCAGTTCTTAACCAAAATGTCAGTGATGGTAATACATTTTGGTCTGAGTATTTACTTTGTTGAAATGTTGAAATGATCAGAAAAGAGAAGGGAACAAGATTAAAGCAGGAAGTGCCACATCTCAGTGTGCATAAAATGTAACGTAGCATGTGCCACAATTCATTTTTTAGTTTTGGTTCTGTCTTACCCTTCCCACTGCAAAATGTGGGAACCTTTCAGGTGTTCATTTGGAGTCCCAAAACGATACTTTCTAATATAATACTAGTACATAAAAAAAATAATAAAAAAAAGTACACGTATATGAAAACAAGTTTAAACATTTCAAAATGTATTTTGTTCCTTATAAAAGCCGATTGCTGAATGTTTTTTACAATAAACAACTTAAAAGGACAGTTCATCCCAAAAATGAAAATTCTGTCATAATTTACTCTCCCTCGTGTCGTTTCAAATCTGTATGACTTTGTCTTCTGTGAAATAGATAAGAAGATATTTGAGAAACATTGGTGTCCAAACAACATTGGACCCCATTAACTTTCATTGAATGGGGTCCAAACAACATTGGACCCCATTAACTTTCATTGAATGGGAAAATACTGCATACAGTGGACAGTATACATAAGGCAGTGGACCTTGGTTGAAATTAAATTATTTTATTTTATTTTTGCTCAGAATAAAAAGTATATGCATTGACTTGTACTTGTACTTGGAATTTATAGTGAACTCAACCTCTTTCTAGTTGCAATAGTTTCTCAGTCCACATCACATTCAAATTGTTTTTTTTTTAGGAAGCCAAACTATTTTGGTCATTATTGTAATTGTTTTCCCTAAGAAAGTGATTATCACAATTGTAAATCTGCACTGTAAAATAAATATAATTGAAAGAAAAAATATTTCATAAGTATATACTTTTGTTTTTACTTTTATAGTAGTAAAATTACAATAGTGTCTTACTTTCTTGACTTGCAAGAGTTAAACTCTCGAGGCTAAGTTTCTGTGACAACAGGTTTACAAACGTTATGTTATAAATCTAGTGAAATCATCTGTCCACAGAAATGTTGGAAATTATGTAATGCGAATACAAAGCAAACCAGCCACACATCACAGACTTTTGCGATTTGAAGAGAGCACTAAGCCGGATCGCGATATTGATTTTAGTTTGATTGACAATATGCTTTGCCAAAGCAATGTCACAAACATTTTTATGTTATTATGAGAAGTGTAAATATATTTTCGGGTTATTATGAAACTGGTGTGACCGATTAGATGGGCCACCACAGTCTAGGTAATTAATGGGAGATGATGACAGAATTTTCATTTTTGGGTGAACAATTCCTTTAAATAACTTTGAAAACCGCCTCACTGGATATTTGCACGCACAAACTGATTATGATTAATACTCTGGCGATATTAAAGGTAATTTAAATGCTTAAACGGTGTATTTTATCGGGTCATAGTATAGGGCAAAAACCCAGTTTTCTGACCTGTTCACGATTTGACATCATGACCAAAGTACATCCAGACGATATCGGGTCTAATGTAAACATGGTTTTCTTGCGTTTTGGGATTTTCATAGTGAGCTAATGTGTATTGTAAAGCAATATGCAAATACACAGATACATCAAAGGATCTTTACAGAAAAAAAAAAAAATATATATATAGTGTGTTGTAACAAAAAAACTCCTTAAGATGTTGAAGTAGATGAGAAAAGTAATCAGTTATCCGTGTTTTATGTAAACACAGTCCATGTTACTGCTGTTATTTGAAAGAAAGAATTTTTCTAAATACATCAGTGTGTTGTCATGAATGATTTACTTCTTCTCTAGGTAAAGTGCTGACAGCTGTTAACAAATTCAGCTCTGTGGTTTTGGAGAAAGCCAGCCGATAATCCGATATATGATCTGTACACACACGCACCTGCCACGATCCACTCCCACATAATGACATTCTCCCTAATACTGTACATGTGTCTATTCAGGAGTGTATTGTGTGACTGATGTCTTGTATTTCTAGGGATTCCAGTTCGACTGGGTTTAATTACAGAACAGTGCAGCCAGACTGATTATATGCCATAATCCACGCGCACACAAAAGCTGTGGGATGTGACTGTCTACTGGGGTGTAATGTCATGTCATGTCATTAAAAGGTGTATGTGTGTGTGTGTCCTGCAGTGTGGGGTTACTCAGTTTTGAGTGTGACTCTGGTTAGTGCATTCGCTTTGACCAGTGTTTTTGTGGTGCCCCTGATGAGGACGCGGTTCATGCGCAGAGTTCTCATCTATTTCATCGCGCTGTCCATCGGAACGTTGTTGTCCACTGCCATCCTACAGCTCCTGCCTGAGGTTCAGTATCCATCCACCCATTTCCACCCAAACACACCAAATCAACCGCGGATCAAGATTAATCTCAGAGGGGTGTCTGGAATTGTCGCCTTTTTCCTTCTGTCCTCCTTCACACACTGTTTTCTCCCTTTCATACATAACAAAACACCCCTAACCACAGTAAAGACACCTCTTAATCTGGTTGTTTCCTCTTCCTCTCCAGTTGCCTTTTTCTTCCATGATTGTTTTGTTGGTACATTTTTTTAGGAACATAAAAGCTGTTAAAAACTTCTGTTCAAGGTCAGTCTTACTCGTATAGTCTAACAATAGCTGATAATTTAGTATTTATAAATAATGACTGGCAAAATCAGATGGCTAAAAAAGACCCATTAATAGATTGAATCAGACGGGGTTTTTTTAATGCCGGTTTTAGGGGAACATATTTTTACTAATCACAATTTTACTGCGTTTTCTACGCTGGTTTTTTGTGAGGATATTTTGTTTATTTTATTGTATTTTTCTTTTTCTTTTTTTATCATTAATTTATAGAGTGGATAATTTTGTGTTTAAGACCACTTGAAAAAAAAAAAAAAAAACACGGACCCTGATGGAATCAGATTTTATTTTATTTTATTTGAAAAAAAATATTATTATTATTTTATATATATATATATATATATAATTATTATTTTTTTTTTTTTGCATGTTGCTTGAAAGTTTTGAAAAACGTTTTGAAATATGATGGTTAAATTGGCAACAGCCAAGAAAGTCGAGTTTGGTGAATCTTGAAAGCCGTAGGAGGGGTTTGGATTTTTGGTTTTGGATTGTCCAAGTCAACCTAATGTTTGATGTTTGTTTGTTCCACAACTTTTGGGAGATGATCAATACCCCCTGCCCTAATCTGCCTCCACCGCTTTTCAAATTGTTCCTCTACCCATGAATTTTAAAGTAGACCACTAACACTTAATTTATTCACTAGCTCATCAGCTATGGAAATCCCATCCAAAGAGCTAATGGAGTGCTGCATGTCCCAGGATGTTTTTTTGGCGGGTTGTTGTTGGTGATAGCATTGCTCAAACAGACCTACAGGTACACCTTGTGCTGGGTGTTAACGGTTCATTGACTGGTCAACATAATTACAGGTGTTTGCAGTTCCTCTGTTGCCTCTGGGAATTGTATAGACTGAGAGGAGGAGGGGAATGTTTAGTTCTCCCCTCAGGATTGAAGGATTTTCAGTGACCGCGTGTCTTAAGGCATCATTTGTTCTGTGATGGTCAACAGGAAGCCGCCTCCCCCTACTTCCTCTGTGAATGAAACAATGGATTCTAAAATGTGAACAACATACACTACTGTTCAAAAGTTTGGAGTCCAAAAGTGAAAGTAAAGACATTTATAATCAAAACATTTGTTTTATTAGAATTTTTTGTTCATCAAAGAGTCCTGAAAAAATTAAAATAAAAAGCAAAAAATTCAGCTTTGCAATAACAGGAAACATTTATTAGGAATTATATTAATATTTCACAATATTACTGTTATATTTTAAACCGCTTAGCATCAGATTTTTTTTTTTTCTTCAAAAAATCTTATCGACCCCAAACTTTTGAATGGTAGTGTAATAGCATGACTCTGGAATGTTTATGATTTATTGCTGTTAATTCATTATATCGATGAACATCACATCTACTGTAAATGCAGTTAATGAATGAGATTTGATTAAAAAAGATATACTGCATATTTCCTTCAAATGTCCAAACCCTCATTGTGGTTGCATGAATTGATTTAATAGTTCAGTGGCCCACAGAACCTCCTCAGGGAGTAAATCTCACAATTGAGATTATGAATATCAACCTTTCACCTAGTATTAATTAATCTGCTGATTAATTCAAATATTCTTTCTTCTTTTCTCCCTTTCTTTTTCACCTCCCCTGTTCTCTCTCTCTCTCTCTCTCTCTCTCTCTCTCTCTTTTTTGGTTGTTTGGCCAGTGTGGGGGTATGGTTTCCTGTGTGTGACAGTGATATCTCTCTGTTCACTGGTCGGGGCGAGTGTGGTTCCCTTCATGAGGAAAACCTTTTACAAGCGGTTGCTGCTGTACTTCATAGCCCTGGCCATTGGTACTCTGTACTCCAACGCCCTCTTTCAACTAATCCCAGAGGTAGAGTGGACACGTGTGGGAAACGGGGTTATAGACGTGTGCCACACAACCAGACACTCTCTAGATTTCTAGAGATAAAGATGTCCTGGTTGAGTCTTTATGTCGAGTCTGGCATTTAAAGGAATAGTTTGCTCAAAATGAAAACGCTTCATTTACTTGTCCTCATGTTGTTCCAGACATTGTGCAACACAAATGAAAATATTTTATGCAACATCAAGAAAACTTATAGAGTCACCTAAAAAATCGTAGATCGGTTTTATCTTTCTGTGTAGAAATGATTTATTCTATTTCTCTGTCCTTTGTTCTTTTAAATATGTTTGTTATTTGTTATTAAAGTTTATAATTTAAAACAAAAGACGTTATTTTGCGCTGGTCTTGCCATTTACATTAGCCTTAGGGCAAGATTTACTAACAGCTTGAGCGAACGCAATCCTTCCTTTGGTGTTAAAAAACGACTATTTCTTGCGGCTGACGTTATTGAATTTGCGTTTCAGAGAGCGTGTGGTAGAGGGGAGAGATTTTTTTTCTTTTTTTTTCTTTTTTTTTTTCTGTTTGTGATAATTTATTTGGAATGACAGAGAAAGACGTAATCCGAACATATTGTTCGCCAAAGCCGCGCTATTTTTTATTTGCAGCGACTCTACGCTAGTTTGCCCTGTTTAGTAAATCTGGCCCAGATACTGACATGACATAAGACAACAACAACAAAAAAATCTATTTTGTGTAATGTTCATGTTTCTGTTTTCTTTATAATACAAATGCATGATGTTTCACACCGCCAAACTCCAAAAAGGATAAAAAGTATTAAAATTCAGTAGACTCGTATATGTGATATTCAGAGTTTTCTGAAGTCATTCAATAGAAGCTGGTTGGTGCGACTGAAACATCATCCATTCTTATTGTATACAAAATAACAGAGTTGACATTCTGCCAAAACAAATCAAAAAATCTCATTTTGAGTTCTACATAAGAAAACAGTCTGTTTTGGAACAACATGAGGGTGAGTAACTGATTACAGGATTTTCATTTTCAGGTCAATATTCCCTTTAAACACAGGTTTCCCAGGCTCAGTGGTTCTCCCCAGCTGGAAGGCTAAACAAAAGAGTAAAAAAACAAAACAATAAAGGAACTTTGTATTGATTCATAACCAGATCACATTGGCTACTTTTAAATGGGTCATGACATGGATTTTTTATTATTTTAATATGTTCTTTGAGGTTTACTTATAATGTTAATAAATACAAAAACAAATATATTTGTGGAAAACCCGATTGTTTTCAACCCTCGCTCTGACCGTCTGTGTGAAATGATCAGTTATTAAGGAGCGGCTCCTTTAAGGCTTGTCAGTAAACGGCCACTATTATGATTAGCTAGCGTCATTGCATGGTAAACACAGTATCAACACCTATTTTTTACAGTCTATGATCAACACCCACTAGCAATTGCATGTAACATTATCCATATAAAACCGTTATTTACAGACAAAGCATAATGTAATCGTTTACTGACTTAGTTTGCAATGCTGTCAGATCCAAGTTGCTGACTGCTTCTTCAGTCAACAAAAGTTTCTTTGCAAACTCTCCATTACATTGTTCCTCGTTTACAAACTATCTGCAGTCAAATTCTCAGAACATAAAACTCTCTGACGCAATCCAGGATGCCATCTATATGCCATATAGAGTTGAATAATAGTATTCAACTCTATATTTATTCAGTACATATCCATGTTCTGCACTTATGAACCACTGTATATCCTGCACTTGCTGCTATTGCACTTCTGGTTAGACCTAAACTGCATTTCGTTGCCTTGTACCTGTACTTGTGTAATGACAATAAAGTTGAATCTAATCTAATCTAATCTAATCAAAAATGAAACATCCACTTGTTCCTGATGGTTATGTAGGCCTACTGTTTCTACAGAAATGAGCAAATGAGCTGTTTAAACAGGATTTGCTTTGCGGCCCTATATCTTATATAGCCGCGCTATGCAAGTTTCCCAGATCGGGTAGCGTTTCTGAGGTTCAAATGAGACATAAGAAACTACAAATTTGACTTGCTTTACGGCAAGTGTTACAATAGTCATTATTTTGTTTTTCTTCGTTTCTGATGTCACAATACATCATACTTTCATAAAATCATGCAACATACTCTATCTTGTCTGTGGACATCGTTCATTCCAAAGCCGGTGCTGGATAAACAGTGAGCGTGCGTGCGACGGTAGGATGCGGTAGGCTAAATTATTTACGACAGCGGTAATGGACAATTCCACTTCAAACCTGTAGGGGGACCGAAGAGGAAAAGTTATTTGGTGTTGCTTTAAAGGAATAGTAATTCCTGTAAGCCCGTAGAGTAGCCTATGTCTAAAGTGAATGGACATTTGTATACTGTATCCAGCATCAGTGAAAAATAATAGGTTATTTTTGCTTTTGACGCTCAAATCCAGTATAGGCAAATTTCAGCCGTTAAGTGACTGAAGTGATTGGCCTATGGTGCAATGATCTAGAACAGGGGTGTCCAAACTCAGTCCTGGAGGGCCACTGTCCTGCAGAGTTTAGCTCCAACCCCAATTAAACATTGATTATCTGGTTCAGGTGTGTTTAATTGGGGTTGGAGCTAAACTCTGCAGGACAGTGGCCCTCCAGGACTGAGTTTGGACACCCCTGATCTAGAACTATTTGTCGATGTTGTATTTGTCATATACAAATGTATTTGCCTGTGTGATGCCACATATCCCGCAATATCAAATCGAGCCGTTTTTGGAGCTTAAGTAAATGCTTTGTTTATAATGAGGAAGTCGTTTTAAGCTGAAACTTGCAGGATGTTTGAATGGTGCAGAGACCTCTTATATGTCAAAAGATCAAGGCAAATTTGATTTCTCATGTCATGACCCCTTTAAAATCCTATAGTAATGCCCATTCACTCTACAATTTTGAGGCAAGTTGGCATGAAACTGGAGCACACATCTTTTTTGTGAACTATTTAAATGAATAACTATAAATGAATGACCCAGTCTGGAGAAAAGCCAAGCAAAAAGGGGGGAAGCCCTGAGGCATTAGTGAACTAGTATAAAGACCCAATCTAAAATAAATCCCATGCTCACTCTTCTTGACTGCTCGTAACCAAGTGTGAAATAAATGTGAAGAATACTTTGTCTTCTCAGTTGGTAAATTCATTTCTTGATTTGTAAACTTTTTCTGGTGTCTTGGAGAGTGATTAGGGGCTTGTTTTTTGGATTGTATCCATACAAAATACTAAATATATTCTACACTGCACTGCTCACATTCTGTTTTAACATATTATATGCAGCCTACACCACTTGATGTCACACACACACTCTACATTTCAAAGGTTTGAGGTCTATTTTTCAGAATTATCTTATATTTGATCAAAAATACCGTAGAAAACTGTAATATTGTGAAATATTACAATTTAAAATAACTTTTCTATTTGAATATATTTTAAAATGTATTTTTTTCCCTGTGATGGTAAACCTGAAGCGGCCATGTCACATGATCCTTCAGAAATCATTCTAATATGATGATTAAAATTATTATGCTCAAGAAACATTTCTTGTCAATATTGAGAAAGTTGTGCTGCTTAATATCTTTTGCAAACCATGACACTTTTTATTTTATTTTATTTATTTAGATTATTTGATGAATAGAAAGTTAAAAACAATGGCAGTGGAACAATGTAAAAGTCTGTAGTGTCAAAAGTATCAATTTCTTTAAAAAAAAAAAATCTTACTGACCCCAAACTTTTGAACAGTAGTGTAGTTCAACATTTAACATATAATTTTATGAAAAAAATATTAATGGTTAAAAACAAATACTATATTATTATAATTTTAAGTAGTTTGAGTAAAATTGTATTTGACTTTTTAAACCATGCTTTTTTTCTTTATGTAGGCCTTCGGATTCGACCCTATGGAGGATTATTACGTGTCCAAGTCCGCTGTTGTGTTTGGAGGATTCTACCTGTTCTTCTTTACAGAGAAAGTCCTGAAGATGATCTTAAAGCCAAAGGACGGGGTGAGGTTTGGACTAATAGTCTTCTGTACAAGTAAACCATGAAGTGGTTGTGTTTTTTTAGCAAACAGCTTTATCTGACATTGTCATTGTGACATGGGTTCCCAGTGACATCTAAAACAAAGTTGTTTTTCATCACTTCAGAACTTTTAAAAGTTCAAACTCATGACGTTGTGCATTGGAATGTGTGAACAGTATGTACAGAATTTTGTGATTGGTTTTAGTTCCTCAGAGGCTGCACTTTTTATTTGTATTATCCTTTGAAGTACGGTGTCCTCCTGTTGGATGTAAAAAAAAAAAAAAAAAAAAAGGAATGTAATACTCATAAAAATACATTAAGGGTTTTATTGCAGTCTGTAATGGCTTGGCCAGAGCATTTTATTTAATGATTTATCATTAAACTTGCTTTTGAGATTGTGAGGGTTGTAATGCAGCACCCTCTAGTGGAGGATTTTCTTTGCAAGCTTATTCACTCTCTCTTTCTTTTGTGTGTTTTATTCTGGCCCTTTTTGTTATCAAAATCTCTTTTGTTAGGGAGGGCATGGCCACGGCCACAGTCACTTCCCTGCAGAGCGCTATGCCAGCTCTAATGGTGACTTGGAGGATGGTGTGATGGAGAAACTGCAGAACGGAGAGACTGGAGGAGCATCTTTACCCAGAGCGGAAGGAGATGTCAGAGGGGTTGGAGAAGACGACAAAATGCTGAGTACTGGGCAGACCGTACAGGTGAGAGATAAAACAAACCTTAGTCTTCTTCAATTGCTTAAATTACATTTTAACACACACACAAAAATAAATAAATAGTACTTGTGGAATTAGCTTAAATGACTATTAACGTCCCCATTATGTCTCAAAGACAACTTGAAATTAAAATGAACACTGTTCAGATGGTATATTAAAGAGGACCTTTTATGCTTTTTTACATTTCCAACTGTCTTAAGTGCGTAATGTTGCTGTTTGAGCATGAAAATGTTCTGCAAAGTTACAAAGCACAAAGTCAGGAGTTATTCTCTATATCAGTAAGCACCGTTTCTGAACTCCCTGTGAAACGCCTCGATTGTAGTCTTGAGTTTTCTTACATGTCAGTATTCCTCATTTAAATCATTTCCACCAAACGCATATGAAAATGCGTGAGGCCTGGTTGAGTTGTGTTAATAGTGTGTAGAAACTTGCGGCTATGGGCGTGACATTTCCAAAACACGCTCGTCGAGGTGCTGCAACTATGTAAAATATGCGCATAAGTGAATGTGTTTTTTGAACATTCGATTCAAGCATGAAAACCTATTCTTGTAAACCCTGAAAAAAAAATTAAGACTCTGAAAAAGAGCATAATATGGCCTCTTCAAGAGTAATGTCATGCCAGAATTACTGCAATTATGAATTTCCAACTTCTAAAAACTGTCCAGGACTTTGTCTGAATCATAATTTACAACTCTGAATTCAGTTAACTATGGCTAATGACGTCATGTAAACTGAACCAAAATGTTTTCAAGAGCCAAGGTACTTGAATGCCGCTGCACATTTTAATGTCATTTTAGAATGCCGCATTTTCTAAATTAATATATAGTGGTTTTCCTTTCATTAACATCAAAGCCAGTCATGTTGCAAGCGTTGCCATAAAAGCACATTTTTCTGTAGTGTTGTCAGCTCGTAATTACCATCATTTCAGCACATCTTGAGTGCGGCGTGATCAATCGGCACGATTCATCAGTGTGTGCGGGGTTTTTTTAAGGAAAAAAGGCATAATTTTCATTAAATGGCATCATCTATCTCTAAAACTATGTTTCTTATGTAAAAGAACACGTTTCACGATTCAGTCAAATGCTACTGGCTATTAATTACACTACCGTGCAAATATTTGTGGTAGTAAATAATGCTTTTATTCAGCAAGTACAAATTAAATAAAGACTAATTATTTTATAACAAAATATTTCTATTTCAGATAAATGCTGTACTTCTAAACGTCATAATCATCAAATAATCCTGAAAAAAAAAAGAATCGTTTCTACAAAAATATTAAGCAGCACAAATGTTTTCAACATTGATAATAATGTTAATTGAGCACCATATTAGAATGATTTCTGAAGGATCATGTGACAAATTCAGGAATACATTACATTTCAAAATATAATACAATTGAAAATAGTTATTTCAAATTGTAGTAATTTCATAGTTTTACAGTTTCATGTGATCAAATAAATGCAGCATTGATGAGTATAAGAAATTTCTTTCAAAAGCATAAAAATATCTCACCGAAACGTTTGAACAGAAGTGTATATCGACTTCTCTTGTTTGTGTCCCTGACGCAGGACTCTCAGAGTTCGGGTGGTGCTGGAACGGGTGGATGTTATTGGCTGAAGGGCAGGGCATACTCTGACATCGGCACTCTGGCGTGGATGATCACTTTGAGCGACGGTCTCCATAATTTCATAGATGGTTTGGCTATCGGAGCCTCCTTCACTGCTTCTGTGTTCCAGGGCATCAGTACGTCAGTGGCAATTCTGTGTGAGGAGTTTCCACATGAGTTGGGTGGGTAGAACTGCTTCTTTAACCCTTCTGTTAATGTGACCAATCAAAAATGGCCATAAACATGCTGAATGTGTTGTTGTCATGCAGGTGATTTTGTAATCTTGTTAAATGCTGGCATGAGCATCCAGCAGGCGCTGTTCTTTAACTTCCTGTCAGCGTGCTGCTGTTATCTGGGCATGGGCTTCGGCATTCTGGCTGGGAACAACTTCTCACCTAACTGGATCTTTGCTCTAGCCGGGGGCATGTTCCTCTACATTGCACTGGCTGATATGGTAAGAGACTTCATGCTGATCATTTGCTGGCTTTTAATGAACTGGTTTTCGGAAATGGGGTAATGATTTGATGAATTTGATTGATTCCTAAAGGTCAGTTTCTGTGATTTAGTGTAGTGTAAAAGAAGTTAAAGGGATAGTTCACCCCAAAATGAAAATTCTGTCATCATTTACTCACCCTGATTTAGTTTCAAACCCGTTTGAGTTTCTTTGTTCTGTTGAACACAAAAGAAGATATTTTAAAAGATGTTGGTAATCAAACATTTGATGGTAGCCATTGACTTCCATGGTATTTTTTTCCTACCATGGAAGTCAATGGCTACAGTCAACTTTCTAGCTACCAAGATTCTTTCAAATATTTTCTTGTGTTCAACAGAACAAAGAAACTCATACAGGTTTGAAACAACATAAATTATGTCAGAATTTTCATTTTTGGGTGAACTATCCCTTTACTACCAGTGTTATAACTAAAATTAAAAGCAGTACTAATTTAAATACATTTTTGAAAATTGAATGTACATTTAAAACTAAACTTCAAAACTATATTATAAAAGGAAAAAATGGTAGTTTACATGGGTGAAATTGTTTGGCTTGCATGTTTGTGTGGAAAAATACATTCTACCTCTAGATGGCGATAAAGTGACTATGACTGCGACTGTACTTAACTGTATATTTACAGTTAATTACACTGTAATTAATTACAAAAACTAATATGTATATATTTTAGCTTCAGTTTTATTCAATTGAAATGTTAAAAACTAACTAGTAAAACTTGCTGAAATTAACTAAAAACATAATTAAAAAAACGAATTTGGTTACAAAACTATAATATATGCACTATTGTTAAATGACTAGAGTCATTATTTTTAAAGAAATGAATACTTTTATTCAGAAAAATGCATTAAAGGTTCATTAAAGGCATGTTGTAATTACCGGAAAAAGCGTTCACTTGTAATTACAACTTGTAAACTGTGAGTTTTCGGAGAGCTCCGACTAGAGTAGAACGTCACTCGTTGTCATCTCGTTATTACGGTAGTTACGACATGGAGTGATACCAATCAGCATATTAGAATGATTCATGTGACACGGATAAATTATATTTTACAGTATATTATGTCCTTGGAGTGCATTTGAGACTTCTTTCAAAAACATGAAATATTGTTCCTGACCTCAAACTTTTGAACTGTAGCGTAATAGCGTTTGCATTTATAACAGTCTAACTTGATAACCATGAAATCAGAGAATGCCATTACCCATATGGTTATCCAAAAATAGATTTAGTTGATTTGTATAATGTTTCTTACAATCCATGTGTCTCCATATTCCTTTGTCCATCTCTGCAGTTTCCAGAGATGAACGAGGTGAGTCGTGAGGAAGAGGAGGCCGGAGGAAGTGGCTGTCTGCTCACTTTTGCCATCCAGAACGCAGGACTGCTCACAGGGTTTGCCATCATGCTTATACTCACCATCTACTCTGGACAGATACAGCTTGCATAGCAGAGGAGCTAAATACAAACTCAGACCCTGAGGGACTAACTCAGCACCTGGACTAAAACCTGAGACCTACTGGGACCTCCAGACTTAAATATGAGCCAGCTGTGCTGGCTTGTTTTAAACCGTTTGCCCAGCTGGACTAGGTCATGGCATAAATTGAAATGATATGGGCTCAAACCCTAGACTGTCTGAATGAAGCTAGAATTGACTGACCTGTGAATTTTGCTTTAATTCCATCCAAATCCCAGACCTGTGGATGGATGGATGCTTTACCATTCATCTAGTTGAGGTCTTCTCTCGTTCTTTTGCCTCAAAGCTTTAGGACACAGTGATGTCCCTGTACTGTGGGGTTTCCAGTACCCTTACATATACATCTGGGTATATTTGTATTGATTTCTAATGTTATTTTTGTTCTTTCTCTCAGAAACAGACCACCTTTGTATTCCTGACCATGAGGATTAGAGTATTGTCCACTGACTGACATGTTACAGATGGGATAAAACTTGACTCATTTTACTGACATTTAGTCAAACGCAGGTTGTTTCCGATGCTTCAAACCAAATGATTTTGTTTATTCAATAGAAAAATTCAGAAACAAAAAAGACCAGTTTTTCCAATCTTAGGGACTAGATATATAGATACTGTAGGCTTATTAGTTGACACTCATTCTATTAAGCTGAACTAAGTAGGTCACTTTAATCAAAGGTTACTCTGAACTGTTGAATAAGTAGCTTTTAGTGTAGATACAGAAGAGTGTCTGTTCACAAATGTATCCATACTTAATTTCTCCCCTCAATGTCATTCCATTATAGCAAGCAAAATGCTTGAAAAGGATTCATTTGTTATTGATGTGTTTTTTTAACCTCTTTAACAAAAAAGCAGAGACCAAGTTTCTTCTAGAAAAATCTCCTCCAACTTTTATCTGTCAATTTATGACCAGAATAATTGCTGCACATTTTATTATATCCTTCTCTCATTTGTTATTTGCATAACCTTGAATATTAATTGACAGACAGAAAAAAGATCATCCCACTTCAGTTTATATTTGCTTACCATTTATGATGATGATGATTATTATTAATTAAATAATAACTACTCCCAAATCTCAACTTAACACATTGTATTTTAAGAATTTTTCCACATCCTTTCATTTAATCTAAATGCAGTACTCTGCATATTTTAAGAAATAATTGGGAAATGCAAGCAAAATATGTGCATAAAGGTACAATAATACGATCATTCCTTATAACTTTTCCTGGTAATACTTTAGAATAAGGTCCCATTGGTTAACTTTAGTTAACTACATTAGTAAACTAACCATGAAAAATACTTCTAAAGCATATAATAACTTCATGTTCATGCATATAATAAGTTCATGTGCATTTCAATGTTTACTAATACTGTATATTATTCAAAATCGAAAAGATCTGCTAATATCATTTAATGGACCCGAGTTAACATGAACTAACAGTGGACAGTTGAATTTGTATTAACTAACGTTAACAAAGATTAATAAATACTGTAATAAATGTTCTGTGCTGGGAAGATTACTTACAAATTTGTAGCAGGTTACTGATTTCCAAATTACATGACAAAAATTTTAGTTAGCAACATTTAAGGTAATGTAATCAAACTACTTTTTAATTACTTTTAGATTACTTTTGACCTAACTCGTTTATCACATTGAATTGAATAGGATAATATTGTACTATATTGATATAAATAGAAATAGAAAGAATATAATATTTCATTCTATATCAACAACATGAAATGCATTAAATATTACATTACGTCAGGGTTTCCCATGCAATATAATCTAATTACAAGTACTTAAATCTTGGAATCTGATTACGTAATCCAGATTACATGTAATTAGTTACTTTCCCAGCACTGTAAATGTATTAGTCATTGTTAGGTAATGCATTAAAGTTAACAAATGGAACCTTATCGTAAAGTGTTACCATTTTCCTTTATAGATAGCACTATAGTACACTAGAGCTCTTTGCTAATTTAGCATCTAGACTGATAGGACTCACTTGAATCCTTTTTGAATACCATTTAAAGCTGAAGTGTAATTTCTGTGGCACTAGTTTATTCAAAAGTTTTTGCAAAATTCTGACTGTTTGTTCGGATAGGCTTCCTGAACACTACTATTGGTCACCACCCCAAATTCATCAGTCTTGTTGTTATCAACCAACAAATGACATCTTTGTTTCTGCATATTAAAGGGATACATATACTCACCCTCATGTTGTTTTAATCCTTTATGAATTTCTTTCTTCTGCTGAACAGAAAGGAAGATATTTAGAAGAATATCAGTAACCAGACAGTTTCTGGTCTCATTGACTTCCATAGTAGGAATAAAATATACTATGGAAGTCAATGAGACCAGAAACTGTCTGGTTACTGATATTCTTCTAAATATCTTCCTTTCTGTTCAGCAGAAGAAAGAAATTCATACAGGTTTGAAATGAGGGTGAGTATATGATGACAGAATTTTCATTTTAAAGTGGTGTATCCCTTTAAGATGGAAATTAATATTGGGGAAAAACTGACACTTCAGCTTTAAAATGACTTACAAGTTAATTAGGAGTATTAATCTTACACATATGGTCTACAGATATGCTATGTTAAATTTAAATGCACAAAAATACCATTTAAATAGTTACAAACTATGAGATTATTCAGAAATTGATCTTGAGCTTTAGATCAACCTTTATGACGACGTTTGTCTTCCAGAAAAAAAATATATTCTTCCATTGCTTAATGTTCATGCTAGTTATATTCTTATCTGCTATTTTACTGCATACGAATTGAACCGGAAACCCCAGTATACTGTTTAGCAAATAGCTACAAGATCATTCTGTTCATTGTTTGAAATGTAATTCAGAAGAACTGAACGTGAAGCATATGGTCAACAGATCTGAGTGTAACAGTTTCAGGGTCGTATTTGCATTTTCTGTGCATTTAGACTATCAGCGTTACTTTTTCTATAAAGCCCCTTTGTCTGATAAGTGTATGTAGAAGTTGCATTCAGCTTTGTGTGTGGTACAGGTTATAGAAACCATTATTTCAGCTGGCGTCTTATTGCTATGCATTGAAATGTCCTCTTAAGTGAATTTATGCCTTAAAGAGAGGAGGTAGTCACCATTCAGTGGTAAAAGTTTAAGTTTTTGTACATCATTTTAAATTCTGTAATATTTAAAGATTTTTTTGTAGTGTAGAATGTGTGTGAATGTCTGTTTGTGATTTTGCAATTCTTTTTTTGTCATCGGTAATTGTATTTAAATAAGAGGGAAGCTGTTTTTAAATTGTGTTGTACGAGAGTATGTGAGCACATCAGCATCTCATTGTTTTTTGTAGTGGATGGAGGCCAGTGTAGCTGGTTATGATGAAGGCATTATGTTACTGTAAACATCTCAAGTGTTTTGTGATTCATACCTGTGCAACATGCGAAATCTGATTGCTGGTGGCTTTTTTTTTGTTTGTTTGTTTTGTTTGTTTTGAAATATTAAGCCATGGGTTTTAAGTTCATCTTTTGTGCAATGAAAAATAAGAAAACATGATCCAAAACTGAAAGCTGTTGTTTCTCATTCATTTGTATGGTCTATTATTTAATGATATTTTGACTAGACAAATCATTTATAGTTATGTTGATAACATTCATTTTTATAAGCAACTTGTATTATTGATCGCAGACAATAATTCAGCTATGTACGTCTAAGAATATTCTTAATACTTTGAGTTAGGGTTAGTGAAGTACTCCTCTTCATCAGGTTTGTGATTTAATGTGCTTTGAAACATCCTTAGATTCTTGATTTATCTATAAATATTGCTGCTAAATAAAGAACTGATCGAATCTAACAGGTGTTTGCTCAAGTTGGAAGCTGTTTTTTCCCCCAGCTGCGTTCATAAAATACTTTCTCACTCTTTATGGCTTACTTTGAAGACACTTTTTGGTCCTTGGGTTGCATTTAAACTTTTAAAACCATCTATTATGCCTTGGTTTTCTTTCATATGAGTGTGGTAGGCTATATTTGTCCTCAAAGGTTTTTATCTCACATCAGCTCTGTATGCTGAAGTGTGTTTGTTTACCCTCACAATATATTCACAAGCCGTCGAGCTCTTCAGTGGATAAAACACCCTTCAGAAAAGAGTTAAGTAGTTTACAATATTACAACTTAATTCGAAGATTCCTTCAACATTTCGTCAACTGAAGGATGATAATAGGCCAATAACACCCCCTGACTTCTAGGCTACTAATGATGTGAATCATAATTCAGAGGGAGTCGCTTCAGTGGCGCTGTGAATCATGTCAGGAGTCGACTGATGCGCAGAAAGATGATTTTATTCAAATAAATATTAATTTATTTACTTGTTTAAAAGGACTTTGATTTTGAAGCTTTATTTTGGGACATTCCCGTTATCGTCACATCTCACACACTCCCGACTGGTGTGTCCCAAGTCCTAAAGCTGTTGCACGAGAGGTACAAGTTCAAAACTTTATAATTCCATTAAATGTGAACGTGCAGTGATAATGCAGATAGCAGCATTACAAGAAGTAATTGATGCATATTTCTTGTGCCAGGACTTTCATTTATTGCCTCTTCCCTGCTGTAGCGAGTCCTTGACTGTTAAACAGTTACAAGGTACGTTGAGAGAGAGAGAGAGAGAGACCTTTGTCACAATGTCATGACTGAGAGACCAACACACAGACACACACATGTTTTATACTGTGTTTGCATACGACGACTTAAGTTGATATTAAAAACATCTCGGGTTATTCCAGCAGCCAGAAACAATGTTGTGCAAATATAAGGACAAAATCCATCTCTGTATGTTCATACTAGTGCTGTTTCTTCAGCTGTTATCCAGGACTGCAGGTAAGCTCCTCATTCATGTAGTTACTGGAGTAATACTCCAATGTTGTTACTATTTTTAGGCTTTGAAGAAACATGTTATTCTGTCTCCTTGAGAATGCAATGCAATGCCAAATTTGTGGAGCAATTGCAGCAATGTGTCTCTGCTTGATTCGCAGCTCAGTCATGTGCCAGAAGCTGTGGTCAGAAGTTTAACACATGCTCCTGTCACACAACATGTGAATCTCTGAAGGAGTGCTGTGCAGATTATAAACAGTTTTGCCTTGACATCGAACCACACTCCGGATCTCTGCTGGGAGGCACAGACTTTAAAATGCTCAACATTACATTTGAGCAGAACATTAACCTCACTTGCAGGTAAGAGAGCCACGGATTTGTTAATGTTCTCTGAAGCCACAAACCAACTGTTCATGAACACTGCAGATATTTCTATTTCTTCTAAGTTTAATCTGTCATAACACAGTTTCATCCAAAAAATGAATTACTTTGTTCGGTGAAACACACAGACACATGCAAAGACAACACACTTCTTAGCTTCTAAATATTCCCAATGCATATGATAGCTTTGAGTGAAGAACAAAATACTGAAATTTCAGAATGAATGGATCATAGAAATCAATGTAAGTCATGGGTTTTGAACAAAATGAGAGTAAATAATTAATTGAAAATTTTGGATGAACTATTCATGGGCTCTGTTACTCATATAGCAATTCTTTATTATATACAAAAATGATAATGTTATTGGGGTTGCCTTTGCATTTTGTGTTTCTACATTAGAAACAAACCAATTAATGCAGTATTAAAATAATTATTGCAATATCAATATATATATATATATATATATATATATATATATTTATTTATTTATATATATAATACAGGGTTATTATTAGGGTTGGGCAACGATTAATCGTGATTAATCGCATCCATAATAAAAGTTTGTGTTTACATAATATATGTGTGTGTACTGTGTATAATTATTTAGTCTATATAAATACACACATACTGCATGTATGTGTATATTTAAGAAAAATTTGGTATTTATATATAAAATATTCATATATAATATAAATTATGTATAAATATATCTACAGTATATACATGCAAATTTTTCTTAAATATACACATACATATGTGTGTATTTATATATACAAAATAATTATACGCAGTACACACACATATATTATGTAAACACAAACTTTTATTTCGGATGCGATTAATCGCAATTAATCGTTGCCCAACCCTAGTTATTATAATTACCTAAAACTGAAACCATAAAATAAATTTTCATTACTTGAAATAAAATATAACATTTTTTAACTTATTTTATTTCAGCTCCCAAGGCAATATGTCTTACCCTGATGTACTAAAATAACAAAAACTATATAGACATTATAAAAATGTCTAAAACATACAACAAAATTACTAAAATATTCACTTTAAATGAAACCGGAAAATATAAAAACAAATTCAAAATATTAATAAACTATAATAGTATCTCACTGATACTAAAATAACACATATTCCCCTGGTTTCACAGACAGGGCTTAAGATTAGTCCTAGACTAAAATGTAAGTCTGAGCTGTTTCCACTGAAATAAACTTGCACTGACTGATCTTAAAAATATATCAGTGCCTTTTTAGTTTTAAGATGCACATCGGTAATGTTTTTTTTCTAAGCATGTTTATAAAAATTACTTAAATGTCCTAATTGATCTATGGTCTAATCCTGGCTTAGTCTAAGCCCTGTCTGTGAAACCGGGCCTAAGTCATATTATATAGTAATATACTTGCTATGAATGAACAGAATGCTAATGCACAGTGTTCAGCAATCATGATGTTCTGACATTAAGGAAGTTTTGGCTGAAGGTTGTTCCAAAATTCCAAATGTGTTTAATCTTGATTTTGTTCCTCCCAAATCCTCAAGAGCAAACTAATTAAAAATGGTTATTTGGCTGAATGAGATAAGATGGACGTGTTCTCATGTTACTGCCACCGTAGGGTGGTGAATTGCTGTTTTGTATTCTTCAGTGGCTCTGATAAAAGCGCATACTAAATTAACATCTGTTAGTTAATCAGATACGATCAGTGCTGTAAATACAGTGCAGTGTTAAACAGAGTATGCTTGACAGGTTCAACTCTGAGATTTTGACGGAGGGCTATGTGGATGAGAGCGGTGTGGGTCACTGTATCTCTCCGCTGCTCTACGAGTCGGGCTGGGTCCCTTTCGAGGTGTCCACAGATGGAGTCAGCTATGACAGGGCAGGGAGGTGGCTCTCAGGTGACAAACCCATTTCATAGTACACTGCACACTAAGGTTTGTGGGAATGTCAATCAAAATGGACCTAATTTGCACATTCTTAATACACATTTAAATGCGTGCTGTGCTGTTTCGAAAGTGTTGTGACATTATGTGTTAACCTAGCGGACATTCATTTCTAGAACATTCCTTTAGTGTTGTTCTTAGCTGATATCAGTTACCGTATGATCCCGAGGTTTATTGCATAATGTGCTGATTAGAATAATCAGTAATCCGACCTCCTGAGGCATTTGACATTAAGTCAAGTTCATTGGAATATATTTGTCTTAATGTAGCAGTGCTGCTTTTAATGCTTAGATTGATTGATTAGTCCATCACAGTAAACTGGGTCCTGCTCACAAGATTATTCTGGGCAATGCCACACAGTGGCAGTACTACGGCACAACAGGAGTCAGCGGGGATTTAAAGATGGTATGGAACACATCTAAAATAAATGCAGAGAAAGTCAACATTGAGCTGTGGGGTTACAATGAGACAGGTGAGTAGATCATGAGTATCTATCTATCTATCTATCTATCTATCTATCTATCTATCTATCTATCTATCTATCTATCAATCTATCTATCTATCTATCTATCTGTCTGTCTGTCTATCTCTCTGTCTGTCTGTCTGTCTGTCTGTGTTCTGTCTCTCTATCACTATTTTGTCTGTCGACACTGTCTGTCTGTCTGTCTATCATTCTAATCTATCATTCTATCACTATTGTTCTGTATATCTATCTATCTATCTATCTATCTATCTATCTATCTATCTATCTATCTATCTATCACTATTGTTCTAATGTTCTGTCTATTGTTCTATCATTCTATTTCTATCGTTCTGTTGTTCTATCACTATTGTTGTCTTTGTCTATCTATCTATCTATCTATCTATCTATCTATCTATCTATCTATCTATCTATCTATATATCACTATGGTTCTGATAATCTGTCTATTGTTCTATCGTTCTATCCCTCTATTGTTCTATCACTATTGTTCTATCTATCTATCTATCTATCTATCTATCTATCTATCTATCTATCTATCTATCACTATTGTTCTGATGTTCTGTCTATTGTTCTATCTCTATCGTTCTATTGTTCTATCCATCTATCTGTCTATCTATCTATCTATCTATCTATCTATCTATCTATCTATCTATCTATCTATCTATCTATCTATCTATCTATCTATCTATCTATCTATCTATCTATCTATCTATATCACTATTGTTCTGATGTTCTGTCTATTGTTATATTGTTCTATCTCTATCGTTCTATTGTTCTATCCATCTATCTGTCTATCTATCTATCTATCTATCTATCTATCTATCTATCTATCTATCTATCTATCTATCTATCTATCTATCACTATTGTTCTGATGTTCTGTCTATTGTTCTATGGTTCTATTGTTCTATCACTATTGTTCTGTCTGTCTATCTATCGTTCAATCTATCCTATCATTCTATCACTGTTTTTCTGTCTATCTTTCTATCGTTCTATCACTGTTGTTCTATCGTTCTATTAATCTTTCTATTGTTCTGTCATTTTATCTATCCATCTGTCTGTCTGTCGATCTACCTATTGATTGTTCTAACTTTCTATCTGTCATTCTATCACTCGATCTATCATTCTATCTATTGTTCTATCTATCCTTCTATCACTACTGTTTTGTCTTTGTCTATCATTCTGTTGTTCTATTTATTTTATATTTATCTATTCATACTATCTATAGATTTATTAGGATTAACTAACGTTATTATTATTATGATAAACTAACAGGAGAAGCATATTCTGCTAACTGGGAGGCAGAGTGGAAGTATCTGTACACTGTGGGCAGAGATGTTCCCAACAGTGGAGTTTTCAGTTTCACCCCACTGATCGCACAAAAACCATACTCCCTCTGGGACCTAGGGAGCATGCGCGTCAGCCCCAGCTCTAAACAAGACGGAGCCCAGTAAGAACCTTTAGCAGTTCATATAAGTATTTGTATTACAGGATTTTACAAGCGCTAAATAATACATTCAGAGAAACTGCTAATTAAAGCAGTTTTTGATGCTTAACATTTTTTTGGAAACAATGATACCATTCAAACTTCAAACATTTATAATAAAAAATAAGAAATGTTTCCTGAGCAGAAAATCAGCTTATTAGAATGATTTCTAAAGGATCATGTAACACTGAAGACTGGAGTAATGATGCTGAAAATTCAGCTTTGCATCACAGGAATAAATTCAAATAGAAAACAGTTCTTTTAATTTGGAATAATATTTTACAATGTTACTGTTTTTACTGTATTTTTGATTAAATAAATGCAGCCTTGGTGAGCAGAAGAGACTTATTTAAAAAAATGTATTTAGTTTTTTAGGTAATTGTTTTAAAAGGGTTGGATGGGTCACAACCTTTGCTAGTTTTTTTTTCTTTCTTTTTGGAAGAATGGCTTGATTTAAGACATGTATGCGTGAGTGTTTTGGTAGTGTTAGTGCATTTTGAATGTAAAATTAACTGCTTTCCAAGATTAGAAGAACTGTGTGAAGAGTTTTGAAAAAAATTGGAAATGGGTGAAATGGAGAAATGGGTCCTGGCCCTTGTAAAAAACTGTTCACAGCAATTTATTGAAGCACTGTGGTTAAAACCAGTTGATTTCCTTATTTGATTAATAATGGGGACAATAATATCATAATTTATTTGTGATGTGTACATACAGAAAGTGAATGGTTCCATTGAATAAAGACATACTTGTTTTGCGCAGAGATGTTAACGCCCTGTGGAGTGGGGCGCATGCGGTCGCCTGGCATCTAGAGGAGGCGTTCAGGAAGGACTCTGCAGGCTGGGCCCTGGAAAAGTGCATTAATTGGGATAAAGAAGAGAAAGCAATGCCCAACTTCCTTACGGAGATCACTGACTGCCCCTGCACACTGGCTCAGGCTCGTGCTGACACCGGCAGATTTCATGTGAGTCCAGAGAAAAAACTTTATCTGATATTAAAGGGATAGTTCACCCAAAAATGAAAATTAGCCCATGATTAACTCACCCTCAAGCCATCCTAGGTATGACATTCTTCTTTCAGACGATTACAATCAGAGTTGTATTAAATAATGTCCTGGCTCTTCCAAGCTTTATAATGGCAGTGAATGGCCAGTTTCTGTTTTGAAGTCCATAAAAGTGCATCCATCCATGATAAAGGTGTTTGAAACGGCTCTGGGGGGTTAATAAAGTCCTTCTGAAGCAAAGCAGTGCGTTCGTGTAAGAAAAATATCCTTATTTAAAACTTTATCGACTAAAATAACTAGCTTCCGGCAGACGGCCGTACGCAAGTCGACCTTCGCCAAAAGAGCAACACTTGACGAAGTATGACGTAGGATGTAGGAGTAGCGTAAGCTTTGACGCCTCTCGCAGTTCAAACAAATAGGGCTGCTCAACAAACTCAAGCTCCTCTGACATTTCTCTTTAAAATTTCTAAAATTTCAGTGACTGGTGTTTTGGTTTGCTCTATCCACTCCCGCGTTCGTCAATACGTCATGCGTCAGGTCAGGGGGGGTTAATCTTTCGGCATAAATCGATGGATACGGCCGCCTGTCGGAAGCTAGTTATTTTAGTCGATAAAGTTTTAAATACACGAACGCATCGCTTCGCTTCAGAAGGCCTTTATTAACCCCCCTGAGGCGAGTGTGGAGCACTTTAATCATGGATGGATGCACTTTTATGGACTTCAAAACAGAAACCGGCCATTCACTGCCATTATAAAGCTTGGAAGAGCCAGGACATTTTTTTATATAACTCCTATTGTATTAGTTTGAAAGAAGAATGTCATATACACTTAGGTTGGCTTCAGGGTGAGTAAATTATGGGCTAATTTTCATTTATCCCTTTAAGGTTACAACACCAGCAACATTATAATTATTTGAGAATTTTGAAAACTTCACCAATTACAAATTCAGGCCTTTGTAATTATAGATAAATGGGCTTTATTGAAATTTGCTTAATCTATATTTATTAAAGTGTCTATACTCGAGCTCCTTTTGATGAGTTGTGCGTGTTTATTTTTCAGACTGATTATGGCTGTGATATCGAGGCAGGTAGTATCTGCACTTACCATCCAGGTTCAGTTCACTGCGTCAGAGCCATACAGGGCAGGTAATATGACACTAATCAGAATTTTTCAATTAGTTGATTAAAGATATGGATTATATATATATACACTGAACAAAATTATAAACGCAAAACTTTTGTTTTCATTTTTCATGAGCTGAACTCAAAGATCTAAGACTTTTTCTATGTACACAAAAGGCCTATTTCTCTCAAATATTGTTCACAAATCTGTCTAAATCTATGTTAGTGAGCACTTCTCCTTTGCCGAGATAATCCATCCACCTCACAGGTGTGGCATATCAAGATGCTGATTAGACAGCATGATTATTGCACAGGTGTGCCTTAGGCTGGCCACAATAAAAGACCACTCTAAAATGTGCAGTTTTACTGTATTACTGTAAAAAAAAAAAAAAGGTTGTTGATTGTGGCCTGTGGAATGTTGGTCCACTCCTCTTCAATGGCTGTGCGAAGTTGCTGGATATTGGCAGGACCTGGAATACACTGTCGTATACACCGATCCAGAGCATCTTAAACATGCTCAATGAGTGACATGTCCTGTATGAGTATGCTGGCCATGCAAGAACTGGGATGTTTTCAGCTTCCAGGAATTGTGTACAGATCCACAGCATGTGGTGTATTACACCAAATTGAGGAATGATCTTGCAGATAACTCACTAAGCTCAAAAAAATGGTGGGGCATAGTAAATTCACTTTCAGGCAGAAGTGGTTTCACAGACATCCCTGTCATTGAACACCGGGGTACCACTCACATCAGTGCCAGTGCAAAGGCTAACATCTTCTGCCAAACCTTTGCAGAGAAGTGTACTTTGCTTGATGCATCTGCGCAATCGTTGCCTCAGTGCCAGCAACCAACATCCTCTTTTGCCTATGTGCACTTCAAACCCAAAGACATTAGAAATATTCTTCGCAACCTTGACCCAGCAAAAGCAACGGGACCTGATGAAATACCAACAAAAGTCCTTAGAGAATGTGCAGCAGAATTGGCCAGCCCCCTCAGTCGTCTCTTTCAACTTCTCTTCTCACATGGCGTGTTCCCCAAACAATGGAAAAACGCCAGAGTGATACCAATACATAAAAGAGACTCAAAATCAGACCCAACAAATTATCGTCCCATATCCCTCCTCTCAGTCCTTAGCAAAGTGATGGAATCCTCAGTTCATAAACAGCTCCAGGGCTACCTCTTCTGCCATAAACTAATTTCTAATAAACAGTATGGATTTAAACCGAACCACGGCACAGCAGACCTCCTTACAGTTTTGTCGCAGACGTGGAACAACATCTTAGACAAAGGAGGTGAGGTGTACATTGTTGCACTAGACATTAAAGGAGCGTTCGACCAGGTTTGGCACAACGGCCTTCTGGATAAGCTTTCTGCTAAAGGCATAACTGGGCCATTACATTCTTGGCTACAGAACTACCTGGAAGGAAGGTCCATCCAGGTCGTGCTCTCTGGTCAGTCCTCATCACCTCAATCAATCAACGCCTCGGTGCCCCAGGGATCCATTCTCGGCCCGCTATTATTCTCCATCTTCATAGATGATGTTGTAGAACAGTGCGATAATAGCATTTTTCTATATGCGGATGATTCCACCATTTACGCACCGGTAACGACACTTAATGGTCCCAATGTGGCAGCATCCCTAAATAAAGACCTGGAGAATATTCGCAGGTGGGCTGATACCTGGAAGGTCACGTTCGAGCCTAGCAAATGCAAGGCTATGGTTCTGTCGAGAAAGAGGCCTCCATCCTGCCCGGACCTTTTTTTTGGGGCAACCAGAATTGACCTTTTTGAGCAGTTGAATATTCTGGGACTATGTATCGATAAGAAGTTGTTATGGACTAATCACCTGTCAAACATCTGCAAGCGTGCTGGACAGCGTCTTGGAGCTCTGCGTAGGTTGGCCAACAAGCTTGATGTCAAAGGTAGGGCCAATGTCTACAAGGCACAAGTCAGGAGTACCATGGAGTACTCATGCCTTGCCTGGATGAACGCATCACAGACCACCCTTGGGCAGCTTGACAACATCCAGAAAAAGGCACTGAAAATCATTGGGGAGGATGAGGACACTGCCCTAAGGAAATATGCAATCAGCCAGCTCAGCCATCGTAGAACTGTTGCAGCAACAACTGTGCTTTTCAAAATGCACACTGAAAACTGTCCAGAAGATCTCAAAGCTCTGCTACCCCCACCTGATCTCCTTTGCCGAACCACTCGGAGAGCACGACCAAGTCATGCCCTAAAACTCCCCAAGTCCAACACCAAATGCTTGGGGAGGAGTTTTCTTCATTCGGCTGTAACAACTTGGAACTGCCTCCCCTGTACTGTAGTAGGTGAAATCACCTCAAAGAATGTTCAGGCCTTCAAGAAGAGACTAAACAAACACCTCCTTAGCAAAAAAACTGTAACCTCCTGACGCTTAATGCCACTTATCCTATATATCTAGTCCTGAGCAGCTGCAGATCACGATAGGCTCTCGGAACATTAACTGTTAATGCCTGTATCTGCTTAAGCTTAAATAAAAAAAAAAAAAAAAAAAAAAATCCTTGCAACATGGGGCTGTGCATTATCATGCTGCAACATAAGGTGATGGCCATGGATGAATGGCAAAACAATGGGCCTCAGGATCTCGTCACAATATCTCTGTGCATTCAAAATGCCTTCAATAAAATGCACCTGTGTTCGTTGTCCATAACATACGCCTGCCCATACCATAACCCCACCGCCACCATGAGCCACTCGATCCACAACGTTGACATCAGCAAACCGCTCACCCACACGACGCCATACACGCTGTCTGCCATCTGCCCTGTACAGTGAAAACCGGGATTCATCCGTGAAGAGAACACCTCTCCAAAGTGCCAGACGGCATCGAATGTGAGCATTTGCCCACTCAAGTCAGTTACGACAACGAACTGCAGTCAGGTCGAGACCCCGATGAGGACGACGAGCATGCAGATGAACTTCCCTAAGACAGTTTCTAACAGTTTGTGCAGAAATTCTTTGGTTACGCAAACAGCAGCTGTCCAGGTGGCTGGACGCTGGATGTGGAGGTCCTGGGCTGGTGTGGTTACACGTGGTCTGTGGTTGTGAGGCCGGTTGGATGTACTGCCAAATTCTCTGAAACGCCTTTGGAAACGGCTTATGGTAGAGAAATGAACATTCAATTCACGGGCAACAGCTCTGGTGGACATTCCTGCAGTCAGCATGAATGAATGTGTTTGTGATGCTCTGGATCAGCTTATACGACAGCGTGTTCCAGGTCCTGCCAATATCCAGCAACTTCGCACAGCCATTGAAGAGGAGTGGACCAACATTCCACAGGCCACAATCAACAACCTCTTTTTTTTTTCAGGGGGGTAAAAAAATATTTTAAAACAGAAAATGCACACTATGAGGTTGCAAGTACATACTGTAAATGTCAATATTGCCCAATATATTAATCTAATTTTAATATTATATTATACTGATATCAAAGCTGCATGTGGGGAAATTACACAGTAACAGAAACACACTGTAGATAATTTTACATTCTCATTCATGTAAAAATACATTTTATTCTGTCTTATATTTAGCCTGTAGATGTATTGTTTTCTTGCAGTCCTGCGTATGGTGCCGGTCAGCAGTGTTGCTATGACAGCACTGGAGCGCAGATGCTCACGGGGGATTCTATTGGTGGCAGCACCCCTGATCGAGGGCACGACTGGGGGGAGCCGCCGTACAAGAAACCTCCTAGAGTTCCAGCATTCTCACACTGGAAGTATGATGTCATCAGTTTTTACTACTGCTGCCTGTGGTCAGACAACTGCGAATACTACTTCACCCACCGCCCGTCCAGTGACTGCAGAACGTATCGTCCTCCTAGAGCAGGTAAATCAAATATTTAGTTTAATTGTTTTATTTAGGCCTGGTTTCACAGACAGGGCTTAGATTAAGCTGGGATTAGGCCTTAGTTTAATTAGGACATTTAAGTAGCTTTTATGAACATGCCTTAGAAAAAAACATGGTCTTGAGACAAAACAATGACACTAACATATTTTAAGAAATGTCAGTGCAAGTTGCTTTTAGTTAAAACAGCTCAAACATGCATTTTAGTCTGGGACTAGGCTTAAGCCTTGTCTGTGAAATGGGGTTAATGTTTTACTTTATTAGTAGTAGTAGTAGTAGTAGGAGCAGTAGTAATAGTATTTACATTTTTGCCACTTTTTTGCCAGTAATAGTGGAGAAATGTCAGGAAATTATAGGAAGAAGATTGCAGTTTGATCTAGAAATGTCGTGAACCAGATGCAACCAAATGCAAACTTGTCAAATTTGATAGGCCACTGCTCTAAATCTTTAGATTTGTGTGCAAATGTTGGTCTTTTCCACCTTTAGCTGCTGTCCTTGGTGACCCTCACTTCATGACATTCGATGGCGTGACTTTCACCTTCAATGGGAAAGGAGAGTACAATCTGGTTCACTCTTTAGTCTCTAAGCTGTCTGTGCAAGGCAGGACTGAACCAATGAAATTAGAGAATGGTGAGTTCTATAATCTCCTGTATTAAGGATGGATTGAATCAGACATCTTACATTGAGTCGTTCACGAAAACTGTCCTTTCAGGTTCTGTGGTTAAGGCAACACGACTCTGTTCAGTGGCCATGAGGGAGAAAGACTCTGATGTCATCGAGGTGCGTCTCGGAGAGAAAAAAGATGAGCTCCAGGTCTTGATGAACCAACAGGTGCTTTCCTTTTCAGAGCAAATATGGATCGACCTTAAGGGTAAGACCAGCTTATTTATCCTCTCAAAGACAGCTTTAGCTAAGCAGTTTATCAAAAGCACAAAATGGAAGAAACACCCAATCAGCATATTAGAATGATTTCATGTGGATCATAACACTAATGTAATGGCTGCTGAAAATTCAGCTTTGCCATCACAATTTGCCAGTTACATTTTAAAATATATTAAAGCAGAAAACATTTATTTGAAATTGTAATGATAATGTGTTTTTGTAAAATGCATAATTATTGTGAAATAAATTAGCATAAAATTGGCCATTTTTAATTAGCCATCAACAATTCTAAATGGAACAAAAATGTTTCCATCTTCAAATTATTTATAAATATATAATTTATTGATTATATCATTTATTCTACTTGAGCAGAGTGAGTAGTGAGTTTAAGTTGACATAATGTCTTAATGTAATCATTGACATCCACGCTTTCTGTTAATTCAAATGTAGAAAAAAAAAAAAAAACACCTTACAGTAGATGTACAAGATGAAAAATCATAGACCGTTATGCTTGGCAGATTAATTTTATAGGCCGTCTGTTCTCAGTAAATATTGACATGCTGCCATCTCCAGTATTTGTGTTACTTGTATGTATGATGCATCTGTTTCCTCCCGGTCTATTTTACAGTCTCTGTTGTCTGTTTTTTTCTGTCGTTCCAGGTGTTTTTGTTTTTTCCCCTAAACCCACTAATGTGACGGTGATGTTTCCATCGGGGACAGGAGTAGAGGTCAGAGCAGGTGAAGGGGTCATGACCCTTACTGTTGTACTGCCCCATGACTTACACAACCACACGCAGGGTCTCCTCGGTACAATGAACGACGACCCTGAGGATGAATTCACCTCTAGTAATGGCCTGATCATCCCTTCCAATAGCAGTGCACAGGACATATTCTCATATTGTGCTGGCTGTGAGTAGCCATTTCACTTCACTTTCACACTACTTTACTCAATTTACCTGCCAGTAAAGCCGATGATGAATTTGCAATGATATTGATTGAAACTGAAATGACTAATTTGTACTACTCGTCATCTGATGAGGCTACATGAGCTGATGAGCGCCCCTCCTCTCTTTCACACCAGTCCTGTCGGGAACCTGGCGAAGGGTGGCGGGGTGGCGCTGATAATAAGGGGGAGGATCCCATTCCGTCACACTATTTAAGAAATGCTTCATCTGTTGTAAAGCTAGTTTGCTAATTCAAATCCATTTCATATTTATTCCGTGACTAATCCATGCATTACATGTGGCTTTCAAAATACATATGTGATGTTAAAAGCAATGCAAAAGATTTTGTTCTAACAAATTTAATCAAACGGTATCATAACTTTATCATATAGTAAAGTATTCCATAATAATAATAATTTCAATTTATAAAATAGTAATAATAATAATAGTTATTACAATTAGAATAATAGTACAATTACAATACTAATATATATGGAGTTTTTTTCTTTGCTTTTACAACAGTTAACCGTAGAGCTTTTATTTTGTCGGAAACTCCTCTTTTGAAATGCTTCTCTTTTTTGGCAACAGATTTATAAACCATTCTCATTACAAACATGGGAAGATCAGTCATAATGAAACATGAAGTTATTTCCAAAGTTTCAAGCTATAGTTGAAAGGTTTTTGCCGCCTAACAAAATACCATGTGTTTTTCTTCACCAGGGGCCATTACGAATGAGACTTCACTGTTTACATACGACTCAACCCACCTCCTGAATGAATATTATTATGCCCCAAAGCACGATCCGTCATTCATCCCTAACTTTTCCATGACTGAAGACCTCGAGGATCCCCTGCTGGAGCCAACGCTGAACCTATGTGCAGGAGAGGGGGCTTCCTTCTGTAAATATGATGCACTGAGCATGCGCAGTCTGCAACAAGGCAATGCCACTCTACTGTCCTACCGGAGTCATACATCCACCAAGAAAGCTCTGGAACCAGGTGAGTGGGAACACAGGGAACCGATTCTGAAGAAGCTTCCAATTCAAAATATTTTGATTTTTGCAGGAATGTTAATAACACGGATGAGCCGTGTTTAAAGCTGCTTTAACATAACCGATAAACCCATTCATCAATTATGTATTCATGCATCAATTATTTCTACATTAAGTTGCTATGTTGCTTGGCACTATAAAGTTGATAGTAAATGAAATGCCCAATCAAGCATAGATAGAAATAGATCTATTATAAATTTTTATTATCTACAGTATTGCTAATTAATATTATTAATATTGTATTTTATTTATTTGCATAAAGCCTGACAAAACCTCGGTACGATTGCTGTAACAGCCTTTTGTGGCTAATTGCTAAATTATACAACATGCAGGGATTTTGCTAAATATTTATTTAAGTACATTTTTTTATTGATTCATTATTATTATTATTCGTCGTAGTAGTAGTAGTATATACTGATTAATCGTATTAATATTATATATATTTCTTTTTTTTGCATTAAGCTTAACAAAGCCATGGTAAAATTACTGCCTTTTGTGGGTAATTGCTTAATTTTAAAACACACTGGCATTTTGCAATTTTTTTAAGTTAATTTGACTTTTTCTATTGTTTATTGTATTATTTATTAGTAGTAATAATAATAATAACAGTAGTAGTATTAGTAGTATTGTAAATAGTATTATTAGTATTTTTCTATACTGATTAATGTAAATAATATTATTCTTATTTTATGTGCATTAAAGGGATACTCCACTTTTTTCGGAAATATGCTCATTTTACATCTCCCCCAGAGTTAAACAGTTGAGTTTTACCGTTTTAGAATCCATTCAGCCGAACTCCGGGTCTGACGGTACCACTTTTAGCATAGCTTAGCACAGATCATTGATTCTGATGAGTCCAGTAGCATTTCTTTCAAAATGACCAAAGAGTTTCAATATTTTTCCTATTTAAAACTTGACTCTTCTGTAGTTAAACCGTGTACTAAGATCGACGGAAAATGAAAAGTTGCGATTTTCTAAGCCTATATGACTAGGAACTACTCTCATTCCGGCGTAATAATCAAGGAACTGTGTGGCTGTACCATGAGTGCAGCAGGCGTAATGATATGACGCAGCGCCTGAAAATAGGTCTAATACAGGGGTGGGCAAACAATGTGGCCCGCGGGCCACATACGGCCTGTTAGGCTGTTTAATCCGGCCCGTCGAGTATTTAAAAAATTGTCTAAAGATCGCATTCATTTTGCCTTTTTCTTGCAATACTTTGCGTTATATATATATATATATATATATATATATATATATATATATATATTGCGTTGCATATATTTGACAATCGGAATATCAGATATTTCATGCCATAGCTAGCAAATGTAAAAAAGGAAAAATGACATAAAAGCAGATCATCATTCATTCAGCGCTGTTGTGGCTGCGGTGTGTCACGTAACAAGCTAGACGCGTCACCATGGAAACCAAACAGACAGCAACTTAAGCGCATAGACTTGGTGCACGTTAATGTTTATTTCTTTTTTTGAAAACTCGCAGAGAAAAAAATGTTCGGTAACCGCTTGCACACGTTTAGTTTTTCCTTTGATTTGTCTGCTATTTAGTTTTGCTACTCTGGATTTGTGGATGTATCCTCCTTTCGCCCGGCTTTCGACTAACGTTACGCTCCCCTGTCTGCCATGTACAGAACCCGGTTTTGTACATTAAATGTTCTGAATAATAATAAGGATAAACAATATTTAAAAAGTATAGGCTATAATTATCAAACATCTAATTAAAAATTAACCTCAAAACATAACATGCTAAATGGGGGATATCTAGCATAAAAAAATTTATTGTCAGAATGTCGTCTCTCAGTTGTTGAATTTCGCGCAGACGTTGCCACAACATAAATGTGTTTGCTCAGCCCGATCTCATGAAAGTGCGAATACCACGAATTGTATTTGTAGTTCTAACGAAACGCAGTTTTCGCGTGCATATGATACGCACTTAAAGGGATAGTTCGCCCAAAAATTAAAATACGGTCATCATTTATTCACCCTCAAGTTGTTTCAAACCTGTATGAATTTATTTATTCTGCTGAACACAAAAGAATATATTTTGAAAAATGTCGGTAACCAAACAGTTGATGGACCCCATTGACTTCCATAGTATATATATTTTTTTCCTACTATGGAAGTAAATGTGGTCCATCAACTGTTTGGTTACTGACATTTTTCAAAATATCTTTCAAATTATTTCAAATATTTTTTTAAAATTGCACTCCGCACCCCTAATCCTAACTAATGGGTTTACAGTGCGCAGCATATGCACGCAAAAAATATATATTTTTGGCGTATAAATGGTACGAGAAATTTAATTCGTGGTATATATACGCACTTTCATGAGATCGTGTTTCATAATCTGATACTGGGCCGGCCCTCTGTCAAATTTTAAAACCCAGTGTGGCCCTTGAGCCAAAAAGTTTGCCCACCCCTGGTCTAATAGGTTAGACAAACTTAGTCCCGGTCACGTTGGAAGAAGTTACCGAGCTGGGGACTATTTTCAGGCGCTGCGTCATATCATTACGCCTGCTGCACTCATGGTACAGCCACATAGTTCCTTGATTATTACGCTGGAATGAGAGTAGTTCCTAGCCATATAGGCTTAGAAAATCGCAACTTTTCATTTTCCGTCGATCTTAGTACACGGTTTAACTACAGAAGAGTCAAGTTTTAAATAGGAAAAATATTGAAACTCTTTGGTCATTTTGAAAGAAATGCTACTGGACTCATCAGAATCAATGATCTGTGCTAAGCTATGCTAAAAGTGGTACCGTCAGACCCGGAGTTCGGCTGAATGGATTCTAAAACGGTAAAACTCAACTGTTTAACTCTGGGGGAGTTGTAAAATGAGCTTATTTCCGAAAAAAGTGGAGTATCCCTTTAAGTAAATTTGGGTAAAATTGCTGTAACTAAAGCGTTTTATAGCTAATTGCTTAATTTTACAACAGGCATTTTGCTGAATTATTATTATTATTATTTTGCTGAATTATTTTATTTTATTTTAAAATCATTTTGTTTAATTATTTTATTTGATTAATGATTATCTTCTAAAAGGTGCTTTACTGTGGTCACCTGAAATTTGAATTAGTGCTTTTTTTTTTAACATGCTCATAGAAGTCTTGTCATATGTTATGCATTTATCTTTATCTTTGTTAGACCAATGCCAGAATTATATGGCAATGTCACAATTAAATTTAGCTGTTTATTGAACTTCAGTTGCGAATTAAAATAAAGCAGCACACTATTAAAAATGTGACACCTGACCATTGCTCAGTTATAAAGCATTAGAGACCTGTACATGATCTGACTATTATCTGTATAATATATTTTTATGATTTTGTAATGGCTGTGACTTTGTGATCTCAGTGCAATCCTGTGGTTGGCTGTCACCACCTAACAACGGTCAAAAGGAAGGAACCTTGTACCTGGAGCGGGCAACGGTCACGTTCTCGTGTAACAATGGATACCGTCTCTATGGGTCCCAGGAACGCACCTGTCAAGGGGACGGCGTGTGGTCTGGACAAGATACGCACTGTGTGGCTGGTAGGTCAAAGCGGACAAGGGAAAATAAAAATGATGTCATCATTTACTCACCCACAAGTCGTTCCAAACCACTAGATGGCAGTGTTTCCCTTTACAAAGTTCCCATCCTTGCGTGGTAATTCTTTGAAGGCTGTAGAAGATAATTCTAGCTTTTAGTTTTTCCTCCTTACTCCATTACGGGCGATCTTAGACATCTCACTGAAACAATTGCTGTCCAGTCTTTGGATATACTACCATTCAAAAGTTTTGAGACTGTAAGAGCCTTTGAAAGAAGTCTCTTATGCTCACCAAGGCTGAAAAATACAGTAAAAAACAATATTATTACAATTGAAAATAATAATGTATTATATTTTAAATGTAATTTATTCCTGTGATGGCAATGCTGAATTTTCCAGTCTTCAGTGTCACGTGATCCTTCAGAAATCATTCTAACATGCTGATTTTGCTCAAATAACATTTCTAACCATTATCAGTGTTGAAAACAGTTGTCCTGCTTAATATTTTTGTGTAAAGTTCAAAAGAACAGCATTTATTTAAAATAGAAAGCTTTTGTAAGAGTATAAATGTCTTTACGGTCACCTTTGACCAATTGAATGCATCCTTGCTGAATAAAAGTATTCATTTCTGTAAAAATGGTCTTTCTGACCCCAAACTTTTGAACGGTAGTGTATGCCCAGTGTCTCATCCCTCCACAGTCTTTTTAGACGTCTCTCTTCAGACGGACCGGTCCATTGATCCGTCAGTCATGCAGACAGACAGACAGTGAGCGCAGCAGTCATACTGACCGACCTGGATGTACTTACGCTTGTTAACTTTTGACCCGTCCGTCTCATTAGAGCGGAACGGCATACTTCCTCTCGATAGGCATCTACAGGATGGATCTGTTTAGAATCGGATCTGGACTCTATCCATCAAACACATGAATGGTTTATCTGCTCCACAGCTGTTGAGAATTCATCCCCCGCTGGCTCTCCGGCCTTTCTGGGGGTTCGTTGGATAACTGAGAAGCCAAAACAAAGCAACAACCCGCTTTATAAAACACATCAGGCCTGCGATCCAAATAATCTTGCACTCAATTTACCTAATGCACACTATTGAAAACATGTTTGGTAATTCAAATTGGGGGGGAAATTCGCATAAACAAAAAAATAAATGTGGTACTAATGGCGTTCAGCCAATGCTTTGAAGCTTGTAGTTTGTCAAACTTGATATTGGTCAATGTTTGCCGTTTATTTGCTGGTAGTAAAAGTACATTGCATACAAGTACACTTTCTAAATCAATAACGCAGCCGTTATCTGCTTTATTGATTTATGATTGGCGAGTTTATTATCAGCTTGATAATCATATTTGTGAACTCTGAAACTTTCTCAGGGTTTTCATCACTTTACGGTTTGTGTGGCGCTCTTTTATTACTGCTGGCCATCCTGCGCTCGCTGACATCTCACACAGCTGAACAGATCATTATTTATCATCAGGAAATGTTCTAGATATATGTGCGCTCACAGACAGGGCACCGCTCTCACACTGCTGCGGTCAGGCAGGGCGGTAATGCATGCAGGGTTTTATCAAACTTTTGGCACTGACACTGAATTTAACAGGTTATTTAGGGCTGTTTTTGTCAGTCCCACATGTCTCACTTTCCCTGTCTGTTTCTCCCTCTCTCTTCTTTGTCCAATTTCCTCATTACATGTCTTTCATTACACTTTACCCATCTCATTCTCTTTATTCCTTTGTCTTTCTCTTCTCTTCAACTGTCTCTCTTTGTACCTACATCTCTCTCTTTCTCTCTCCTCTTTACCTGTCTTTCTATTCTTTACCTATCTATCCCTTCTGTAAGTGTCTTTTATTCCTGTTTACCTGTCTCATTCTCTCTATTCCTTCCTGTCTCTTTTCTATCTCGCTGACTTTCTACTTGTTTCTCTCTCTCCCTACCTGTCTCTCCTTCCTTTGTACGACTACATCTCTCTCTTTTTACTTGTCTTCCACTCTATTTTCCTATCTGTTTCTCCTTTTTTCCTGTCTTACTCTCATTTCCCTTTCTCTCTACAAGTCTCTCTTTTCATACCTTTCTTTCTCTTTTCTTTCTCCTCATTATCTTTTTCTCCTTTCTATTTGTCTCCCTAAATGCCTCTCTCTCCTTTTGTCTATTTCTCCCAACCTGTCTCTCTCTTTCATCTTCATCTCTCTCCCTACCGTCTCTACCGTCCTATTAACATCTTGCTTTCCTCTTTACCTGTCTCTCTTCTTTGCCGATGCCTCCTCTTTTTTTTTTACTCGTCTTCACATCTTCTTTACCTGTCTCTCTCTCCTTTACCGCTCTTTTTCTCTTTACAAGTCTCCCTCCCTCTACCTTTTTTTCTTCTTTAACTGTCTTTCTCGTCATCAATTTCTCCTTTCTATCTCTCTCCCTTAATGTCTCTCTCCTTTTTTATGTCTATCTCTCCCTACCTATCTTTTTTCTATCCTATCTTCATCTCTCTCCCAACCATCTCTACCATCTTCGGTTCGTTTTACATGTCTTGCTCTCCTCTTTACCTGTCTCTCTTCTTTACCTGTCTTTGTATATCTGTCATTCTTCACCTGTCTCATTCTCTCTATTCCTGTCTGTCTTTCTCTCCTCTTTAACAGTCTCTCTTTTCTTTTCACCTATCTCTCTGATTCCCTACGAGTCTCTCCTTCCTTTGTACCAGTTCATTCTCCCTACCTGTCTCTCTCTTCTTTAACTGTCTTTCTCTACCTATATGTTTTTCTCCGTTGTATCTCTCTCTAACTCTTTTTTGTGTCTCTTTTCATCTTAACCTTTCTCTCTCCCTACCATCTCTACCATCTTTCTGTTCTTTTTAACATGTCTTGCTCTCCTCTTTACGTCTTTCATTCCTCTTTACCTGTCTCATTCTCTTTATTCGTACCTGTCTTTTTCTCCTCTTTAACCTTCTCTTTTCTCTTCTCTGACAGCCCACCTCTATCTCTTCCATTTATCTCTCTCCTTACCTGTCTCTTCTTCAGTTGTACCCGTTTTGTTCTCCCTCTTTTCCTGTTTTTTCCTTTCTTTGACCATCTCACAATCCTCTTTATCCATCTCTCCCTACCTGTCTATCTTTATTCGGTAACATTTTATTTCAATGGTCCACTTTAGACATTCTAATTGTGTGTGTGTGTGTGTGTGTGTGTTAACAATTTTTGATTTTAAATAAAAGCTTCTAATTTGGCCAAAAATGTTGATTATATATCAATATGACTACATAATAATAATGATTATTATTGTTGTTGTTATTTTTTACTAAAAAAAAAATGAATAAGAAATATTACTATTGTAATATTTAACTGTTAAATAATTTTTTATTATTATTTATTTAAAAGGTATTTAAAGCTGCAGTCCGTAACTTTTTTGGGTTAAAAATTATCCAAAATAATTTTTGGAGCAAGTACATAACCAGCCAGTGTTAACTCTCTGCTTGCCTTAGCTCGATTCAAGATGGTAAGCTTGTAATAATGTTTTTAATTCCAGAGGTACTGGTGGATTTCCACGGGAAATTCGAGCATGTCTTTGCGTCATTACGTCACATCTGTACACATAAAGAAGATGTCTCGGCTAGTAGGCTATATTGTGTGTGAGGATGTTGGTGGTGGAGATTTATAGCCTTTTCTCACAGCACTTGATATAATTAAACTTAGCAATTTGATGGCGGATCCAGAAAGGTTCAAACGACAATCACCAGTGACAACTGGAGATTCACCCGTTGTAAAATGCAAGACTTTTTCGCTACAGAAAAAAAGAGACTGCAACCGGGCCCATGCGAAAACTAGGATAAATATCGGAAGGGCATTAAATGTAGTCACGCAATGCTGATGTTGTTAACATTAACAATTTGAGACCAAAGTATAATTTGCACGGTTTGACGTGATATGATAACCGATCGTTAGATTTAATCTTTTTTCCCTTAGTTGGTCAGAACAAAAGTGGATGTTACTTACTTGTTCAGACGATATTTTCCGGTGAAAATTCTTATGTTGGTCATACTTCCAAAAAGTAGAACCTGCATTCCATACCGGCGCGGCGACTGACAGCCGCACATTCTCCTTAAAACATTAATTAATCCGCGCTGTGCCGTGCCGGGGCACAACCCGTAAAGTTAACAATTCCGCGAGTAACTGCAATTGCAGATTTCGAACAGAGATGGCGACAAAGAGGAAAAACTACGGACTGCAGCTTTAAGAAAAATAATATAATAATTGTGTTTTATTTTACAGTACAACTGTAAAATTGCAAAACTAATATTTATGGCTGTCTTAATCTCATTTTCAAATGTAAGACCATCCAACTTTTAATTTGTCAGAAAACCACAGAGTGCTCGTAAAGCTTCTCTTTTGTTGACAGCAGCCTGTTTATAAGAGCTTGTCATTACATATGTGGAAAGATGGTTGCCGCATGTTGCGTTCCTGAATGTGCATTATAAGCAACCTAAACTCAGAGCAGATGCAGAGATGAAGTTCTTTTCTCCAAGTGTGAGCGTGTATTATCAGCTACTGACAGTTTGGTGGGTGTTTTTATGTATAAAAGTCATTTTTCAGTTGTCAAAAAGGATTCAGACAGATCCGCTCTAGTTAACGTGAAAGCACGACCTACAGATAACCCCACTCCACACACATACACTACATCTTTTCATTCCTATGATATGGTCGTATCTGTTGCTCTTGAGCACGTCTATAGTCATTATCTTTGTTTTGAAGGTCAGCCATCCCAGGCTGGCGCTCTTAAGAGCTGACATGTGTCATAGTGTCTTGGTGATCGAGGGGGTCAGGACTCCACCTTCACTTGAATTGATAGTCCCTCTAAACCTCTGTTTATTCCCATGTTCCATGACAATGTGGGGTCTCGGTGATCTTTTCCTGCTTATCTGTTCCTCTACTTTCCCTCTCTCGCTCTCTCCTTCTCTTTCTTTTGTTCTGGCTGATAAAGGTTGACATCCTAGCCCACATCCCTGTCAAGCATGTCAGCGGCGCTGGGATCAAAGAGCTGCCCCGTCCTGTAATTGACTTCCCATTACAGCGCTCTGAACCCCCTGCAAATAACCCTCAACAGTTGGTTATTTGCATGCGTTCCAGTACAGTTCAAATTCAGAGGAGAAAAAAGCAGGAAAGTGAGGGTGAAATGAAGGAAGTGAAAAGGGCAGGTTAACCAAAAGGACCATCGTGTGGTTTTGTGTCGGGCTGCAACTAACTAATTATTTCGATAACCAGTATTTACTCAATCATAAAGTATTAAGCAGCAATAAATCTTTTCATTGAAAATACATTGATAATAATACGAAATGTTTCTTGAGCGGAAATTCAGCAAATTAGAATGATTTCTGAAGGAACATGTGACACTGAAGATTGGAGTAATGATGCTGAAAATTTAGCTTTGACATCCCAAGAATAAATTATATTTTAAAATATATTCAAATAGAAAATACTTTATATTGTAATGATATTTTATAATATTACTGTTTAACTGTATTTTTTATTTAAAAAAATGCAGCCTTGGTGACATTAACACGTTAAAAAAATGACTGATTCCAAACTTTTGACCAGTAATGTGTGTGTATATAGTATTTTTTCCCCCCAAAATAATGTTTTTGTTACACTCCACTTGATTGACATGCATGCAGGCACTTTGAACTATTTTGAAAAATGCTCACATTGTAACCATAATGTTTTATTTAGTGTTTTTTTTTTTCTCCATAGGATTGCATTGTTCCTTGATAGACTTGACTAAATTGTAATTAAATTTGTTTATTATTGTCATTTTGAGTAACAACTTTATTGATTGGATGTAGCAGCTGTAATTAATATCGCTGTTTTGTTGGGTCCGACCGCATCTGGACTGTGTGTATATAAATGTGCGTCACTGTACTGCAGATGTCCCGGGTCTCAACATATGGCACTGATGCTGTACCGCTTTGTCAAATTACACTGGTCATAACTCTCTGTACGTCAAGAGGCACAAGATGGGAGGAAGGGGGCTACGGGGAAGGAAAGAAGTCGATTAGGGAGAGCAGTGAAAGTGAAAAAGAAATTATTTCTCCAAGTTCCAAGAGCAGAGAGAGATATATATTTATAGAGGACACTCACGTATGAGTGCACAACCCAGTGAGACAGTCACAGGCCCACAAGGACGCGGAACGGCACGCCGGGAGGGGGCATAAAGAATGACAGACACAGCCGCCAGTGAAAATGCGTTGTGACAGATTGAACTCAGCAGCAGAGAGAGGAGGAGGAATATGATGCAGAATAAAACTGACAGTGCGAGTTTAGCCGCTAACTTGCTCTTTTTCGTGTTCCCAAGGGAATGTGTCATCAGCATCGGTCCAATTCACCTGCAGCCCTCTAGTGCGTTTGAAGAGGGCTAGAAAAACATGCCGGACTGTTGACAATAGTATCCCATCGCAGTCAATGCAGCAAAGACAGTGCTGTAGATATTAAAGAGCAGCAGCTGTGCATTTTAAATGCAGATTATAATTAGTTGTGCTTGTAAGGACAAACATCTACTACTATTATTAAAAGGAGTTTGTTCTACATTTATCTGCAACTTATCACATCTTTTGTGATTACAGGTACACATCTAACAGATACACTGTTGTTCAAAAGTTTGGGACCAGTTCGATTTTAAAAGAAGGCTCTTATGTTCACCCAGGCTGCATTTATTTGTTAAAAAAGATATTATCACAATTTAAAATATTTCTATTTTCTATTTGAATATATTTTAAAATATGATGGCAAAGCTGAATTGTCAGCATCATTAATCCAGTCTTCACTCTTCAGTGTCACATGATCCTTCAGAAATCATTCTAATATGCTGATTTGCTGCTCAAGAAACATTTATTATTAGTTGAAAACAGTCGTGCTGCATAATTGTTTTTTTTTAAACAGTCAAAATGTTGTAGAGACTTGGCTATTTTGACTTAGTCCAGTAAGCAACCACTCAGATCACCCTTGCAACCACTCAAAACATCTTAGCAACACCCTAGCAACCACTTAGAACACCCTAACAATGCCACAGCAACAATCTAGGACCTGAGACCGGGCTTGCATAGTGGGATTGGCTCTGACCAACTTATGTTCTTTTGCATACAAACACATTTATCCTGTGGTCATTTGGCAGAAAGAGTTAACAACGTGTGTGTGTGTGTGTGTGTGTGTGTGTGTGTGTGTGTGTGTGTGTGTGTGTGTGTGTGTGTGTGTGTGTGTTTGTCCTTCAGCGTGTTTTCGATCGTTAGTAGTCTTCTCCAGTTTCGGAACAACATGCCAAATGAACCTGGATAAAATGCTCAAATTGTTTAACCAAACATGTCTTCAGCCATGCTTGACTTGTCAGGAATTTAACCTGAGACTAAAGGAAGTTTGGGGTTCTAATAAAGAACACAGTTTAATTTGCATTGGAAAGCTTCATTGATTATTTAACTTTATCAACAGAAGAACACTCAACTGGATGAAATGCAAAGCCGGTTTAGAAACTGCATGTAGCTGCAGTATTAGAGTTGTAGTATTCCAGTTACTTTGGATAAAAGTGTCTGCAAAAATAAATGAAATGTACTGAATGCAAGTGTAGTGTAATGTTGCACACTAATATTGTACAGGGAATAGCCTAGACATCATTTCAGCTTAGCAAACAAAGTCCTGCAGAAAAAAATAGTTTTAATTGTTTGTAATATTCATAAATGGATATTTCCACAATGCTCGACTGTTCCACTGTTAAAATAAGCAGAATCATGTTCACATTTATTTAGTCCTATTTAACCCCTACAAAAAAGTCTTGCGGAAGTATTAGTACTCCAAGGTACTTAAATTCACACATACCAAAAAATACATATTGCTATTGTCCGAAAAGCCATGGAGTTACTTTTTTGGTACTGTTTTGTTAGTGAAGCACTGCCATCTTTTTCTTCTTCAAATTTATAACCACAATGTTTTATTATTAATTACTAACAATTGTGTAATGACATTTTTCTTTACAGATAATACGTTGGCCATTGTCCTGGGGAGTGTTGGTGCGGTGTTGGCGGTGGTTGTCATGGTGATAGCAATTGTTGTGTACACGAAGAAACAGAAGAAGTGAGTCCAAATGTGTTTCTTTTCAAGTTCATTTGTTTGCTTTAAATATGTTGAATATTAGTTGAAATTATTTAAGGAATAATTGACACCCGAGTTGGTTATGTGCCCGCGACGCGACTTTTTCGGGTGTGCATTATTTTATAATAATTCGTAAGGATGCACCGATATGAGAATTTTGGCCGATACGATAACCGATGATTCTTTATATTTGAATGCCGATAACCGATATATTGGCCGATAAAAGAGGGAAACTTAAGTGGATTTTAAAATTATATAAAAATCCAAATTTTTATATAATTTTTGGCCGATACCGATATGGTGGCTGATATATCGTGCATCCCTAATAATTCGACGGACTGGAGTCAATTATTCCACTTATACTACAGTTACCACACCTCAAGATATTGTTCAGATGTTGTATTTCAAGACTTTTGTCAGGTTTTTGTCCTTAAAACGCTCTTGTGTGTAGGACTAATTTCTTACGCATCTCATCCCACGCCTCTGTTGCTAATTCCAAAATGTAATTTTAGAGCTAGTAACGGAGGCTTCAGCCACTTATAGTAGACTAATGCAGTTATTAATGCAGTTATTAGAGAGAGATAGATAGATAGATAGATAGATAGATAGATAGATAGATAGATAGATAGATAGATAGATAGATAGAAAAAGAGAAAAATTAAGCCTATTTGAATTACCTGAGTGTATACTTCTCTCAACAATGTTCGGCAGCAGCGTTTCTACTAATAAGTTTACTAGTAAGTTGATCTGCTTTAAGAACAGCGCCGTTATTACCTCATTAGTTAGAAATGAGCGAAAGAAACCTAAAATTCTCGGGACAGCAGCATGTGTCCAAATTTTAATCTTAACCGTTCTATTTCATCAGAAACGATCTGTAAACAGGGCTTTAAGTGTAAAATACCGAACTTGTCCTTTAAGGAATGCTCGTTCAATACTATCTAGAATGCGGAAAACAGTGCATCAAAAGAGCAGTATGTCCAAAATACATCCATGACCTACTGCCGAGATTCTGGAGTTCGCATTTGATGGACACTTTACTATCCCATGAAACCTTGGGAGGAGAGTTGTGAATGCAGTGAAGTGACATAACAGACACAGGTAGGCCATATGACAGTGACAACACAGCAGATGTATTACATCCAAATTTCATTCACACTACCCATATTCAGACATATATATATATATATATATATATATATATATATCTCCTTATATGCAGGTATATGTGTTCCAGGCACATTACTAATTCTAGTTTTTCTGTCGTCATGCTAGTACACTTCAAATAAGCTTTCAACGGCCTCTCTTCCTCTCTGCCCCCCACTCTAGTAATTTTCCCCCATCCTTTCTCCTCTTTCGCCCGGTTGTAAAGCCTCTAGCTTTCAGTTAGATCATGTCTAGAGTTTCAGCCATGGGGGGTAATATGTCTCACCTGCCCCTCATAAAACCCATCCCTCTTTCATCCTGTGGGGGAAGGTAATCAGAGAGTGCCGGAGTCAAAGGTGCACACCTGTAGTGAGAGAGAGAGAGAGAGAGGGATGTACCGCTGCTCTATTTCCTTACAGATACTCTGATAAAACTCAAGGGTGTGACGCCACAGTCACAGACCCCTATATTTGTGGTTATACAGGTAAGCAGGGCCTCTCTTTCTCTCCTTATATGCAGGTATATGTGTTACAGGCACATTACTAATTCAATTTTTTTTTGTCGTCATGCTAGTACACTTTAAATAAGCTTTCAAATATGTAAACTCTTCACCCAAGACAAAATAGCTCTGCTTCAAAACCTAGTGAGTTCCCACGCTAACAGCACTCTTCACAACTCACAATTGATTCCAGTAGAGCAGGGTTTCTCAAACTCGGTCCTGGAGGGCCACTGTCCTGCACAGTTTAGCTCCAACCCTGATCAAACCCCTGCAGTAGAGTTTGTTACAGTGTTGCGTAAATAACATAAAATATGTGATAGTCACAAATAAAAACTCAATTGTTTCCACTGAGTACGTCTTATTCTGCATTATAATGTGTTGATAGGGTGTCTATGCTGTCTAGGTAGATTAATTAATAGGTTTTGGAACAGTGCAACTGTTTGTTATAGGTTTTGTTATACTAGAAAAACATTTTAAACCAAAATCCAGAAGTCTGTATACTTTTATCTAATAGACACACAAAGGAGTAAAAAGAGTTTTCTTGTTTTCTGGAACAAATATTTAAACATTCTTAAAACAAGATGAAGATGAAGAAGCATAAATATATATAAAATAATAACTGTTTTCTGAGAATATATGTAAAGTTTATTTTACTTATCCCATTAGAAAACAATTTATTATTATTTTTATTTTAAGAATAAACTTTATCATATTTCAATAGATTTATACAATAAAAAAAAATACAATAAAAAAATAACTATAATATAAAATTTATTCTTTGAAAACAAGTCGGAATCTCTTATGCAATTCAGATTTATGCAATTTTTTATTTTATTTTTAAGGATGGATTAAGATTAAGGTCCCTCTTTATATTAAGTGTCTTTATCTAAACTATCTCTACTATCTACTTGTGTCTACAGAAATGAATTATGTAATTACATGCAGGTATTTATAAAATATAACACAGTTGTATCATTGCAGTGTTTCCCATACATTGATTTGTGGCGGCCCGACACAATATCAACATTGACCGCCACAAATATATTTTTGTGCCACAAAAATATTTCAGTGCTTCCCATTCATTACTGTGGACTGTGATGGCCCGAAAATATATTTAAACTTCTCATAAAAACATTGTTATGAATGCTCCGAGATACGAAGATTGATCCAAACGCAGCTTTATTAAATAAGGGTAATCCAAACTCAGAGTCAGAAACGTTAAACAGTCCAGGGTCAAAAACAGAAAACAAACACAGGAAAAACGCTCAGAAATGCAGACTAACAGTATAACAAGACTTCGCCATGAGTGAATGTGTGTTTATGGTGTGAGTGAAACATGGTGATGAGAAACAGGTGAAAGAGATGAGTGCTGATGAGTCCGGGCAGTGCGTTATGGGAAATGTAGTGTTTGAATGAGTGATCACAGTCTAGTGTGGAGTGGCCTCTGGTGGCTCTCGAAGGCACTCCAGCTGGTGACAAACATAAAGGTCTTTAAGGTCTTTTGAATCATTGCTGTCAAACAAACTAAAATTGAAAGCGTGATAAGGCTTTGTGTCCTTATCAAATCACAAAAGACTGTCTTTTGCGCTGCGCAAATAGAAGTGCGCACTTCACTCACCCGTTCAACACGTAATCAGCTCGCGTCTCATTTCACAGTGAATGAATGCAGTGAACTCCATCTGTGCATGAGCTGAGTTTAGTGTGCTTTTGGGAACAGAACAGGCATTATTTTCACATTTGCATAGTTGAAGATTACAGCATTTCACTAGATTTGTAATGAGACGCGTTTGTAAACTTGTTTTCCGCCAAAATAAAAGCTTGACTGCTGTTTTCATCAAAATAAAAGCTCACGTGTTTATCTCTTTCAAATAGGGCAAAACTAATTATGAAAGTTTCTTTTATTTTTCAGTGCATTTGTTTTACAATATATGGCTATTACTGTCGTTTGAATATTATTGTTATTATTATTATGTAGTGCAATGTATACTGAGACACTAAACTAAAAAGTTGAGTCCCCTTTACAATTCAGGTCAATGCACATACTTTTTTCTTTGTTAAATTTGCACACTGAATATGGGTTGGAGCTCTTAAAAACTAGATTGATGAATTTAGCGTAAATATAGCGTAAATTTAGCGTCTTTTTTTTAAAGAAACCCACCACAGTTTCACAAAATCTTGTGGGTACAGTAGTAGTTAAATACACTTAATATAAAGTGAATCCAAGATTAAGATATTTTAAGTGGGTCCAAGATTAAGATATTTTTACCTAAAAGCAATATTTTTGATTGATAAAGAAAATAATTTTTTGGATCTGTTCTTTTGTCTTCCAGCCTTTCAGTCCGACCATAGATAACTAAATTGTAAAAAAATGTTACTTCCACTTAAGTTCCCTCTTTGTGTACATGTGTATACTGTGATTGAATGTGTGTGCGTTTGTGATGTATATGTCTGTCTTTATGTCGCCACATATGTATCTGTGTCGGCATCAGTGTGTTTCTTTTGTTCCTTCTTTCATCTGTGCATGCACGTGTGTGTGTGTGTGTGTGTGTGTGTGTGTGTGTGTGTGTTACGTGCTTACCTGCCTCAGACTACCTGGTACTTTCCAGCGATTGGATTTCCCAGCAGGCCTCAACAGGCCTTTCTCCCTCCCACTGCAAAGTCATTAACACTGACACACACACACACACACACACACACACACACACACACACACACACACACACACACCCTCTAATGTGCTATTATGGTTCCTCATTCTGGTCCTATCACACATCAAAGTAAGAACAGGGGCCCGCACAGGAGAGATGGTTATCAGTAGACACTTTTGCCCACTGAAGATTTACTGTATCTTATAATTATAAAGGCTCATGGATTGTATGAGGCTTATAAACATTTAAGGAAATTAGTTTGAGTGGAGTTTATAGTGGTGCCAAATTCACGATTTGTGAACAAAAAAAACTAAAAACTAAATACCTGAGCTACAAAAAACCTGAGCTTCTCTTTACTTATAACTATTAGTTTTTCAAAAGAATTGTTTCTAAGGTGCTGTTTACACCTGGTATTAAGATGTGTTTTGGTCGAACGGATCACAAGTAGACGAGGGAGACACATTCCCGTTATAATCCGTCACTTTTGTCCACCTTAAACCACTGTCCAACTTCGAGGGGAGGGTACATTTATAGGCTTTTTCAGATCTTTTGATCTAATGGACGAAATAAGCTCGCACAATTTACATGTGAACGTGAAAGGAGATGGCCGAAAAACACATGGAGATCAGCAGCTGCCATTTCTTCTCCGATAGACGCAAGGCCACTGCGAACGTGGTGAGTGAGTGTTAGAAATCAGGAATGGTGAGAGAACATTGCGCTTGGTACGTTTTTCGTCTTAAAACCAAACTTGGGTCTTCTTCAGCCAACATAGTTTAAATCCTGTCTGGCTAGCGCTTCCCAATATTGTTTACGCATAAGGTCAGTACTCGGAGAGTAGGTCGGTCTTTTGTGGCTGTTCGAACACATTCGACCACATGAGCCGTTTACACTACAAACGAAATACGCTCTAATGCGTTTTCCACTCCCTATGGAAGTGGTCGAAAGAATGTTTTAGACACCATTTATTTGGTGTTGTCCTCTTGTGATCGGATTGACGAAAACGCTTCTAAATACCAGATGTAAACAGGGCCTAAATGGGTAAATTGGTTCTTCTGTGGTTCTTGGCAGTGTTTTAAGTTTAGTTAAAAGATTCATCATTTTTTAAGTTAATTTGTGTTTGCTCTAAAGCTGTATACTCTAGTGTGTACTTCTACAGTACATTCTGACTATATAAGAGAGAATGATCTTCTTTCAAACTGGTTCTGTTAGGCCTGTGATTTATATACAAAAAAAAAGATGATAGTCTTAATGAGCTCTTGGAATGCCATAAATAACAAACCTTTGGGGTGTTTCTGATCATAATGGTTCGGACAGATTCAAAGAGCCAGGACTTTCTGTACACCTGTGGGTAGCCAAAGGGAGGAGACCTGTGCGTGTGTGTATATGTGTGTGTTCAAGCGTGCAATTTTAATGCTTGTTTCTTCATGTGTTTCTGATGTATAATATAGCCATTATGATGTTTGATGATAGTTTGTACATATTAAAGAATATTATTCTGTCTTATTAATTTTTTTTCAGAGAGGCGATGAAGCAACAGGGCGACAGGGTGAATTATCAGCAGCATGCATCACATCTGTGATGTTCATCAAGTGTACATCCTTAAACATTTGTAAAAATATTTTATTTTCAGTATTAGATTATGTATAAATCTTATGTTTCTAATTTAATATTCTGTTTTAACAGTAATTTTTGGCCATGGATAGTAGTTTAGTTTCTTTCTTGACTGATATGTCTGCAAACATTGTAAAAAATCAGATTATCTGATCAGTGTAATGTCCTCCTATCCATCTGGTCTGTAGCGTTGACTTGTACCTCTGTTTGATGCCTTTAAGTTATTTCTAGAATTGTGTTTTCTGGCTATGAACCACACTTGGGAGACTCCACCACGTGAACAATAGCTCTGTTCTAAAACTTATTGAGCTGCCCATTTTAATGCATTAGAATTGCTTTTGTCACTATGGGCCCTATCTTGGACCCAACGCAATTGACTTTGTACACCGACGCATGTATCATTCCTATTTTTCACCCGACGCACAGCGGACTTTTCCCTCCACAGACACACGTCGGTAAATTAGGGAGTGAACTTGCGCTCCCGGGGGCGGTTCAGCGAAAAGAGGAGGTGTGTCCCGGTGCAAACGTTCCCTGGTGCTATTTTGCAGTTCCAGAAAACGCGCGTTCAGATGCTATTTTAAGGGCGCATGTTTGGCCATAATGTTGCGTGCACAACGCGTATACACTTTGCTTCTCTCATCTACACACAGACGCAGCAGTTCACATTTTTTCAAACCTTACATAATTACAAGGAAAAATATTCCACACGAGGGAAATCATTGTAGTGTCCATGAAGATGTGAAAAAATAGGCATACATCTAGCTTACACATTTACCCAAATTATTATTATTACAAATTATTATACGCCTGTTTAACCTAAGGGTTTCTCCCATCCCCATACAATGTCACTTCTCTGTCTTTTATGGCCCTTTCGAGAACGTCTGTCTCCTCGGCTGTGAACCGCTCCTGGTGTGCGCCTGGCAAATCCGCCGTTATAATAGCAATCCGCCGGAACAAGCACGCCTGCTTTTAAAGGGAATGTGAGATGACGCTCTGATTGATTTGTTTCACGTTACGCCCAAACCACGCCTATGAGTAATGTAGCTACTTCAGACCAACCCATTTTAGATTAGCGTCGGGCGCAAGAGTAATTTCGAGATCCGCCCACAAAGTTACTTGCGTTTCGCGTTTGAAACTTGCGTTTCAGATTGTTAAAATAGGGCCCAAAGACTGTAAATTTCATCACAGGCAGCATCACAGTTAGCACAATACCAGAATATTTTGTTCAGTGGGAAAGAAAATCCCCATATGGCACAAAATATATTTTTTCTGGCAAAAATATATTTTAGATATATGCTTAATATATATCGTAAACAGTACTGCTGAAATATATTTAAATATATTTAGGAAATATTTTTCAAATCTTAAAAAATAATCCTAAAAATGTTTCAAATCCTAAAAAGAATCTTAAAAATGACATACCAAGTAAAAATGTTAAATATTATTATTATTATTAGAATTTAAAAGAACAGTTTTCTATTTTTACATATATTTAAAAATATATATTAATGTATTCCTGTAATTGCAAAGCTGAACAATACTTTTTTTTTTTTAAATGGCAATAAAACATTTTTTACCAAAAATATATTTATGTACATATATCTAAAATCTATATTGGCAATATTTTTTTTGCTATGTTTTTGTATAATTTGAAATATATTTAAATATATATCTGCTGCTTATTCTACACGTATCTCACCCCTTGCATGTTTATGTATTTAATATTTTGGCTAATTTTGGATATGCTTCCATGCAGCTACCAACAGCATGTTGTAGTCTAAGATCAATTTAACACATTTTACCAGTTTACAAGTCTGCATATTCCACCTGGGCCTTATAATAAGATCCCATAACGGTTAGGATGCTGTCTTAGAAGGCCTAAGAAAGCGAGGCAGCTCACTAGGTTTTGGAACAAAGCTTATGTGTGAGTTTGCCAGACTTGTCTTGAACATCTTTTTGCTAGTCTGCATTTACATTTCAAAACAGCCTGATTTTGAAATAAAATTCAGTTTTATTTGTTCATTTTTGTGTAGTTTATTTTTATTTGTTCATCTGAAGTTTGTGTTCATTTGGTCTCATTTTAAACACAAACCGCAAAAAAAGCACTGGCATAAGGGAAGCTGGATCAGTGTACAAGGGCAAACTTCTACAGAAAACCTATCCATGTTCTAGCCACACAGTGCTTTGACTGGAGTAAATTTTCCTTCAGAAAACAAACGCATGGAAGAGAATGGGAAACAGGAGGAACGTACGACTCATGCCCTGATGACTCTGAGCGATAGATGGTCAGCATGTGCGGCCGCTGCTCACCCCAATTAAAGTGATCTGGACCACTTGACAAGAAGTGTTTCCACTGTGTATGTGATTTGAACTAGCACTCTTTCCCACTTGCAGATGTTCATTGTGTCTTTTGCCAAACATTCGGTTGCAAACGTTACTTTAAAACGAAGAAACGCACCACCGTTGTGGAGCTCCACACCACGGTGGTCTTCACAGATAAGGACAGAAGACGTTTAATCTTACTTTGTTCTAATTTCAGATCTTTTCATGTGTTAGTCTGCCTTGGGAAGGAGATGAAGTGGAGCAGGACTCACTTGGGGTTATTCAGACTCCAAATGAGATGAATACGTTCTTTTGTAAAAGCTTTCAAGTGCTTGCGTTTATTTAGCTTGATTAGTTTAACTGAAGTGTAATGCAGGTAAATCTCTCTGATTTGTTCTGACCTGTTTACTTTCAAAGCCCAAATTTCTCATTACATTACCCTTTTATCCTGTTAAACAGTGGGATTTAGCACATCTTATGTTTGTCTGACACTTTTGTGCAGTTGTAAATGTTCATTAAGCTCTTGTCAGCTTCTCAGACAGGCAGATATTCAGACACCTCAACTCAGCTGGAAAGTTTAGGATTCCCAGAATCAACTCGGTCAAGAGTCGAGCAATCAGACTGAAGACAAACTGAAAATATTTTGGTGCAGGATTTACTCAGAAAGTGCTAGTAGATGTCACAAATAATTACAAAGAAATGGCATATTGAACCTGAAGTGACATTTTGAAGTTGACAGACTGAAATAGTATTTTCTTGTAAAAAGTACTTCAATATGTTTTATTTAAAAAAAAAAATAATAATAATTGTGCAATACATCTGTGTTTAGAATTTCACATGAGCTCCACTTGAATTGTACAGCTTTGTCTTGTTGGAGAATCATTGAGTCTTTTGTATTGATTCTACAAAATGAATCTGCATTGGTGTTTGTTGAGCCTGGTTTTTGATTGAGCTTGGTTTAAAATGGTGTGCTTAGAGCTTGCCAGGGTTGCCATGATGTTGTGACAGCACTTGAACTTGGTTTTCAAGAATGGTGACATTGGTAAACTTCTACTTAAACTGTCAAATTGATAAAGTTCTGTCCAATGCACATCAGTTTCTATTGTTTCTAAAGTCCCCATGTAATCAAAATTTAAATAGAGTGAATATTTAGTGTGAATATGTTAGCCTTATTGTTATCTATAAGATAGTGCTACAAAACATTGACAAAATTTAGAAGATATAAGCACTCAAAAGTTAGTCTCTCAATATGTATCATTGATTTTGTTGACATCACTCTGCACTTCAGCTTCTCATCATATTTTCTGTCCAATGGAATGCTCTCTAGAATCTAAAGCATCCCTCCCCTTACATTATTAATAAACGCTGAAGTAGCGGCTGACATCGGTAACTTGTTCACACATTCACTATTTTCTACATGGTGAATGGCACATAGTGCACTATATAGGGGATAGGGAACTATTCAGACAGTGTTAATATGCTTTCTTTTGGGGCAAATAAAGTCTGGTTTCACGTTAGTGTCACGGAACCACCGCAGCACACACACTGTCTGCTCCAGTCCATAGACACGATAGCAGAGCGTGTTATATGCGTGAGTCACCGCAGACCAGAAAACGTGTGTCTTGTTTTTCCTCTATTGTGAAGAGTGTTTTGCTTATTTCTATAGCAAAACAACGCAAGTGTTTGGATGAACATAAATATGAATATGTAAAGTTTAGTGGAAGAGTACACAAGCATGAACTCTTTTGTGCGGTGATGGGTCTTTTAGGTGTAGCCTAGCTTATTCCTTTAATATTTTTAGCTTGCCTCCTAAAGCTGCACACTATAGTAGTAGATAATCACTACACCACAACGATGTACTAAAAATGGAAATGTTTTACCGTTTTTCGCTTACAGACGATCCCCGTTGATTAAAATTGAAAACACTTTATTATGCTGCCAGGCCAGTAGGTGGCGATGTCACTTTGTATAGAAACACCCCGCGCCTATAGACTGAAGACGTAATAAGCATGTGGATAACGTAGTCATTTTCACACACAAAAAAAATATGTAGGCCTGTTTGTAGTTTAGGCTACATGGAGACCATATAGTTTTCAAAAAGTTGCATTTAGAAACACGTTTTCAAAAGTCTGTGTTCTCAAGCCCCCAAAACGCTGTTGTCATGTAAACGAACGGCCATAACGAATAAAGAGTTTTCCATTTTTAGTTTAAAAAAGGTTTTGTGTAGACAGCCTTGAGGCAAACTGAACTGGAACAAAAGGCTGTTTTCCTTTGTTTTTATACAACCTGAAATAATCAGAAATGAGATAAAGCATAGACTATTCACCTCAGTCAGACATTTCATCTCCATCCTCATTATAACTTTCCAGAACTTCTGGAGTGGGCAGACAGTACAGTATGTTTTTCATCATCTCCTGAGTCACTTCTGTTTTTAACGTTCAGCGTCATTCTGCGGAGGCCACAGGAAAGGCCTGTACCTCGCTTTACTACACCACAGAAAGAGGGAACAGAGAAAAAAACGCACTCACTCCTCCCTTGCAGATGTATTCCCCCTTTCCATTACAACGGAAACCATTAGAGTTCCCATCAATCTGCCACCGTTTTGAGGTAAAGCTCTAAGAACTGGCAGCTGCAGAGACGTGCCAGCTCAACAAAACATCTGCTGGTAGTGAAGATATGGAAACTATGGAATTTGCATTTGCAGTAAGTATGTCCGCTCAAGGTGTTTTGTATATTTACTTCTTTTTACCCTTGGATATTGTCTCAAAGATCATATTCCAGTTGTTTATTTTTCCCCCTAGATTCATCGTTTCGGGGCATGCAAATGCTCGCAGACGGGAGTCCGTTCTTTTTATTTCTTCCCTTCCCTCCTCATTTCTCTGTGTCAACCAAGCTTGAAGACAACATGTATTCTCTGGTGTCTTAATTCAATTAAGACCTATCATGTTTCTTCCATCCCTCGTGTACCACCATGAATATGTAGCTTTGTGACTGCATCATCCTGCCAACTTAAACAGCGTTGTTTTTTCAGAAAGCTTTTAGATTGTTCCATCTGAGTTCAGTCCCTACAGGTTGCACTTTAAAACTCAGACATGCTCAGGCAACCAGATGCACAACCTTTCATCTCTCGCTTTTTACGTGCCTCTCTTCTTATTTTAAAACATTAAAAATGAACCATATCTTAAAAAGTCTTAATCAAACCCAGTGAGTCTGGTTAAGATGGGCAGCGATGCACAGGCGTTTGCACATGAAAGTTGATTTACGCGACTGATGTGGCTGGAACCGCTCTCTCTTTAAAGGAGAATCTAAATCCATCCCAGAATCCCCCCAAATCTGGGAGAGCTTTGTCCCTGCCATTACAGATAATGACTTTGACCCAGCACGGATGATTAAGTGTAATGGTCTGGGCTGAATAGGGTTGATCTGCCAAAAGCAAGTTAAAAGAGAGAGAGAGAGAAAAGGGTTTCCCCCTTCTCCATCTCAGCTATAAATCAAACACGTGTCTCATAAAATGATATATGACTTTCTTTATATTGTAGATGGGGGGAAAAAACTATCTGTGATAGTAGTAGAGAATATTAAATATTACATATTCAACAGTCAACAGATAAGTTAGCAAAAACCAAATTACCACACACACACACACTGTAGTTTACTGTTGGCTACTGGAAAAGTCTTTTCTCCCTTTACTCTAAAGTTAAAAGCATTGTTGGCATATCGATTAAAATACAGTATTGTTAAAGCAGTATAGAACCAATTATGATTTTGGTTTGTGTATATAATCAGCTTTATGAATATGGCTGTGTTGTCATTATATTATTATTATTTGCAATATTGACAATCACATTGAGTGGACAAAATAAACTATTAGATTATTAAAATAAAGTATAAAATGAATAATGTGATCATGTTTCTCTTCTGTCGCTGTTGCTTCTGTGTTTCTACAAGCATTGCTATAGTAACAGAATGAGAATGTTCTTAGTGATGTCATGTGGAACGGACACACTGACTTTACCTACAATGCTTTCTCATTCTGTTTTCCCCATCTTCTCTTTATCTTTCTTACTGTCTGACTTCTCTTCTCCTTGCCATCTCTGCATGTCTCAGTCTGACAGGGGTCTTATATTCTACTGACTCTGACTGTGATGTTTATTGAGCTTTGATTTTTACTCTGTAAAAATAATGGATGATTTGATTCACCAGTTGGATGATACACTGTATAATCAGAGATCTATCTCAATTTTCTTGAAGTATGGGTAGCTGACAAAGTAAAAAAAAATTCCAACATCATTTTAGGTTCAAATAGATGTATTTTATGAGGGAAAATTTATTTTTCACAGTCATGATGAAAATTGGTCATTTTTTGAGTCAACTGATTCCACTGGTTCATTTTAATGGTACCGTGGTGAAACTTATTGTTTTGTGATGATTGTTTTTTTGTTTTTTTGAAAAAAGTATCATGCTCACATTTATTCGATAAAAAATACAGTAAAAAGAGTAATATTGTGAAATATTAATACATTATTATTAAAATGTAATTCATCCCTGTGATTGCAAAGCTAAATTTGTAGAGTTTACTCCAGTCTTCAGTAAGATCACAAATCAGAAATCATTCTAAAATGCTGATTTGGTGCTAATTAACAATTAGTATTGGTACTCAATAATTAATGATTGGTCTTTTTTATTATCAATGTTTGAATAGACATTATGCAAAGCTTTTATTTACAATAGAAATCTTTTGCAACATTATAATTGTCTTTATATTATAATTGTACTGTCACTTTTGCTCACTTTAATGCGTCCTTGCTGAATAAAACAATAAAATTGTATATTTTTATAAATAGTATAGTAAAAAAAAAAAAAAGGATTTTTTTTTAAACAAAAATTTACCCCAACGTTTTTTTTGGGCAATACATCAGCATATTTAAATGATTTCTGAAGGACCATATGACACTGAAGACTGCTTGAAATTCAGCTTTGAAAAAAGTCTTTTGACTGGTAGTAATTTTTATGTATTATATGAAGTATAATACAATCTGAGGTTGTCATTTTAAATGTCACATAGCAGGATATTTTCAGAGTATTAAGACATTTTAAAAACTACTTCCACTCTCACATGCTGCATCCCTGCATGTACCTTTAATAAAGTGTTTGCTTATTTTATAGGCTACTGATTAATGTATAAAATCTCTTTAAATTATGTCACAACACAGGACTAAATACATTAACATGGAAGTTGCTTCACCTAAATATTACACATTTAAATAACAATAGGATGTAAATCTTACAAGCTCAAAAATATCTTCATTGCTTCCTGGCAGAAGTATATTAAAGGCAGGGTAGGCAGGATTTTTCTAAAAAACTTTTCCCCAAATTTGTTTAAACTGTCTTTATATACCAATACATAATTAAAATGTAAGTACTCTGAAAAAGAGAGTATAAAAATCGAGTGTCTGTAGTCCTCTCTGGGCTGCAATAAACACAGCTACTTATTTCCATTCGGAACGAATGAAATGATTGGCTGGGCGACTGTCACTCTCCCTCGCTACCATGGCTACCACCCCTGCTGCTACAGGAGCTGCCCACATGCACGCACCCGTTTGGAGGGGAAGAGGCACGGAGAGAGGCACGGAAGCTAGGAAGAATCACAATTATGGCAGAGAGAGCAGTCAAAATTCCCAGTACCTGCATATACAGTCAGCCAAGGCAAAAAAAGGAACTAGTAAGGTAGAAAGGTAGAAGTCGGATTGTAACGTTAGTCCTCATCAGAGCCAACAGTGCTTTCATCGTGGAAGCTCTTACATGCAAAACACCGTATATGTTATGAATCTTACTCGAAATTCACCTTCATCACAGTGTAACTGATGGTAATGGGAAAACGTGTATCAATGCAACCTGTTTTTAGCTTTGCCTTATGTTACTAGCTCGTTACCGAATCAAACTCAATATATTTTAAACTTTACCAGTATCGATATGCTAGCTTGATAGTGAGTACTAACAGCCATGTTAGTTGTTTATATTCATAATGATAAAGTTAGGTATTTTATTACATGTGATTCTGACATGATGTCACTACATGCACTGCGCTCCTCTCCGCTCGGCGCTGGTAAACGCGTCCTCCAGCTGAGCGGTCGGCATCGCACGTTCATGTGTTTTGGGGGCGTGGCTTTGGAAGGAGCCCAGAAGGGAGGGGGTGGGAGTGAATGGAATAAGTAGCTGTGTTTATTGCAGCCCTGAGAGGACTACAGACACTCGATTTTTATACTCTCTTTTTCAGAGTACTTACATTTTAATTATGTATTGGTATATAAAGACAGTTTAAACAAATTTGGGAAAACGTTTTTTAGAAAAATCCTGCCTTTAAGTATCATAAGTACCATAAGTCACCCATTGTTACCTCCTCTTTCAGCATTAACTGAATTAAACATAAATCAGATGCCCTAAAGCATCTGTTCTTCACTTCTCACTTTACATTACTGTAAACAGAGAAACACACAAAATAGCATCATGTTTCGAGTTCTTCCCCCCTCAAGCACTGCAATAATGCATCCCTGTGCCATAACAACATTCATTAGAGAATGTTTTCCATATTTAAATGGACAGTTCACTCCAAAAATGACATTTTTCCATTCCATTTTTTCAGTACCTGAATGGCTTTTTCTTCCATGCACAAAAATGACGAAGTATTTATGAACAACCTAAATTTCAGTCTGTTCCTTCCGTCAAGATATTGCATGACTTTAGAAGACATTGATTATAGTGCAGTAGCCAGATAAACTCATTTTATAATGTTTAATGGTGCTTTTTTGTCCTTTTGGTGCTTGACATTTCTTACTTCCCATCCTCCTTCACTGTATGGAAAAGAGAAGCATGAATATCCTTCAAAACTTTTTCTTTTATGTTTCACAAAAGAAAGTAAGTCATATAGGTTCGGTAGGACATGAAGCTGAGTAAACGCTGACGGAATAAAAATAATAATAATTGGTGAACTATTCCAAGTAAACAAAAGATAGTGAGACTGACTGTCCTTATGCCACCTCACAGTTGAAAACATCCCAACAGTGACAGTTCCAGATATACTCCAGATGGCGTATTCCTGTCCTTTATGAGGGATGCTAGTGGATCTGAAGTTGATATATGAAATTACCAGGAACCGAAACGCACCTGCTACAAGTGTCAGGATCAGAAAAGGTATGTTGTTAAAATGCAATATGTTTGAAAAACATTGCAAATGCTGCATATAAACTATCAGCATCAGCACCTGGTGCTCACACTGGAACACATCAGCTCTTAGTCTTTAATTATGACTTTTATGCACACTACCATTCAAAAGATTGGGGTCAGTAAGATGTTTTGTTGTAATGTTTCTGAAAGAAGTACCTTGTGCTCACCAAGGCTGCATTTATTTGGTCAAAATACCCTAAAAACTGATTGTGAAATATGATTAAAATTTAAAATATCTGTTTTCTATGATAAAGGGGCTAATATGAAGAAATTTGTATGTATTAATTGCATTTTTATTGACAATGTGTGAACAGCTTGTAACAAGACCTTCCCTGATTATCTAAGTTGTCTATGAAAACCTGTAGACTAATTTTTATGTGAAGGACTCGTTTTTGCCGGGAAAATCAAAGGATGTGAGGTTTAGGCACATTCCCATGACCTCTTTTCCGTTCATTGACACATAAAAAGAATGCTTAGCCTATACAATGTTCAGGATAACGACGAAAGAGCTATTCTGTTCTGCATTGTCAATATGTAATGCAAAGAAAAGGGATTCATTCTAACTATAGTCTCACATACCTATGGAAGCTTGTTTCCGCCACAGAATAAAACATTTTAAGAGATAATTGCGACTTTTTATCTCACAATTGCGAGTTTACATCTCGCAATTCTGACTTTATTTCTCGGAATTTTGAGATATAAAGTCAGAATTGCGTGAAATAAAGTCGCAATTGCGTGTTATAAAGTCAGAATTGCGAGATATAAAGTCAGAATTGCGTGAAATAAAGTCACAATTGCGTCTTATAAAGTCAGAATTCGGACTTTTTTTCTCGCAATTGCAACTTTATATCACGCAATTCGGACTTTATAATACGCAATTGGGAGATATAAAGTCAGAATTGCATGATATAAAGTCGCAATTGCGTGTTATAAAGTCAGAATTGTGAGCTAAACTATTCTGAGGTAAAAAAAAAAAATATTGAGAAAATATGTCAGAATTGCGAGATATAAACTCGCAATTGCATGTTATAAAGTCAGAATTGCGTGATATAAAGTCGCAATTGCGAGAAAAAAAGTCAGAATTCTGACTTTATAAGACGCAATTGCGACTTTATTTCACGCAATTCTGACTTTATATCTCGCAATTCTGACTTTATAACACGCAATTGCGACTTTATATCTCACAATTCTGACTTTATATCTCGCAATTGCGACTTTATTTCACGCAATTCTGACTTTGTATCTCAAAATTCTGAGAAATAAAGTCAGAATTGCAAGATGTAAACTTGCAATTGTGAGATAAAAAGTCGCAATTATCATTTAAATTGTTTTATTTTATGGCGGAAACAAGCTTCCATACATACCACATCTGAATAGTCTCAAATATACTTTATAATCAAACTATCATAAGTATAATTTTAATGACCTCATCTGTCGACATGATGCTGGTGAATTGCAGAGCTTGTACAAACATATCCAAATCGCTATGATCAGATGCTTTCTCAGCTGCTGTTTTTTCACCGCTGTCATTTTTGTGGTGTTTATTTTGTTGCGTGCTGTTTTGAGACGAAAGCGCCCAGCACATATTTACATATTCATCTAAACGTCGCTCTTAGCAGCGTGGAAGGCATCGGATTGTTTCATTAACAGTGTATTTCTGCAAAGGTATTTCTAACCTCTTTTTACTTCAAAGCAAAGAACAAAAAGATCTTCAAAGTGAGTATATCAGTGAAAGAATCACGTTCCCTTTCAGTCACATTCGATGTTACGTCAGAACAGAGCTGATGAATTGGGATCTCGCCCGAGATCACCCCCGCTCACCCACACCATATGCCCGTGGTCGGACCTTGCGTTTCCTTAGAGCAAGTGTCCAGGCATTCTGTCTCTACGAATGCCTCCACCACCGACTGGGGTGCCACGTACAACGGGCATGTGGTCTCGGGTGTTTGGACGGGCCCCCGACTGCATTGGCACATCAACTGCCTCAAGTTGCTAACAGAATGGCTTGTGCTGAGCCGCTTCAAAACGCCGCTACGAGGTAAGCACCTACTGGTCCGGATGGACAGCATTGCGGCCTACGCCATGCTGGTCTACGTTTCTGACGCATGTCGCACGTTTCTTAGAGATGGGGCACCATATGGCACCCCGGACTTAGGTGACCCACCCCCAGCGGTATTGACACCATCACTTCGGCGAGGGCGCCCTCTATGAGGCACGTCTACGCTTTGAAGTGGAACCAGTAGACCCCAGGAAATGTCCCATCAGGGCCGTGCTTTCCTTCATGCAAGAAGGGCTGGAGCGAAGGCTCTCTCCCTCCACCCCGCACATCAAGATGCAGTAGATGGTAAGTCTGTGGAAAGGCACGACCTGATCATCAGGTTCCTCGGGTTCAATCCTCCTCGCCCTCATATACTTATATAATCTTACTGACCTGAAACTTTTGAACAGTAAGTCTAGTGTGGTGGTGTTTTCCTCACACTCTTTCCTCAGAGGTCATTTTTGCCTTGTTTTCAATGTAATTAGTCCTAACTCCAAAGCAAGAGATTGTTCCACCAACAAACCTCTGTGGTTTCTCAGTCACACCAATACTGTTGGAGTAACAATCACCCTGTAATTAGGCTCAACACACACAACTGGCAAAGTCTAGTATAGTTTTTTGTGCTGTGGCCTATAACAAATGGGCCCTGGCAAACTATATATAGCTCTGCTTTTCATGTATGACTTCAGTTTATTAACTTACACAATACTCATGCTTCTATTAATTAGGCTACATGACTGACACAAGCAGCAAAGCACTGCGGCCAACTGGAATCTCATCACAGAAATCGACAAGCTGCTGTTTCAGCAAGACTTCAGATCGGACCAGGACTTGACTGTAGGTTTTCATTTCTGCGCCGCAGGTGAAAAGGTGTTCTTCCTCTTCCAGGTTTTTAAAACGAGGAGGAGGAGGAGGATCAGAGATGAAGCACATCCCAAGCAGGTGTGAATAGTTTATGTGGGTGTTCTGTTCAGCTCAAAGGTCTTAAAGATGAGAGGTAGTAAAAAACAAACCATTCCTCTGGGTGACATTGTGCTTTAATTAAAGAGCTCAAAGCAACACATGGAGATGGATGAGTGTGTATGTGTGTGTGAGGTGCTCTTTCCAGGTTGAATGGTTAAGAACACCACTTTCATCTTTCCTTTGAGAATGCAAAGACTTTAAAACCCCAAGGGTAAAGAATACATACCTATGTATATATTTGTTGCTGGAGGGAGAAGACGCAACTTCAAATAAACTGAGAAGAGAGAGATAGAATGTCTATACGAGTAAGTGATCATATGTCAAGTTATTAAGCATGTTTCCCCCAATTCTCATTCTATTAAAAAGTCATTCTTATTACGTTAATGCACAAAAAAAAAAAAATTATTTCAATTATATACACATGGTGGTATTTGCTGTCCTGCTAATTTGAATGTAAAAAATTTAAATTATTTTAATTACAATTATTTTTTTCACTGTAATGCAATTAAATATGTTGGCCTATCTATCTATCTATCTATCTATCTATCTATCTATCTATCTATCTATCTATCTATCTATCTATCTATCTATCTATCTATCTATCTGTCTATCTGTCTGTCTAACAATCTATCTATCTATCTGTCTGTCATTCTATCTATCTATCTATCTATCTATCTATCTATCTATCTATCTATCTATCTATCTATCTATCTATCTATCTATCTATCTATCTGTCTGTCATTCTATCTATCTATCTATCTATCTATCTATCTATCTATCTATCTATCTATCTATCTATCTATCTGTCTGTCTGTCTGTCTGTCTGTCTGTCTGTCTGTCTGTCTGTCATTCTATCTTTCTATCTATCTATCTATCTATCTATCTATCTATCTATCTATCTATCTGTCTGTCTGTCTGTCTGTCATTCTATCTATCTATCTATCTATCTATCTATCTATCTATCTGTCATTATATCTATCTATCTATCTATCTATCTATCTATCTATCTATCTATCTGTCTGTCATTCTATCTATCTATCTATCTATCTATCTATATATCTGTCTGTCTGTCTGTCTGTCTGTCTGTCTGTCTGTCTGTCTGTCTGTCTATCTATCTATCTATCTATCTATCTATCTATCTATCTATCTATCTATCTATCTATCTATCTATCTATCTATCTATCTATCTATCTATCTATCTATCTATCTATCTATCTGTCTGTCTGTCTGTCTGTCTGTCTGTCTGTCTGTCTATCTATCTATCTATCTATCTATCTGTCATTCTATCTATCTATCTATCTATCTATCTATCTATCTATCTATCAATCTATCAATCTATCAATCTATCAATCTATCTATCTATCTATCTATCTATCTGTCTGTCTGTCTGTCTGTCATTCTATCTATCTGTCTGTCATTCTATCTATCTATCTATCTATCTATCTATCTATCTATCTATCTATCTATCTATCTATCTATCTATCTATCTGTTTGTATGTCTGTCTGTCTGTCATTCTATCTATCTGTATGTCTGTCTGTCTGTCTGTCTGTCTATCTATCTATCTATCTATCTATCTGTTTGTCTGTCTGTCATTCTATCTATCTATCTGTCTGTCTGTCTGTCTGTCTGTATGTCATTCTATCTATCTGTATGTCTGTCTGTCTGTCTATCTATCTATCTATCTATCTGTTTGTCTGTCTGTCATTCTATCTATCTATCTGTCTGTCTGTCTGTCTGTCTGTCTGTCTGTCTGTCTGTCTGTCTGTCTGTCATTCTATCTATCTATCTATCTATCTGTCTGTCTGTCTGTCTGTCTGTCTGTCTGTCTGTCTGTCTGTTTTTCTATCCATCTATATTTCGTTCTATAGTATCTATCTAATCAGCAGTGGCTCACAGAAACAGGAGCAAACAAGATGGTTGCTGTTAGGTAGGCACATCATGCATGTATTTGCTTAATAAATCAAATTAAAACAGGCAAAGTGAAGTGGGAATAAATGCACTGACAGTGATAAAAAGATAAGGTGTGAAATCAAGGAGAGACACAGCCTTGCGGAGGATACCTGTTGGCCCTGTTCCTCGGTTTCAATATCCACCCTAACACGGAAATCTGTATAGATCTTTGGGAATGTGTAAACCATATATACAAGCTCTAAAGAAGCAAGTATAATGATATAATCCTGGACTTTCCAGTGAACCCTGAAACTACTTTTAACATGCTCTAACAAGTTAGAAAGACTGCATTAGCTACTTAAATCTCAGGTCTTTTGTTGTTGAAAATTAAGACAAAACTATAAAGCATGTCCAATATTAAGATTATTTTACACCCCTAAATGTTCAATATTCATAAAAAGGCAAAATGTGTGTCTTACGGATTACTTTAAGGGTTTACAGTTAATTTACTTTTAAAGTAACACATATACATACTGTATATACTATTTATAAAATGCTATATGTTGAGTAAATTAACTCTAAACACTTGAAGTTACATGAAAATAAACTATCCCTAATATATACATTTTGCCTTGTTTCCAAGATTTGGTTAATGACTGCAATGTATATTCTCAGCTTTTTTGACATTAGAAAAGATGAGATCATGTAGGTCTCCTTTTATAGGGACAGGGAGTGTGTCCGTTCTCTCTTAAATGCATATCATTATTATACACTTACAAACATCAGACAAAGGCTGAAGACACTGACACATCTAACAACCCGGAATACACCTGAGGAACTTGTTTGGACTCGACCATCTAATTGTGATGTAGTCACATGCTCTTTTATGTGTGTGTATTGACTAGGTTGATGTAATGGTCCTAATAGTATAAGTAATTGCTGGTGCAGAAGACAAATCTAATTATGTTGGTTTGGTGTCTTTTGGGTTTTGGGTTTTTGTAAGTTTACTGAAACAAGCCTTACATATCATGTGTAGACAAATTAAGACATTTCCAAGCCAGCTCTGTATTACAGTGTGCCTAACATCCTGCTGATGATTCACTCCGTTATGGTCACTTTCATACCCAACCGAGTCATTTCAAACTTTAAAAAAGGCAGCAGGCGGCGAGTGTTATTTTTACCGAGCCGTTTGGGGTTTTGGGTGAGTTCGTTTTAATTTCAGCGGTGGATGAAGTCACTGAAGAAGCCTGTTATGGCTGCTGTCCCCTTCATGCCCTGCACTGCTAATGGATCCTCCATTCATGCGTTCTCCCACTAGAGAGAGACATTCTGCACAACTGATGCTGCTTGTTTTATTGGCTGGAATGTATGACATTGAAATGAGGTTTATGTTCCAGTGAGCAGTGTCATTATTTACCACAGAAGGCTGACAGGCTTTAAATTTACATTTAAGTTATATTCCTCATGTTTATGTAAACACTGTAAAAAACAAAAGTTGCTGCCTTTTTAAGTACAGTCAACTTGGAATTTTTAAACCATTTCAACTTAAATTAAATTAAACTGCCTTAAAAAGTTGAATCTTGTATATAACATAAAAAAGTGTAAAATTGCTTAACTTATTTTGATGAGTTAAAGCAACGTAAAAACATGTTGTCATACCTTATTGATCATGTCATTTTTTACAGTATACATAGTGCAAATATATGCATTCACTGTAAAAGAAATATGATCAATAAGTTATGACAACATATGGTTTCCCATTACTTTAACTCATCAAAATAAGTTAAGCAATTATACAAGACTCAAATTGTTTTAGTCAGTTTAATTTGATTGTAGCCTACTTAAAAATGTAAGGCAGCAATTTTTATAGTGTTGTAAAAAAAAAAAAAAAAAAGCTAAGGTTTGTAAGCCTATTTAATTTCTTAGTTGTTTAATTGTTCATGTATTCATTAAATTTTTTGTTATGGTAACACTTTACATTAAAGTTTTTTGGTTAACATTAGTGAACTACATTATTAAACATGAACTATACTGAACTTCTACAGTATTTCTTAGTTAATTTCAACATTTACAATACGTTTATAAAATCAAAAGTTGCATTTGTTAACATAAGTTAATGCACTGTGAACTAACATTCACTGTGAACAATGAACAACAGTATTTTTATTCACATTTAGAAAGATTAATAAAAATATGTTAGTTAATACATTAATACATATTATCTATCTATCTATCTATCTATCTATCTATCTATCTATCTATCTATCTATCTATCTATCTATCTATCTATCTATCTATCTATCTGAGAATGTCACATACTGTAGCCTATTGGAATCATCACCGATTTAAAAGTCTTCAGGGATTCTTTTCTTAACTCTGTGTTGTCCGTCTCGCTCACAGCTATTGGATTTCCAGCCATCCCACAGCGCGCAACAGGTATATGCCCCCATGCATGGGGCAGGTTGAATCTATTGCCCCGATTTCCTGTCACATGATTTGAAATAGGATCCCTACTTTTTCTGCTATCTGTCTTGTGTGTGTGTGTGTATGTGTGTGTGTCTGTGTGTGTGTCTGGGGGCAGCGCTGATCTGCCTTAAAGTTCATACGCTCTTAACGCGGACGCGCAGCGAGATTCTATGACATTCAGCTGCTCACTGCTTCAGCTCCACTGACCTGACTGGACTCAAAACACTTCACCTGCGAAAAGAGAGGGAGAGAAGGTGTTCAGATCTCTTATAGCCTACTACAGAAGAGCGATGGATTCGTGGAGAATCGCAGCTGTGCTCCTTGCTGCTTGCCTCAGCGCGTCAACTTCAGACCAGTTCGATACGGGTTAGTCCTCAACTCTTATGACTTGTAACTTTGTGCATTCGGGTGGTTGTAGGTCTTTTATGAGATGTTTCTTACAGTCGTGCACTGCGTTGAGCCCGCATTGTCCCGACTCCAGTCTCGAGGTGAGCATCGGCGTGCAGCGCGGTCTGTCAATGTTCTTGCCTCGTCTTGCCTCTGGTTCAGCCGTATGAATCACACAATCCATTCAGCACTAAATCATCTCAAAAAACACTATCTGACTAAGCTTCGCTGTTTTACATTTTGATGATTCTTCAATTAGAGACACTTTTGACACTTTTTAAGTCTTGAAAAATGAAACTTATTCAAACTGTTTCATGGTGTGTGATAAAGTTATTGCATAGCCTATCTTGGTATAACGAACCATCAAGTGATGGACATGGTGAGAGTTAATATTGTGTGCAATGGTAATGACCATGATGTAATGACTTAAAAAAAATTAATTAAAAAAAATCTGTATGTGTATATATATATATATATATATACATATCACACACACACACACATATATATACATATATATATGTATTTTAATATATTCCTTTTTTTTAAGTTAAATGTTAACACTTTTTTAAATAATTCTTTATCAATAGAGAAATCGTGGCAAATTTACCTTTCAACACTAAAAAGATTTTGTACATGAGATGTATTTTTTTCTTTGCAATCTTAAGAGCTCCCCTAATTTATGAATCACAATATGCCTTATTATGTGACAATATACGTTTACATATATGTACATTATACGTATAATATAATTATACAAACATTATATGTTTGCATTCTTTAATGTATTTTTCAGGACAGATATGAAATCATGGTAAATCATAGTTTCCACCACAATACCAGTTTCGACAGTGACTGTTGTTACTGCAAAATTCTAATATGGGATCTCATTCAAAGAAAGTAAGATGCTTTCAGTATATTATGTGACGACAGAATGGTGACTGATTACCACAAGTTACCACAGTTTTATTTTACTAACAATAACCACAGTAACTATGGCATTTTGGCGGAAGCTATTGTTACTATTGTAAATATCTGTAAGGGATCTCTTTGTGTCATCAGTGTCTAATTAAACTGCTCTTGGGATTACAAAAAAACCTCTAAGCTACTCTTATTGACAGATTTACTTATCTGCCATTGATGTTCAATACTGGATGTATTGGAAGTCTTTTAGTTTTTCTCTCAAACAACTTAATCTACTTGTTCTTAATGTGCAGATCATGTTCTTTTCACATGATATTTAGTAGTTGAAAGCTCAAAAACATTATTTTCATTTAGAAACAGTCAAAATCTTTCGTCCCGTAGGCTATTTCAAGTAGGTGAACTTGAGACATTTAATTGTATCATAAATCCATCTTCAGCATCAGACAACCATCAATGAATTGTCTCTATGCAAAACCCAAAAGAAATGGTCATTCATAAATGTTTAGCAATGACTACACAAAGCAAGCATCTTGTGACGAAAGTGTGAACAGCAAAGAAAGTGTGACGTCTTCCAGGGTGGAAGTGACATCAGCAGCCAGTCGACCAATCAAAGTTTATGTGTGCGACAAGACACAAAAACAATTTTAGGGAAATTTTCTGTTTCCTAGTTTAATAAAAATCAGATGTCAGGTGTCATTATCAAACAGGTTATTATTTGAAAGAATCACAATTAGTTAATTGACTGCCAAGTTAATTGACTGTTAGCTAACTTGTTGTGTTAGCAAGTTTTGTTTTCTCCAAAAAGTGTGAAAAAAAAAAAAATGAACTTTGATTGCAGTAGCATAGATTAAACTTAGTTTAAAGACATTTGCATTGATTATAATGGGAGTGCTCTAGGTTGTCGCATTGCTTCGCTAACATTGTAAGCTGTAATTTGTGTTGTGTTTCAAGTCTCAGAACCAAATCCCCTACGCTCTCTTTTAATTTTTTTTTTTAATTATAGTCTTTGATTCAAATGACAGGTTAGGCAATCTGAGCAATGCGTAAGCACATGTCCTCTATACCTATGCATTAGCAATGTATTTAAAGCTGCCTTCCTGAACCTATACATGATAATTACTTGACTTATTCCTCTTTAAAAGTTTTTCTACCATTTTGTGACATGTGACATGGTTTATGACTAATTTTGACAGGTTTATGGCTAATTAGTCCTGTAATAATTAATAAGGCATGCAAGTAACATGTCCAGCCACCCAGAGGTTTTAATGTGTTGCAGTAAAAAAATCATTTATTGAAATGACTTGATGGCTCATTGCAATCATTGTGTTTCCATATAAAATATAATGAAAATCATTCAACATCAGTGAGACGATTTGTACACTTTGCCCCCAATTTGTGAATATGATTATTTGCAGCTAGCAAGATTTATTGCATGAATTAATTAGTGCATGTATTTGCTTTATTGAAGTGGTTTTAGGGTGTCACAACTCACAAGTCATTGCATGTGTTAGGCTCTTATAGGTTAGGTTATTGATATCTGATGAGTGAAGAGACATTTTGTTGTGCATGTCTGTGTGATTGGATGTATAGATTTATACTTGTGAATGATGAAACACTTTGCATTTTAAATTATGTTAGACATTTGAAAGAAAGAGTATGGCATCTGTGTTTTTTCATTAAAGGTGCTGTAAGCAATTTCGAAGAAACTGTTGATATTTGGAATCAACTCGATTCCAAAACAGATACAATGCAAGACTAAATGTCTCTTTATCATAGCTGAAGTGAAGCAAAATAATGATTCGCGAAAAATAAAGTGAAGATAATGACCATCAAGGAAGAACAAAAAATGAACATGCTGTATGCAAGAGTATACAAGCAAGAGTTGGTTGTTAATCGCCAGCATCACATCAGCTCCAGACAGACAATGACATTCAAAACTGTCCCGTTACTATAGCTAACATTACAACAACACCATATATTGGTTCTGGTTTCAACGAGAGATTGCGATTCTAAACAAAATAACACTTACTAGAGGTTATGCCAAAATGTAAAATTTTTTTTAATAATCTGAAAACGTTTTGAATGAATGATTTAATGACTCCCTCATAAATACTTCTTGTTTTATTACTGGATGAATTAGCGTTTTTGAAAAAATCTCTTGAATGAATGATTCAATAACAAATCAATTTTTTAACCTGGTGGTGTAACGATGTAATCGACACAATCGTTATTTGAAGCGCCATGTTACTTTCAAAAGGTGATTTGTTCTATTTTGATCTGTACCGTAGACAGTGTTTATATATACATTTTTATCCCAGTACTTCTGTGATAATATGAATATTTGTAACACTACTGTGAAACTGTGTGGTTGCAAAGACTGTTTGTGAATTTGTCTTTTACCCATACATGATAACTGCTTTCTCTGGATCCGGAGCAGCGCAAACGCAGATTTGAAACGAGATCGCGTGGGTGTTTGAAATGAGATCGCAATCTTTTAATGGTTGATCGGGCAGCTCTAATTAACGCGGGTCCTAAAGCTCTTGCCTGATCATAACCCTTCTTTTTCCACTGATATTCCTCTGAGCTTTCAGCCATCTCTCTTTCTACAGTCTTTCTTCAAATCTCCCTCTTGCTCACTCTTTCTCCTCCCCCATCATGAGTGGACACACCCCCTACTGCTTATTGGCTACTAACACAAGTGTGTTGTGGGCTCGATGGTCCAGGCAGCTAACCCTAACCTCAACCTTAAACCTACCCATCCCCTCGCTGCCTGGAAGGCGCCGTTGGGGGCTAAAAACACCAAACACCGTGTTGTGGTGCTGGGTCCGATCCAATTTCAACAGCGTTTCTCAGAAATCGCTTACTGCACCTTTAACATAGGGAAATGCATTATTGGTGTCCTCAGAATTATAATTTTTTTTGATATTGCATGAATTTAAAGCTTCTGCTCCTTTGCTTTTAAACATATCTAAGAGATATGAGCAGGTTGTACCTGCACCTTGACCAGGCCAGAGACCAAGTCTGTATTTCCTCAGACAAATATATGTATTAAAGGTGCAATAGGTGATTCTCTACAGAAACATTTTTTGTTATGCTGGTTTAAAGTCTCCTCATATCCTGATAGCAATCACTATGTTAAGCTGTCTAAATGTATTTTTATAAATTTATATCATCTGTGCAAGGCATAGGACCACAAAATGCATTCGGACTGAATAAAATGAAAGCATGTGTTCCCAGTAAGTCAGTTGTTCACGCAGACGTCATATGTCATCAGCGAGTTCACGTATACGCTGCTCAGACAGAGCGAGAATGGAGCAAACAGTTGTTTACGTTTGTTATTGTAGTAGCTACTGTTACTCACTGTACTGTAAAGTTGTGAATGGTGAATGACACATTATGTAATCCAATAACGTTGTCTCTGGACCTCTCGCTTCTGGTCTGTGCACGTTCATGTGTTTTGGAGGAGGCTTGGCTTTGGACGACGATTTGCAGGGATCGTATGCTTTCGATGCTAGCAGGCTAAAGTTAGCATTTCCCAGATCACCTATTGCACTTTTAAACGAATAGAGTTTTATTCAGGGACTTTGAAAAGAAGCATCTGTGTCCAGACAGGCGCTAATGTAAAGTGGATTTGGGTTTAGTTAAAAGATGTTGTTGACTGGAATGCAGTAAGTGAGCTAAAAATGACAGATGCATTTTTCCCTCATATTTTTGCTGTTAAATGTGAACTTGGGGATACTTGTTTGCTGTGTTTTTCTATGCAAAGCAAAATGTGCTGATTGTGAAAATGAATGGAATGGTTATGGCTGAAGGGCAAACCGAAGACTTCAAAGCATCAACAATTTAGCTTGAGTTATTAAATCCATGTCATGCCTTGTCTGTCGTGATTGTTTCGTCTTTCATCTCGTTTCAAAAGTCGACGCAAGCACCATGTGGCTTATTGGTCCTGACCAGTCGTGAGAAATTAACATGTTATCTGAAATGAGATCTCTGCTCAGAATCAGCACCGTTTAAAGTTATTTTTGTTCTTGAGTGTGTGTGTGATCAGCTGAATCAGCATTTCATCTACAGACACTTAGTTAACTCTTTGACTAGATTTCATCTAATCTTGCAAACGTATAGCCGAAAAGATTGGGAATTCCAGTACGCAACGTCAGATGTTTCTTCGGTGTGCCTGTTGTGTTGAGCAAAGATCCAACATCAAAATACTGGTTTATATTTTATCCAAACTGTCATCTGTTACAGGAAATCACAACCAGTTAACTACATCACTGTCAGCCAGTTAAAGCGTGCTAAACCCACAAGATGCTGCCGTTGCTGAAAGTGTTAAAGGAGGATTTGTTGCCATATTGCATTAGCGTCTGCCTAACAGATCCTTCATCGGTTCTGGAATCATCTTTCTCTCCTGCTGTCCGGCTGCTTGCCATTGCTGACTACCTCCTCTCTCCTCTATCTTTATTTTCCCTCCATCTTTGTCTTTCTCTCTTGTTCTCCTCCTCTATTTCTTGCCAGGGCTGTTTGGAGTGCAGCGCCTGCGCTTTGTCTAGTGTCACTCTGACAGTGAAGTATGGTTTGGGAGGGAAACAGTAGCCAGGTGGTCGGAAATGTGGGACTTTTGGAACTTTTGTGCTTTTTCTTTGTCCCTTCAACCACTTCCTTTTTTAATTCTTTTTCTTTTTATGTGTACTTGTTTAGAAAGCACTGCTGCATTGACCCACTGGAGTTCATGACTATTATTTAAAGACTGTAAATGGATGGTTTATTTTTTAGGGATTACAGTTTTTCTTTTTTCGTTTTCTTTTTCTTTTGTTTGTTCTTGGTCATCCACATCAAATGCTGTCAATGCTGTTATTTTGAAGCCTTGACTAGTTTTTCCAATGAAACTTGCTTGTCATGGCATGTTTACATTAATGCATATGTGTGTATGTTTGTGTGAAAGCATTTCAAGTCTTGTCGAGTACACCAGAAGTTCATACAATATTCTGTTCTGTTCTTTTTTTTTTTTTTTTGGTTGTACCAACTTTGTGTCATACTGTGAAATCAATTTTCTTGATGCATATTTTTGTCTTGTTTTCTAAATATTGTTAAAACAAAATACATTTACTTGAGAAGCAAAATTTCATGAGATATTGAGTGTATTAAGGGAATATATTTTGAATTAAGTTTAAGTTTATTCATTTTTTTTGTCTTACCTCATTGGCATTTTTATTGTTTTAAGTATAAAGTGTATTTGTATAAAAGTGATATTTTATTTGCCAGTGGACTAAGACAAATAAACTTAAATTATATTTTTTGTTTTACTTATAGCTTTGCATAAAATAGAATACAATGAGAAAAAATTATTAAAAATAAATAAAAAAATACATAAAAAATACAATATTAAAATTGAAACATCTCGCGTAGTCTTGCTTCTCAAGTAAATATATCTTTCACTGTAAAACATGGCAAAAAAATTGAAACGATAACACCAAACAAACGAGGCATTTAATTAAAGAACAACGCTATCAGTTTAGTGTGGATAGCATTGATCAGATAAGATGAGAAATATTTTAGATCTTTGACTGTCGCTTGCTGGCTTTGGAAAGAGTGCAGTTTGAAACATTAAGGAGAGAAATCTCAAAAGTTGAAGAACATTAGGAGAAACTATAGAGATTTGTTTTTCCTAGTGGCTGGTGTTCCACTAGAAGGCAGATTTGTGCAGATTTCTGATGTATAAATAAAGTGATAATGATTTCGAGTCAATACAGGGACCCTCATAATGCCGAACCACTGGACCGTGTGCCCACTCCCATATCTTTCTGTATCTGTGGTGCAGAGGTGGTTAGCTGAGAGTGCTTCTTCTAATTTAGCAACAGAAATACCCACATCAGAGGCTGTCGTTTCAGAGGGCACTGGCATTCCTTTGCTCCCATACATTTCCCAGAAATCCTTCCACCCATTTCCTGCCAGCATATCCTCACATTTACACACAACAGGCTGTAATTACCCACCCAGCTGATCCGATCCAGAACCAACCACTGAGAAACATGGAACACAAAGATGCCTCTGTATCCAAGAGTGACACAGTATACAGGCCGCGTTGCTCCTCTGGACAGAGACACAGCCTGTGGTCGGTTCTGTCAATCCCTGTTTCTGACTCTGTTTCTACGGGAAACAGCAGAAAATAAGCAGGCAACACGTCGTGTGTTAATGACAATACCTGAACGCCAAGTTCGGCTGGGGTGAGGCTAAATGAACTCAAACACTTCTCACCCAGTTCTACCAAGAGATTATCCGATCAGTTTGGGGTCGATACAATGTTTTTTTGACAAAAAATATGAAGCAGCACAACTGTTTTCAACACTGATAATAATAAGCTAATCAGAGATTAGAATGATTTCTGAAGGAACGTGCGACACTGAAGACTGGATTCTGTGAACATGTTTGTGTGATAAATCACTAAATTGTTTGATTCAGTTGATTCACTGAAAGATTTGATTGATTTGTTTGATTCAGAAATGAATCAAACTTCCAAATTAATCTGTGTTGTCTTTTCCGAACATTTTATTAGAGACAAGGTTAATACTGAACCACAACCCTTAAGCTAATGGTATGTGGGAGTATACGAGAGATTTACGATGGTCATCTATGTCTGTCTCTCTTTTGTTTGATGTTACACCATGGGTCAAAGGTCAAGCCTTAGTTGACCTATAGGGATAGTTAGAAGCTCCTGTTCTTTACCTAATGCCTGTTCAAACCAGTTCACCTCCTAGCTAATGTGGCATCTGCAAATCATTCCTTGTAAAGGCCGTTACATTTTTTTTTTTAATCTTAGGCTATGATTTAATCTACATGTTGTCTGTAGACAATAAACACAAGCCTACTGAATGTGTTTTTAATTATTGCTTTCTCTAGTTGTTGATGACTTCGCTACCACCCATTTAGTTAGTTTAACATTTGCATTTAGAGCAAAGGGCAAAACTCGTCTCGACTCAACATTGTTATTTTTTTTATTTTTCATTTTACTATGCACAGCATATTTTGTGTTTTGCTAAAGCTATATCCGACACTGTTATTTTCTCAGAAGAATGCAAAGGTCAGTGAGAGGGGAGAGAGACAGACAGCGGGAGAGAGATTGAGATCTGCTTAACCACCATCACGGTATCCAACATGCCGAGATATGTCAGATGCCTAGTTCAGAAAAATATCCATATTTATAAACATGAATTTGGAATGTGCTTGTATAAAGTTGGCGAGAGAGAGAATACCTCAGCCGCCTCCCATGCTGCCTTTTTCTGTCTGAGGCCATTTATTTTGGCTCAGGATGTAACAGCCCATGCCATCGGCTCACGACTTCCTGTTGACCTCTGATTGGTGTTCTGTGGAGCCGGTGCAGGTCAAAAGGTCAACTATATCTACCTACTGTCAAGTAGGGATGAGTCAGGATGATCGACTAGTCGTCAGTCAGTTGGTGAGACTGATTAGTGATTTTTTTCTTCTATCTAGAGTTAGTATTTTTGAGCGGTAGTACTTTAAAGGGGACCTATTTTGCTAAATTTACTTTTACATGGTGTTTGAACATAAATGTGTGTTGGCAGTGTGTGTTTACACAACCACCCTATAATGGTAAAAATCCACCCACTCCTCTTTTTGTAATCTCCATAAATCATAAGCAGTGTCTCAGAAAAAGCCATTTGCATATTCTAGCCATGTGATGTCACAAATGCTTAGGTCCTGCCCACGACTGATGACAGACTCCGCCCTATTAGCATAGACCCCGCCTTCAGTAAACTGTACACAGACCGCCATGTTAATTCTTCGCCAGAGCATTTAACAGCAGCATTTAAGTGAGAAATTTGTTCTTATTAAAGCTACTAAAGTTTTTCAATCAAGAGCAGTGAGTTCTTTTTTTTTTTCTTTTGTTGTTTGATTCATATTAACAGCATACATAGCAGTAGGTACTGTATATTACGCCGCTTTCACTTTAATACACAGATCTAATATACACTTGATTTCTTTCCCTGCTGTTTACGTTCACAAGCATAACTGACTGTTTATGTAAACTGTTTTTTTTACATAACCTTGTGTGCATTTGACAGTTTAAGCGCAATATGACATGAAAGAGAATCCGTCTGGCTTCCAGTTCGGATGTGTGTGCTCAGAAAACCATTTATCAGAAGTTTAGACTGATATGGCTTTAAACGCATGCAGATAATAAACTTTCATGATGATGAAGAACTGCAATGTCACGTGAGCTTGATCGCGATAGAGATGATAATCAAAACCAAACAGATGTTTTTCAGAATATCAGAGGCACAAGCTGTAAAGGCTCCGCCCTCTTTTGGATAGGGGGGTGGGGAGCAGCAGCTCATTTGCATTTAAAGATACATGCACGAAAACAGCATGATTTTCTTTCCACTCAAAAATGATCTGTGGGGTGTTTTGAGCTGAAACTTCACAGACACATTCTGGCGACACCTGAGACTGACACATGAGAACAACATTTGCCTGAGGCGATAAATGTAAAAACGTCTCTGAGAGGGTCTGACAGTGTATTTGTGCTGTGTTTTGGCATGTTAACAGTAACTATTGGATTGTTAGCAGCATGTTAAAACCCTCTTTAATGGTGCAATAACATAGTTATGTTGTTCAGCAGATTTCCATGGGTCAAATCCAGTCATTTCACTAGGAATCCACACAATGTGGAATTTTGAGAGCAAAAGATTTCGCCACACAGATTTCACTCATGTTCAAGTTTGTCACGCGAATTCACCGCACTGATCAGCAAAAAGCTGCTGGGTTTGGAAGTGACTTCTATGTGAGCTGTACTTCATACATCACTAAACTACTGACAATAGACAATGGACTTTTTTGCCAGTGGAATTTCACTGAAATTACGCTAAATTCATCTCCTGTCTAAATTTCAGCTCATTGAGCCATCAAAGCACCTCTTTTGTAACCAATTCATCTCTTACGGTTTGGATATTTTTAAATTGTTCATCTATAGACACATGCAGACAAATGTTTTTGGTCGATGTGTTGCTTCTCACTGTTTTTTTGTTTTGTCTTTTGGTGCCACCATGTGACTAATTGTTCTGGAGGCACAGGACAATGATATCATGGCACAATGAATCCAAAAAATAATCAAGATTATGATTTAGAGAGGTAAATAAATAAGAGAAGACGGGTCCTCGAGGAACAACCATACTGTACGTTTGCCGCTGATGATTTTACATGACAGTGCATTGAGAAACATGGAACGCATGTTTCCGATTGTTTTTCTGTGAGACTTGTCATGTTCCTGTTTAAATTTGAAAGGCTTACACTTGTTTAATCCATACTATCACTCGTCACCTGTCCAGGATCCAGCTGTCAGGGTGTGATTGCTCAGTGCCCGCAGTGCGATAAAACCGAGTGGAAAAGTGAGTAACTCCTGTCCTCCTTTGAATGAGCTGATAAAACCTGACAGGAATGATAGCTGTGTAAAGAGTGGCAGTGAGGGAGAAAGAGAAAGAGAGCGACACCTCGGTTAGGTTTGTCATATCAGCCCTGTCTAATTCAAAGGAGCAGTGGAAGACAGCGGAACATTAAGCTGTCAGGCATGTGTACCCGTGTCAGGAAGTGTCTGTGGATGTGTGCCTCTCTATTCATGATTAGATTCATTATTAAATGACTGAAAAATGCTGGTATAACTATGAATTTAAAATATAAGCCTTTTTTTTTATCATTTAATACATAACATTTTTTAGGGATATAATAATTAAACATCATTTAATAAAGCATTTTTCATTGATATTATCACCTTTATTTATTTATATTACTTTATACAGTACAGATATATAGGTCCCACTTTATATTAAGTGGCTTTATGTATATGTACTTACATTGAAGTTAATAATTTGATACAATGGACTTATTGTGTACATACATGTTTTTACATTGTACTTATAATAAGAAATTATTATTAATAATAAAATATCATTTTAATATATAATATCAATCAATCAATTTTTATATATTAAATATTGAATTATTAACCATTTCTCTTAGTGATATAATAATTAAATATCATATAATATATAAACCATTTTTCATTTATTTTATATATTAAATTATATTTAATTATTAACCATTTTTCAGTGACAATTAAATATCATTTATTATATCTTTTTTTTAAATGTAATATAATATATAATCATTTTTGTGATATCAAAATTGAATATCATTTAATATTTAAGCAATTGCTATTATTAAAAGATATATATTTTTATATAAATGAAAAGAATGGTTTCTGTAATAAATTATATTTAATTGTAATATCAATTAAAATGTTTATTCATTAAATCATTAAAAACTTTTTTTTAAATCATATTTCTGTTGCTACCATTTTATAAAAGTCTGATTTAGTGATTTTTAAGTGGTAAACTCACTGTAACACACTGCCTCTTGTGGTTTATTGCTTTAATATACCATCAAACCACCTGTGGATTGTTTTGAAACATATCTATATTCACAGAAATGCTATAAAGCTTGTAGCCACACTTTCTTTTCATGCCATCACTGTAACCGACACTAATAGAAGCTGAAGCTACCAAACATGCATCACATCTTTAAGATGTAAAAGCTTTGAAAATTCAGGATCTGCCACATAAGAGGAGTGTTTCCCTTCATTACATCTGTAGCCGAGCTCTTTCTACCTCCTTCTGCTTTCACTGTCCTCCCTTTTACATGCATCTCTGTGGTTTTGATCTGACAAATGTTACACAAATGTCTTCACAAGCTTATTTTCGCTCTGACATTTGCAAATGCCTGCAGACAGAGCTTGTCATATTCAATTGGATTTTTCTCACACTCTTCCTCTCTCTCAAATTCAAATTCAAAATTGCTTTGTTGGCATGACAATAAATAATACAATATCGCCAAAGCCTGGAATACGTAGAATAATAATAAAAACATAAAAACACAAAATAATAGAAGAAAATATTATAACATAACTTAAATGTAAATAAACAGTGTAACAAATTAGAACATGTGTGAACTCTCTCTCTCTCTCTCTTTCTCTCACAGAAGAAAAAAATAGGTTTATAATCGAAGCTGTAGCAGAGACCATTTGCATATAGGGAGTGCCTGGAAAGTGCTCTAGGAAAAATGCAAAAAAGCATATGAAAATTGTTTAAGATAATGACTGTTTTCCAAACTATACCATTGGTTTGTTTGGGCTAAATTAAAATGCAGTATCTAAAATTGTTGCAGCGCTTTGCAAAAAAACAAACAAAGCTAAAACAAACAATTGTGCCACCAGCATGCAAATGCATCTGTCTGGACGCTCAAGGCCATGAGTGTAGTTATCTACATTGCTGATCCAAGCAAGTCCTCATCTGAAAGTAACAGCGTTTTTTTTGTAATGGGTTGTTTCAGTTCGCTCTATGGGATAATGAGATTAGAAGGTTCTTTGAAAGTCTTGGAGAGGCTTTTTATCTTTGTCTGGCCATGTAATGGAGCCGAGAACCTTTAAAACGCCCCAGTACTGCAGTTTATTCACGAGGGCTTCTTAAATGGCGGTAAAGTCAGCAGATGTTCGGCAAACACACCGAGGAGATGCTACCAATTGTACTTTGTAGAAACTGCCCATTATCTGAAGGAAGTCCTCTAACGTTCCCACATCTCTGAAGACCAAATCTGAACCTTTTCAAACAAGCAAACATGTACTTATGTGGTGTTTTGTACAGCTATGATTTCAAAAGCCATGACCAATATCATAATAGTAGGATATTGAATTGCCCCGGAGAGGGATGTGACCTGTCCTGTGAACTCCCTCACTTTTATGCGAACATTGACTTTGGTTCTCCGCCACCGGCCAGAGAGCTCTAAAGGAAGAAGAACAAGGCAGAAAATAAAACCGTCCTTCCCCGAATACACTTGCTCGGGAGCCCAGAAAGACTTTTGTGGCAAAGAAGCAAATTGTCACCTTCCCTTTTCTTTTCGCGGGAAACTGTGACATGGAACAACAGGAAGACTATTGTGGAGGGTTAGATACTTGTGGTAGGGATGAAATAACTTTGTGTTCTGCAGTTCAAGCTAACTTGCAATTAAATGAGATTTGAACTATTTTATTCCTCTCTGAAACTTTCAACTGTGTTTCATTTAGTCAAAGTCATTTAACTTGAAAAGAGCCCATAAACTTTGTGATTCAAATGGATGGTTCACCTAAAAATAATAATTCTGTCATCATTTACTCACCCAAAGTTGTATGACTTTCCTTCTTCTGTGAAACAGAAAAGAATAACTAAAACAAATGTTCATACAATGAAAATGAATGAGGTCTACTGTTTGTTTTGGACCCCATTGACTTTCATTATATTGTCAAAAACAATTCAATACTCAAATTGACTAATTGACAAATCATCTTCTTTTGTGTTCTCCAGAAGAAAGAAAATCCTACAGGTTTGGAACGACATAAATAAATGATGTTTGGGTGAAACTTCCCTTTAAGGCTTCAGTTTGTGGCCTTGTCGATGACTTATTTTAACTCCGTCAATCTTGTTGGTTTCTTTCACTGGTTTCCTGTGAGTTTTTGAAATCAACAGGGTTCAATGGCTGGCTATCTTATCTCAATGCTGGCGTAGATTCTTTTCTGTGTATTAATAGGGATGAATGAGGCCTATTCAGTAGCGGACCCATAGAGTGCTTCCTCAGGTCCGATTTGAGCAGGTCACTCTTAGTGCCATGTAACTGGATCTCCAAGTTCTCAATGGATCCATGAAACTGATCCCGTTCTCATGGAGGACAACAGGGATGCCCTGGACTTTCTTTCTCACGCCTCTCTCTCTCTCGCTATTCCATCTGTTTCTCTGCTCTTTTGTTTTTTTCCCCAGTATCTTTGAGCAGTTGAACTGAAGCGGGTTTTACTGTCAGGCAGTTGGAGAAAGCAAGGAGATGTTGATGATTGTCTGTCTTGTGTTGCTTCTTTTTTTTGTTTTTTTTTTGGTTTCAGATTATGAAAGGCGCATTTCATATGGTGTTTCTTTAGCGAGGGATTGTCGAGGAAGCCGACCTGATATGAGGTAACAGAAGGATACCAATATCAATATCCAACAAAAAAGAAAGGAGAGGAAAAAATGGTAAAGTGATGTGAACAATGCTGACTTTTCAGCATTGAAAAGGATTTCAAAAGTTGAATGAGTGTTTTATAGCCGGGGTTCCCAAACATGTTCAACAGCTATCTATATGACAAATGGTTAACGTTTAAAGGGTTAGTTCTCCCAAAAAATTTAATTCTGTCATCATTTACTCACGCTCATGCCATTCCAAACCCACAAGACTTTTGTTCATCTTTGGAACACAAATACAGATGTGTAATGAAATCTGTCCCTCCATTGACAGTTTATTCATATACATATTGATCAGTGAATGTAAACAGAAGCTCAACTGTACTTGCTTGACTCGCGAGAACAAACCTCATTGGTTCTTGTGGAAGCTGAAACGTTCTGCGTAACATGACAATTAACCTCATTGGTTCTCGCACGTCAAGCGAACATGCTTGAGCTTCCGTTTATCACAACCGATGTGTGAGTTGATGAATGTTTATGTGAATAAAAGTTTAAATTAAATCTGTTCATCATATAAAGCGATCGTGTCTCTTGACTAACAAACACTTGATTTATATCGTTTTACGATCTCTTTATAACCTTTTTGAAGCGTCAAAGTGGAAATTGTATGAACTGTCAATGGAGGGACAGAAAGCTCTCAGATTTTATTAAAAAGATATTAATTTGTGTTCCGAAGATGAATGAAATGAGGGTGAGTAATTAATGACAGAATTTTTTCATTGAGTTTAGTTAAACCTATTATTTGATGTTTGTTAACCTTTCAAAATGTAATTTTGTAAACTTCCTATTATATTTTAATAAAGCTTTTTACATGTTATTTTTTTATTTTATTTTAATGTTTCTTAATTGAATTGAGTTGAGTTGAGTTGAGTTGAGTTGAGTTGAGTTGAATTGAATTGAATTGAATTGAATTGAATTGAATTTTTATTATTATTATTATTATTATACATTTTATTTATAGGCGCCTTTCTTGACACTCAAGGTCACCTTACATCATCATCAACAACAATAACAATATTTAAAAACAATAAGATACAATACAATTAAAAGAAAATGCAGTTGTGGTCAAAGGGAGTAAGCTATTCTAAACAAATGAGTTTTGAGTTTGGATTTGAAAAGTGTGAGAGAATCAATATTACGGAGGTCCGGTGGAAGCGAATTCCAGAGCTGAGGAGCAGAGAAACTGAAAGCTCTACTCCCCATAGTAACGAGGTGGACACGGGGAATGGTGAAATGAATAGAAGAAGAGGATCTAAGAGTACGAGCGTGTGTAGGTACATGGAGGAGATCAAAAAGATATGAAGGGGCTAGATTATGAATGACTTTAAAAGTAAGGAGAAGTATTTTATAGTTGATACGATAAATGATAGGGAGCCAATGGAGCTGTTGTAAAATAGGAGTGATGTGATGAATAGAGGAGGTACGAGTAATAATGCGAGCAGCTGAATTTTGGACCAGTTGAAGTTTATGAAGAGTTTTATGTGGAAGGCCAAACAAAAGAGAATTACAATAATCTAAACGGGAGGTGACTAAACTGTGAACAAGAATGGCAGTGGAGTGAGGCGTGAGGAAAGGACGCAAACGGTTGATATTACGAAGATGATAATAAGCAGACCGGGTAACATTATTAACATGAGATGTAAAAGAGAGGGTGCTATCGAAGATGACACCCAGACTCTTAACCTGAGGGGAGGGAGAGATAAAGGAGCTATCAATGGAAATAGAAAAATTATGGAGTTTGTTTAATGTTGATTTTGTTCCTATAAGAAGCAATTCTGTTTTATTGGCATTTAATTTAAGGAAGTTTGAAGTCAACCAGGATTTTATGTCAAGAAGACAGTTAGTAAGGGAAGATGGTGGAAGTGTGGAATTAGGTTTGGTAGAAAAATAGAGCTGGGTGTCATCTGCGTAGCAATGGAAATTAATCTGATGTTTACGGAAAATGTAACCAAGGGGAAGAAGATAAATAATAAACAGTAGGGGCCCCAGGACAGAGCCCTGGGGCACACCTGTAGTAACAGGAACAGAATGAGAAGTGAATGATTTTAACTGAATAAACTGAATAAACTGTTACTGTTACTGATAATTTATACCATTATCTTGGAAATCTTGGAATCCATGTTTTGGAGCCCTGTGTAAAATATTATTTTAAAAAGCATCTTTACATACATTTGTTTCATAGAAAAAAATAACAAGAAATGCATTAAATGGGCATTTAAATACTCAATAAGATCTATACAGTGTTGTAGGGATGATGTATTTTTGTCGACCAAAACCCGGAAATGAGTCAGCATTTTAGCACTTCCTAAAGCCATTGGGTTTTTTTAATCAGTTTTTGGTTAAATGCTTGAAATAAGGTCTGTGGTGAACAAAAGCTCAAGATATTTGAACCCTCTTGTGTTTTTTTAAAGCGTCATCAGCCGAACAGGTAAACTCATCGACTCGCTAGTCCGCTTTCACAACCTCGTGTTTATAATCGCGCTCTTGCTAACTATTATAACTCGAACTTTCAGGGACAATATTTTTAATCAAAGACTGAAAGAATTGTCGGAAGCTTAGTGATGGTGACGTTGAACTCATGCAACCGTGATCTAATCTGTTTATAGCCTACGTTTAGCTTTTGACTTCTGCCGCTTGTAACGCTTCAAAAGACCTTATTTTCTACAATAATCCAAAAGCCATTGGCAAAAGTAACATGGGTGATGCTAACTTCCGGGTTGGCTTACAAAAATACGCCATCCCTCCACCACTCTATTACCAGCTTGCTTTGCCCAATTCTTGTTTTATTTTTAGTGTTTGTTTGTTGAGCATCACTATTACTATTGTTACTTATTGCAATTTGTGGATGAAAAATATCTCCTACTTACAATGAAGGAGGGACCTGATCCATGCATACAAACCAGAATATCATAGGCATTTGTGGGTTGAACTCTTTTGACTTGAGCCCTTAAGTAATTCTGTTGCAACCACCCTGAACACCCAAGAAAACCACTCAAACACTCAGAACCCTATAGCAACCTCATAGCAACACCCTTACAACCTTGTGGAAAACTTTGCATTGGCAAGTACCAATCATATTTTCTTTAGATCATGTAAATCTAGTTTTGTTTATAATTTATTGTCTTAATCCTTAACTTTTTGGATAAAAGCATCTGCTTAGTAGATATAACCTCATAATTGCTCTCAAAACAGCTCTTAGAGGCAAGCTCTTACTTTACAGCTTGCATGAAACATTGGCCACAGATGTTTGAGCAACACGCATGCATGCGCTGATTCTCTCCTGAGGGAAAAGGCGAAAAGGCGTGAGATTATTGAGTTTTTTGGGCAATGTCTGTACCTGCCGTGTGTAGCAACCACTCATCTTCCTTTTTATGGAGTGAACAGGTCCCACACTACATTCAGTGTAATTAGTTTTAATGAAAACACATGGCTCGGAGCGATTTTCAGACATTTTGGAAAATTAAAATGGAATAAAATGAAATTAAGTATTTCCCCCCAAACCTCCTCGTCCCATGTTTAATTGGAGCTTCAGTGGAGCAGTTAAAATACTATATAGGTTTGGCATTCATGTTTGGTTCACTGCAGGCAGCGCTATCAAGGAAGAAATGAATTTACATTTATATTATTTGGGATTTTATTTGTTTAATCCTTCTAATGTTCTATGGTTTTTTGTCTCCATCTTTTGTTCTCATATTACATAATTATGTTCAGAAACACACAGAAACAACAGTGCCTAAAAACCTCATTCTCAGATGCCGTCATCATGTACAAATCTCTTTTATGTTTAAAAACTCTTTGTAGATGTTAATTATGTCTAATTATCAAAATTGAAGAATGGAATCCTGGACCGAGTTTGAAAAACATCTATGTTCGTTATAAACGGAGACTAATAGTACTAATTAAAGTTGGATTGGGACGGTCAAGATCTAGATTTAAAGTGGATGAATTTGGGGATGCAGCTTCTCAGAGGACGTGTTAGCATGTGGATCCAAACAAATTCTTCAATTTTTCCCACCAACCTGCTGAGATTGTGGCTCTAAGTTAATTCAGATTTCAAATATGTTTAATTGTGGATCAAGTTAAAACTAGACTTTTGCATTCTGTTCCATTGAGAACGAATGCAAGAAAGTGTATTTTGTGAACACTTCCTAAGAAACCTGTCTGATCCCACCAACTAGCCAATTTGAAAAATGTCATTTTTGTACATTCCTAATACTCATAAGTGTACCATGGTATTACAATATGTGTTTTGTTTTATACATGGTACAATTGTAATGCACTGCTTTTATGCACATGCGTATTTCCAATGTTGTTTCTTGTTTTTCGGGGGAGTTTTATCATATTATTTGCAGTACCTCGGAGTGGCATGTTAATACCATGGTAAAATATGATAATCATTCAGTGCAGTAGTTTGTATCAAAGTTAAGTAAAAAATACCATTACTGTACCATGGTTCTTTCACAGTATTTTTGTACGAGTATATGTGTATTAGGGGTTTAGAAAGATTGACAGATGTGGCCTGCTTCTTGTAATGCTTGAGAATTGACTTGAGCTCAATTCTCTTGGGCAACAGTGCAGAGCTTTGAGAAGGAATGAAGTATACGTCTGTTTATATACCCTTGATTGATTTAACTATTGATTATATGTACATGTTCCTCCCAAAGGAGAGAGCTCCATTGAAGACAGTTGCCAAAAACAGTGCTGTTCTACAGTATTTCTGTTCTGAATTGGGGTTGTTTGGCCTAAAGTAATATGAGACAGAAACTGTGCTGTGGTGTGGCCTGTAATCACTGTTTCTCAGTATCAGAGGGTCTACCGTTGCACACACATGCCCTTCAATGCACCCGACACATGTCTGCCTGCCTAAAACCACATATAATTAACATTCTTGCAATACCAATAAACCTGAGCGAAAACAGGGCGATCCGAAACAGGTGTGAGTTTGTGTGTGCACGTGTAATAATATGCAACACAGATCTTTGAGGTGTTACAGGCAAGTGGATCCAAACTTTGATCCAACTTTCCTCTGTTCTGGCCAAACCCAAAGCTTGTACGAAAGTCAACTTGGATTTCTAAAATTCGACTGAACTCCCATCAGAGAAGAGATGTGGTAACATAATCATTTCTCATTTCTCCAACCAATTCTGATTTGACAGAAACAGTCCTGATTTGAATTGCACATAAAACCATGATCCTGTAACCCAGTTATCCATGGAAACATCTGGCAGGTTTTATAGGATAACACGGTGAGGGAGCATTGGCTGATAACCCTAATATTTATTAAATCATAGAACAGAATCTATAGCTGACCGCACTGATTATTGATCGCTCCGTTGTTTTCTCTCTTGCTAACAGCTTAAACATATGCTTCACCCCATTGTAAATCACACTGTAAATGGTTTTAGGGCCATCTGGGTGTTGTAATGTTGTGCAGAGTAGGAGAATGTAGCCTGTGCTTCACTCTTAAAAGGGTCATATCATGAAAAATCCCATTTTTTTCTTTGAACTTTTGAAATATATGATGTCAATATACTATGTAAACATACTGTAAATTTAAGTAATTACTCTAATTACCAACCCAGGCTCGGTGGAAAAAAGTCCCAGTGATAACACACATGCTTCTTGCAAGCTTCACCACAATTTCAAACTGAAATGTCCAGTTTTATTACGTTGGTTGTTGTTTACCACATCAGAAAAGTCATACATATCGAGCTGGTTAAGTGATGCAAATGTCAAAATGTATTAGTTTACAAATCATGCACTATGGTAAAAGTGTTTTTAGGTGTTTACTAGGTTCATAACATAGTATTGTGCAAGGAACACAAAATAAATCTTTATTAAGTGATAATCTCCCTGAAAAGGAACAAAAGGTGTTGGTGTTTACTACCACTGGTGTTCATTTCAGCTGGAAACTGCATTGAATTGGATGTGTAGGTATGTTTTTTGGAGTTTTTCTAAAATGTAGAGCCACGTTTTTCCATTTCCAATAATACAATTTCATTTGATTCTTTTATTTCCTTTAATTTCATTTTAAAATGCAAAACTTCCCAGTGCAAACGATATTGGATCTGACAGCAAACCTGTTGGATCTGAGACTTTTCCTAACAACCCAACTGTGGGGAATAAACAATGATATCCAATGCTAGCACATGTCTGTAGCGTTTACAGGTGTGTGATTATTAGCAGAGAGGACTGTGGCTGTGTCCGGAATCGCCCCCTATACCCTTAAATAGGACACCATTTTGTAGTGGTGTCCGAAACCTGAGTGGACGTTATCGAGTGCACTCATTCAATCCCACTATAGACCGCAATAATGAGCGTACATCCGATGCACACTCAACGGCTAGAGAATAGACACTGTGAGAGTCGCGCGCCAAATGAATTCCTGCATCTGACCAGAAGATGGCGCTAGCTGAATCATCCATCCATTTTGCAAACCACTGGTCCAATGTGGGTACAGCGTAATATCACACAAGTATAAATTCCTTTTAATTGATTATTAAATTGTTTAATTAAGGTTTACATAGTTTCCATGACAGAGTTCAAGATACATATTTTCATCTTCCTACTGGAGCTGCCAGTTTGCTAAGTTACAAATAGTTATTAAACAGCAAGCACAAACTATGCAAATGCGTCACTCGTTTTCATTCACTCCCTCGAGTGAACTATATTAGTGGAGTAATGTAGGGAATAGTGAATATAGCGGGCGATTTCGGACACAGCTCGAGAGTCTTAAATGAGTGAATGATTCAGTGAATCACTCATAAAGACGGTCACTTGTTTGTTTGTTTGAATCCGTGTTTCTGAAATAATCAATTTGGTTGAACGAACTATTCTATTTCAGTCAGTTGCCACCACCTACTGGCGTAACAATGGAACTTGTATTAAAAAAGTTATGATATGACCCTTCAAGGCTCGAAATGAAATCTAGATTCACTGCAGTAGAAAGTATAGTATTCAATCCTTCAAATTCAGTTTACCAGAAGTGATTATTCTAGCAGTTTCCTTTCTTTCCAGATTGCGTCCTTGAACTCCAGACGAAGGGGTTTTTAATGGGTAGGTAGCGCTTAAAATAATCAAGGATCTGTAGGCGGATATCCGTTGAGAGGTCTTGATGTAAGAGAGAGGGTGCAAATGACACAAGCATGATGAGATCCTGTGGGAACAATGAGCTCTAGTGTCCCCTCAAATCCCACAACATGACGGCAGTCTACAGCTTAAAACCGCTCCCTTTCTTTCACTCCTGCCGTGAATGGATGGGGAGAACAAGAGGCAGAGACAGAACAGAAAATGATGCTGAAAAGGGAAGAATGCTGTGGGAAGAAGCTAATTCATGCATGTTTTCACTGCCACATTGTCTGTATCAGTGGTCTCTGTATGCTAGCTTTCGTAGGAGTTGTTTCACTCAAGCATGCTTTTATACAATAAGAATACACCCACATGCTGCCGCTCACTTTGCCGTTAGAGAGAGTGCACTATTGTGTTTATTATCACAGCTTTGAAAATCCTGTTCATGTTGATATATGCAGATACTGAGCAAGTATACAAGGGAATTCAACACCAGCGTCAGGACGTTTGGGCCGCAACTATCTACAACCTTTGATAAAGCTGACAAGTTAGACTGCATATTTTAGCTCTCCAGTGTACATTAGTACAGTGTACATTAGTACGCGCTTACACAACCCACACATGTCTCAGGTTCCCGTTGTGTGTTTATATGCAGGTTCATCTGGCAGTTAGGGTTGCACTTCAAAGGCTGGCTTGAGCTGTTTTGGAAAGTGAACTTGAACCTAGCGTGGGCGCTATCTCTTTGTTTTGCTGTTAATTTTACGAGTCTTGGCTTTGTGACCCCCTCCATAACAAAAGGAAATGTAAATTAAACCGGCTGTTACCTCACAAGCTCGACTCAGTTTGTGGGGAAAATTGGGGCACTTGAGGAGAGAACAACGGCAATTTGACCATTCCTTTCTTTCTTCCACTATCTGGCTTTTTTATAGGCTCTTTGTTTGTTTAGTTCTGTTTCTTTCTCTTTTGTGTTACCCTGACTTGTGCTTTATCAATTCAGACGTATATCTGACTCAAACAAATCCACTTTCGAGCTTTTAGACCTAAAATCAACTACTCTTTCCTTATCACACCTTTTACAGAAGAATAGCATGGCATTACTACGTTTTCGTAGCATGATTGATAATACTGTGATATATTTTGATATAGGCCTACAGTACCTTGGCGTAACATGTTTTTGACCTTTCAAAAGTTTGGGATTGGTGGGATGTTTTTTGCTAATCTAGGCTATGTTTATTTGATCAAAAATACATTAAAAACAGTAATATTGTGAAATGTAAAATGAATTTTCAGCATCATTACTACAGTCTCCAGTGTCACATGATCCTTTAGAAAACATTATCATATGCTTATTTATTTCTTATTATAATCAATGCTGAAAAGAGTTGTGCTGCTTAATATTTTTGTGTAAATTGTGCTAAGAAAGTAAAAAAAATACAATTTAAAAAAAATCTAGCAACATTATCAATGTTTTTATTATCACTTTTGAGCAATTTTATGCATCCTTGCTGAATAAAAGTATTAATTTCTTAAAATAAAAATATTATTGGCCTTTGAACGATAGTGTAATGTTCACAGTTTAGTATATAAAAAAAATATTTTTATATATTAAATAACCATCTGGTCTTTTTGTTGTTGTTGCTATTTCAGTTATTTAAATAATTTGTAAATTAAAGGTACTCTCATTTGATTTGATTTTCTATTTTTAATTGGAACTTAATGGAATCAAACATAATAAGCCTGTTATCAGTACAAAAACAGCTTCACATTATATAACACTTGAGTTAAAAACTTGGTGCCAATGTACATGAAAATGATAATCATTTTAACTATTGTATATACTGTATGAAATGAGCATTGTATTATGTGATTTCATCACTGTCCCATTGTACAGCCACAATCTTTTTTTTTTTTGTAAGAGACTTTTGCTCTCCTTTCATCTGCGTTATTCCCATTTGTTTACTTTCCTGTCAGGGTCGGTTTGAGGTGGTGTCAGTGGCGTGTGCTAAGTTAGTCTGCCGTTCCCACTCCTATTTATTTAACCTCTTGTGGTCCCACTTTCACGTCGCAGCTCATGAAGCTTTCTTTCCCTTTTCGGAATGTGAAGATGAAAGATGACAGCAAAGCCTTGTGGATTCTGTCACAGTTTTCATCCAGCTGGACTCTGTGAGGCCAGATGTAGCGTTGGAGGATTCCCACTGCAAGAGAGGATGTCTATGCATGAAATAACAATTTCACAGTGTCAGGCACTTGTGTGTGTGTTGGCCAGCCCTCCAGCTAAACCTCTGTGACTGCTCATTCAAGAACTTTATTATTCATCACCCAGAGCCAGCTCATATACATCCATTTAACTTATTCTTTCCTGAGAAACTCCTGTGGTGGTTGATGATGTTACATTAAAGGAACAGTTCCTCCAGAAATTGACATTTTGTCATTACTTACTCACGCTCATGTCATTCCAGACATTTCTTTTCTGTGATAGAAACCATACGTATGTTTTGCCATACAATTTGATAAACATATATCATAAAAGCCCATATGATTTTGGCTCCTTGGACAGTTTCAGAGATTTGTGGTTTTGAACAAATTGAATGACTTTAGGGTGATTTATTTTTTGGTGAACTATCCTTTTAAACCAATAGCATGCATTTCCCATCTCTATTGAAGACTTTTTAAATTTATTCTCACCTTCCAGGTAAGTTGCAACAAGTAGAATTACCTGTTGGCTGCCTTAAGGCGTTTCTCATTCTATTTATACCCTTCAAAGGCGGCACATGGCAGCACACACTGCTTATTTTTCCCATTAAAGGAAACAAGATTGAATAATGTGCTCTGCATAAGTGAGTCTTGGAGAGGATAGAGAAGGTTCAGTCAGGTTAATATTGATGAGCTCCTCTGAGATGTTGTAATTCTGAACCTGTCTGATTTTACAGTATCTCCTTCTGAAGTTTGTTTTTTATTTTTTTTATAGAAACTACTCAAGTAGGTGATACTTTTCTTAAACTGAGTTAAGAAGATATTAGCTTCAGGTAAAAGTAGTTCACCAGTGGTTCTGGAATGGGTTTGCTTCAGAACTACAATCTTATACTGTACAAAACATACTGTGGTCATCAAATAACCACGTTTATACTTGCAATTGAACCTATTTTAAGTAGTCTGGATTAGGTCGCCTGATATTGATTTTTTTTATGGCCAATGCTGATGTCTGATATAAAGCCGATATAGGCCTAAATGATATCACATTATTTAATTTAAGGATAGCAAATAACATATAGGCTTGCATTTCTGCAATTAAATAAGTATCTTTCATAAATAAAGATGTTTAAATACATAATAATTAATAATATCTTAATATCTAACTAAAGACCAGGTAAAAATTTTTTTTTTTAAATAAATAAATAAATATCAGCCATGCCAATATATTGGTCAACCACTAGTCTGGATGCATGCAAATACCCTTGTTGTGTCTAGTTTGGCTAGCTACAAGTGCAGATACATTTGTGCCAAAATTCTAAAAAAATATATATATTTTTTACAACTATGCATGATTACATGGTCAGTTGCAGTTTATCATTTGCATTAAGCGTTGTTTTTTTTTTCCACAGTCCTGTCAGAACACTCCTGTGACCCATTTTTAGGTCATGACCCACCATTTGAGAAGCACTTTATTCAGCCACCTTGGTGGGGACATGTCAGCAGCGATGTGTCATGATCCATACATCTCTTGAAATCATGTCCTCTTAATGGGAACTGCTTTTGATAATACAGAGGCTTCTGCAGCAAGACCTAAAGTGGTGTTGTAGTTGAAGTTTGTCCAATTGTTGTCTGATCGTTTTGAAAGCGCACCCCCTGAAGCAGTTAGACTTGGTGAGTGTTTCATATGATGTGGCGGATGAGTAGATGGTTTGGCACTGTCACTTTTATACATAATCATTTTCTCTGCTTGTCTCATAGGCCTGCCACGTTCTCAGCTGAGCCCGTGGCTGGCTAAAGATAGTTGAAGTGGGAAATTGTTTTAGACTCTGCCATTGTCTCCTCACTCCATTCAGTGTGACGCAGAACGAGACCCAGAGGAAGCACAGTGTCTTGTTGAATTACCTCACCTCCCTCCCAGTGCATTAGTCATCAAGACATAGAGCCTACCTGCAAGATTCAGGGCCAGATTTACTAAACGGGGCAAATTAGTGTGAGAGCGCAATTCCAAAACAGCGCCGTTGGTAGTGGAAAGTTCTGCGTGTGATCTACTGACGACGCTCAAATGAAAGAACACAGTCAGATAATTTCCATAATAACCAACGCAATCTACCAGTTAGCGTCTGGTTTAAGACATTCTTTTTTGGGGCGGTAAATAATGACGCAAACACCGGTAAATTGACGAGCGCAAACTTTAGTAAATCACCTTGCGTGATTCATTTAAATAGCCTACTCTCCTCCCATGAATTTTGCACCTGAAATGGAAACTCCTACAAATGCATATGCAATAATGTCAGCCGCAAAAATAACTGTGTCCACGCCTTTTCAGCGCTAATTTTACACTGCGGGCCCTATCTTGCACCCAGCGCAATTGACTTTGTACACCGACACATGTATCATTCCTATTTTGCATCCGCGCACAGCGGACTTTTCCCTCCACAGACGCACGTCGGTAAACTAGGAAATACACTTGCGCTCCCCTGGGCGGTTCAGCGCAAAGAGGTGGCGTGTTCCGGCGCAAACGTTCCCTGATATCTGGCGTTACAATAGCAATCCGCCATGGAAAAAGCGCGTCTGCTCTTAAAGGGAATGTGAGATGTCGCTCTGATTGGTTTATTTCACGTTACGCCCAAACCACACCTATGAATTAATGAAGCTACTTCAGACCAACCCATTTTAGATTTGCGTCGGGCGCAAGAGTCATTTATCCCGCCGGTATAATAGCAACAGCGCCCAAGACCCGCCCACAAAGTTACTTGCGTTTTGGATCGTTAAAATAGTGCCCTGCGTGTCTTTAGTAAATCCTGACAGTTGTTTTTTAACGGCAAAAAAAGGTTTGCACTGGAGCAAGCTGTTAGTAAATCTGGCCCTTGGGGTTTTAATATGCAAATAACCACAGAAAGATTTCCAAAATGATTCTGCATCGTAAGCCGGGTTCACACTGTACTATTCTTAATGAACATTGCGATCAAATTTGACCTCTGACGAAATTCTGGCAGTGTCAGAAGTTTTGGGGCACAGTCATGCAGTGTGACTTCTACGATTAACTGTCAAATCAAAACCAATAGGAGCACAGATCCTGATGACGCAATTAGTGAGACAACAACAAAACCACCACTTGCTCCACACACACGTCTTTTTTTCCCAGCGTTCTTTTTTAAGAAAAACCATGATCATAATTAACGCTAGAGATTGTTTTTGTACACTACCTTCCATTTACATCCCACATAAATGGGACTTAAAGTCATCGATTAATGATGTAAAACTCCCGGCGTGTGTCTGTTTTTAACGACTGAGATCTTAACGTGTGACATGACTTCTTTAATGACAGAGAAGTGACATTTTATTCAATTATTCCTCTGCTTTACTCCTGAATTTTATTGAGAATTGTGTCCCTGTTGAATCCTGGTGCCTTTGGTTGACACAAACACATCAAATTTAGTGTCATTTATTTCTGCCTTTGTTTAACTTTCTGATCACAGTGCTACAAAGTCTCTCTCTGTCCTTTACAAAGATGAGCACATCTGCAAACTCAATATGGAAGCAATTAGCAATGAATCCTTGCACATATAATAACAGGGCATGTAAGTCTTTGCAAATAATCCACTTCTGTCCGTTTTTTTTAAGACCCTCTTGTTTCTGGTTCTGTGGGGCGGTTCCTCCCTTCCTCCTGAACCGAGCTTCTTTTTCTGTTGATGAACTTGCATTTTATAGGGTTTTTTTTTCCATTCCTTTCTTTCATGTGGCCAAGACTCTGTTTCCCATCAAGGCCTGTGATCCGACCACAACAAAGGCATCACATGGCGATACAGGGGGAAACTTGGTGACAGAGTGAGAAACGGTTGGAGGTTATATTATTACAACTAAAAGAAGTGTGAAAGCTCATCCTCAGGAAACTACAAGTGCAAATAGTCTAGTTTTTTCCAGAAATGGTGTTTCTTTGAATGCCGCTCGACAACCCACACTGGGTTTTGACTACCCATTCATCTCGATGATGAACCTTCTTATCTGGTTCTTCCCAGTCAACTCGCTGCTTCCCTACACTGCCGCAACTTAACGATGCCTGCCGACCACATCAAGTTAAGTTGCTGCTAATTGCTATCCTTCCTCGGGTCCTTCTTATTTCAGCCATCCTGTCTGGAAACCTTTTTTGCCGAGGTTAGCCACAGCAGCAAGATGTCTGCCGGCTCGTAACCCAACACCAATGCGATATGCAGTAGTAGATGGTTATTTCCCATCAAAGGGGCAGCAAAGTTGCTCTTCGGGTGACTTTTGCCTTTTGTAGGTGAGCATTACGTAGTATAAATAGGAATAATGAGTCCTATGCTGTGCGGAGAGTGGGTATGAAGGACGTCCATCCCATTAGTAATGCATGGTTTGGCTGGCAGTAACTTGGTCCAAGATTACAAAGAGGAAATCATGATTGCTCTGGGAGATCTGACTCTCCAATGCGCCGTAAACTCTCTGAGCTCTACGCGATAGCAGAAGCCATCGATCGACCCCTAACAGAATGGTCCAGTCACGCATTATTTATTGGCATGCTTTATGAATGTTAATCTGCTGCCTAAGTCTGTCACTGCGAGTGTTTTTGGATGAATGTTGTCATAAACTTTAACCACAACCTTTATTATTATCAGCACTATTTTGAAGAAGGATCTATCTATCTATCTATCTATCTATCTATCTATCTATCTATCTATCTATCTATCTATCTATCTATCTATCTATCTATCTATCTATCTATCTATCTATCTATCTATCTATCTATCTATCTGTCTGTCTGTCTGTCTGTCTGTCTGTCTATCTATCTATCTGTCTGTCTGTCTGTCTGTCTGTCTAACGTTCTATCTATCTATCTGTCTGTCTGTCTGTCTGTCTGTCTGTCTGTCTATCTATCTATCTGTCTGTCTGTCTAACGTTCTATCTATCTATCTATCTATCTATCTGTCTGTCTGTCTGTCTAATAATCTATCTATCTATCTATCTATCTATCTATCTATCTATCTATCTATCTATCTATCTATCTATCTATCTATCTATCTATCTATCTATCTATCTATCTATCTATCTATCTATCTGTCTGTCTGTCTGTCTAACGTTCTATCTATCTATCTATCTATCTATCTGTCTATCTATCTATCTATCTATCTATCTATCTATCTATCTATCTATCTATCTATCTATCTATCTATCTATCTATCTATCTATCTATCTATCTATCTATCTATCTATCTATCTATCTATCTATCTATCTATCTATCTATCTATCTATCTGTCTGTCTGTCTGTCTGTCTAACGTTCTATCTATCTATCTATCTACTGTATCTATCTATCTATATCTAAGTCATGCATGTTTGGAACAACATGAGTAAGTTGAGTAAATAATTATTTTTAAAACATGGTCATCGTAATTCCAAAAGCTCAACAGTATTCCTGTCCCAGCAGGGGTTGTTTCTGTGTCTTGCCACCTGCATGACTTTAATTAAAATCTACATGACACCCAAAAAGCAAAACCTGTGATTTCACATTTTAATGAGGCCTGATTTTCTTTCTTCTTGATTCCAGCGAGCATGACTTCAACAGCGCTGCCTGGACACTCTCCAAGTGTTCTGCGGCTTTTACGGCTGTATTTTATGATTGGATACAACTGTTTCAGTTGTGCGAGCAACAGCGCAAATGTCCTACCACATATGTAGCTGCACCCTATGTCCGTTTGCTCAAATGTGCTTTTTTCAGAGCCAGCCACCGGAAAGCATTTGCCCTTTTTTGAGGCAAGCAAGCCTCACACAAATCAAAATGATTATCAGTGAGCTCTCATTTCAGGCAGTCCTGCCTGAGGTATGTTAATTGCATTTGATTAATGCCATTCAGGAAATTTGTTCAGGGAGGTTGTGTGGTTTTTTGATTTGGCGCATGATGCCCTACTCATCCCCTGAAGGAAGGGCTCCACCCACATCAGTGGGACATACATGCTTGAAAATCAGAGGCTAATTATCCCCAAATCTTTACTGTGCTCCAATATGCTGGAAATGTCTGCAATACTTTACTCACTTATGAATATTCTTACATATGTACATATTAAATGAGTGGGAAAAAATAACCATCGAATATTTAGGGACCAGAATTTGAGCACTTTTGACCCAGTCAACAACCACCCAGACAATTATTGCCACATAGCAATGGAAATTACTTTGTTACTTATTATTATTAATATTCATTCATGGGATGCTATTCTTGCACGTTTTCATTTTCTTGGCTTTTGTAGATCTTGGAGAGCGGATCAGAATGGAGATGTTATCAGATTATGAGTTAGCTCACATATGAAAGCCAGGGTTTAAATCCACGCTCTCGCCACATACCAGCTTCCTCATTCAAACCAGAACTCAGTCCAAATTAGATGCTTTGAAGTCTAGAGCTTAGAAATACCAACAGATACCCTTTGATGGAATAGTTACCCTCTTGTTTATTTTGACTGTGCATAAGTCCTGCGTCTCTGTTGTTTTTGGTTGATGAAATAGCGGGGAGGATTGGTCCATATGGTTGCGTTCCAGAATTTTTTGTTCCTTTTTACAGTTTAGCCTTTGCTAGAGGTTCACAGAAGGGTAAATAACAGAATTGTCATGCACGCTTATGGAATTAGTTGGCAGACAGGTCACACCGCATGAATACAATCATAAACCTGAATCATAATTGATTAATTTCTTCCGTTATAATTATTCACATCACCCCTTCCCTGCAGTGATATGACTCATCCTGGGACAGCAGACTTGCATGCTAACCGATGCAATAACAAATTACTACAACAGTTTGAGTGTGACTCCCCATATTCCTCACAATTTCTGCCAAAATACTAAATGTTTTGTTTCTAAAAAGCCATAATCATTTAATAGGGGATCTCCATCAAATAATGTATGAATATTTTTGTACTAGCTACCCACAATCTGGATAAAATGTGTTGTGTTTACATCTAATTTCTGTAGAACATTTGGATTAAAAGAATATTTCCTATTTTGTCTCTTAGAGTGTTATACAGCAAATGGAGAGGACTATAGAGGCCGACAGAACCAGACCAGCCTGCAAGGGGGGAGGCCGTGCCTTTTCTGGAACGAGACTTTCCAACATCCATACAACACCCTCAAATACCCCAATGGAGACGGAGGCCTTGGACCCCACAACTTCTGCAGGTCAGGCAAATACTGTATGGTCGAAAGGAAAGCAAAATGCTTACAGATAGGTTTGCAGATGCTTACCTTTACAAAAAGTACTCATATGCTGTGGTATTTACATGTTACTCCAAAGTTCTTCAAAGAATACAATGGTTTACAGTGCAATGTCCAAGAAACATAATAAAACCTTGTTACTTTCTGGTACTTTATTCTTAATGCATTGAGAATGCTTGTATTGGGAATAAGATTCTGACTTATTAATTGTGGACTGTTCCTTTAAATAGAAGAATGCATTTTTAAGAGAAAATAACCAAGAGGGACATTGTGAGATTCTGGCAATGTGGTGTAAGAATGTTATTGACACATTCTTCAGTGTCAGAGTGTAAGTGTTGTCTCCTCACTCTAAAACATTCATACTTTATGTCCTCAACATTTCATATGTTTTATTCATTGAAAGTCTCTCTGTCTATGACCATGAACCGTATTTATATCTATAAGCATCTTAAAAACAACTTAGTCCTTAAACCACAATACTAAATGATTCTAAATTTGTTTCATGTTGTTGGAAGGAAGCATTTGCGCTCATATTGTTGCTCAGAAAGTCACACTGCAGTGTTTGACTGTGGTCCATGAGTGTAGGTTTATTTTATTTTTTTCGTTCCATTATGTGGACTCAGCAGGGCTTGAAGAGTTTACATTTGCAAAGTCGCCTCAAATCCCTCTGTACAGAAAACAAACGCAGCAGAGCGACAGCATGGATGACCGATAGCCTCTTTCTCCCTTCAGCTTCACATTTGTTCTAGAATCTAGATGCACTTGCTAACCCACCATGCAAGAAACAAAACGTTACTGTCATAGGCCTGTAATAAACAAATTGGTAATAGATTGCAATATGCTGAAGCATTTGGTTCAGGCACACGTGGAACACAATATTCCAACCTTAGTCTGTTTATAAAGTGTCAATTTGATAGAAATTCCCTTTTTTTCCGGCTGAATAGCCAAATCTGTTGGAGTTACAGTTCTCGCAGTTTCCTCAGCTGTTATGTCATTCCTTGGACTGACGATAGTAATTGAAAACACAAGGAAGTAGATGAGAGATGGCTGTTTTAAATACTTAGAGATAGTTCACCCATAAATGAAAATCATGACATTGTCTACTCTTCTTAATTATTTGAATCCTGTTTCATTTTTAAGCTAAACACAAAACAAGTTATTTAGCAAAATGAACAAATTTCTTTCCATGTGTAGCATGGACAATAAGGCCGATTACAGTTGAATCCGGGAAAAACTTAAATTTGTGTTACATATAGCTATTGTATGACTTGGAATATGGCTTAGATAGGCAATTGTTATGGTACTTTGATTATTTGGAGTTAGACAAAACATTTAAACCAGCCTTATTTGCCATTTGCTTAGCTGTTTTAAGCTAGTGTAAAAACACAGCTAGGCCTATACAACAGACCAACATAACGAGTTTGGCCAGGCTGGAGAAATGTCACCAGCCTGATGACAGATGACAGATGTTTCATTTTTATGAACATTCCCTTTAAAACAGCCTGCTTATTGCTATTTCAACCATGAGGAGGGGTGCTGGGGTTACTCTGTATATGTGTGTGCGTGCAGGTCCAGCAGACTGTATGATATGGGAAGTGAAAGCCGGATTCTGAACGGCAGACAGAGATTAAGTGAAAAGGGGGAGATCACCGTCAGGAACACCAGTGTTGATTTTAGGCACACGGTTGCATGGTGTTATGTCTGCTGGCTGTATGTAGGAATGCCTTTGTGTCATAACAGACTTTAGGTTTTTGACTTCACAAGATCTTGCCGAACTGGCTACATCACGGGAGACTTTTAGAAGTAGCATCAGCATTAGAACTATCTATCTATCTATCTATCTATCTATCTATCTATCTATCTATCTATCTATCTATCTATCTATCTATCTATCTATCTATCTATCTATCTATCTATCTATCTATCTATCTATGTAGATTTTTTAAGCGTTAAAAAGAGTCAGGGGAAATGAGACAGGTGTATGTTTTTAAAGATATGACAACTGTTATTTGTGTAGTGAATGTTTTCATAGTTTCAATTACTTGTAAGAGAGGAATGCTTCTGGAAAGCAGCAAGTGTGTGTGTTTCTTTAATGATGTCATAAACCTTTTGCATCTCTTTGTTAGCTTGTCTACACGCCATTTGACTTGAAAGAAAGAACTGCAGTCTTGGTATGTTGAGATAGCCAGAGAGAGAGAAATGGAGGTGCCAAGTCCTAATATCCCTCACATTTCATCTTTATTGTGTGCTGTAAAATAGCTATGAAAACATTTAGAGATGGGGCAGAGAGGAAACGTTCCATTAATTGTGAATAAAAGGAGCAATGAATGTTGGAGATTTAGACGGAAAGGTCTACAACTCATCAGACCTGTTCACCTGTTTCTACACCTCCTTACAGAAAGAGCAATCATAAATGGCGCTTAACTTTAGTAGTACACAAATAGCATTGTTTAATCAGGGTTTTAAGGTAAATCCCATTTATAGAAAAATAATGTGTATTTATACTATTTTTTTTGCAGATGCTTATATTCTATCCATTTATGCACTTGTTAGCACCAAAACATACCACGCAGGGCTTCGGACTGCGACCAGAATGGTTGCAAATACAATATAATATCAAAATGTGCTTCAATAATTTGAAATCTAGTCGGGAAAACTGAATCCAGTGTGAATTGTGATGGTCGATTCAATAACAAATGACTGTTATGAACTGGTCGGTCAAAAAGATTTACAACAATAGGTTCAAAGTCGCTCGCGAATTAGCGTTTGGAATCAGACTCTCGCAGTGACTCATTCAGAACCGTTACTGAGTTCACAACTGACTCCCTCAATGACCCATTCAAAATAATCATAGTAGACATATATAATAAATACTAAACGTCCCTTCATTACAGCACGCAACTGTTGTTAAAAGTTGGGAAAGTGGGATGTGCTTTACAATTGTGGGACAATTGCCCTGACTTTTTGGACATTCTTTAAAGTACCATGTAAATACTGTGTTACATAAATATAGTAAATATATATTGTATAAATCAAAGTATTCAATGTTGTCAATAATGATATTTTCTCTGTATTCAGTGTAAATCAATGGTGTCAATAGTATTATAGGCCGGTTATTTTTTGCTGCTTTGTATATTATTTCCCAGAGAAACTTTAATGTTTAATTTTCCATCCTCAATCTGTCAAGAGTTTAGCTTAAGCGAAAGTGCAAGCAATCGTTAAGCATTTGTGCCTTTTCTGTTTACACTGTTGTTTACTTGACTGTGAAATTGAATGGTTTGTTATCCACTTTCAGGTGTCAGTTCAGTGAGGCAGGCTTGAATTGTTGTGGTTGAATCGACACGTAATGCCGCAAGAGTGTCTATGCGTGATATACTGTAGATACAATAGATTCTGACAACCAAACAGTCTCTCAAAAGTGTTGGACGTTCATCTCAAATTATTACTGTTTGTTGAACAAGTCCTAACTCGGCCCCAATTTAAAGCTGCATAAAATAACTATGTTAGCTACATTAAAAAAAGTACATGATTGTCTATTTGCCTGTTTTGTCATTTTTATTTGATTTAGAAGTGTCAGCACTTGTACAGGCTCATACTTGAGTTTCATTCCTGCTGTAGCATATGTTTGCCATGTTGACCAAGCACAGCTCTGAGCATATTGGGCAAATTTCCCTTGCTCATATTTGCTTTGGATACTGGTTAGCTGCAGAGGACTAATAGTGTGGCTGAGGTTGGCGTAAGCTATTTTCAGCCTTTCCCTACTATAGATCTCACACGCTTTTGTTGTTAAAGAATCCCTTTTTTTTTTCTTTTTTTTTTATGAATAGCCCTATGCCAGAATTTTAAAAGTTTATCATAAATTTTATGATTATATTGAATGGAAAGAGGTTATTAAAGAAAATCTTTTGAATGCAGGCCAGACAAGAACAGCTGGTTTTCTCTCAGTTCATATGGCCAGTAATGCGGAACTTTGTCTCAGGTGTTTCTAGTAAGAGTATGGAACTGTAAAATTGAAGGGATGGTTCACCCAAAAATGAACATTCGATCATAATTTGTTCACTCTCACATCATTCCAAACCTGTATGACTTTCTTTCTTCTGTAGAACATAAAAGAAGATATTTTGAGAAATGTCTCAGTGTTTTTTTTTTGGTCCATACAATAGACGTCAGTGGTCATACCGATATCATTCAAAATAATAACTATCTGTTTGGTTGCCATAACTCATATGGCATAATTTGGTCTTAGAAGATTTTAATGAGAAACGTTTTAGTCCATATTGATTGCAGACTTTGAATGCAGCTATCTTGGTCTCAGCAAAGTTTGAGACATTGTTGAGTTCTATTCTGAAACACTAGAGGAGAAACATGCTTTTCTAGGGAATTTTGCTCATGGAAAATATCTGAGAGATAGCAGGAGACTGTTTGCTCTCCAAATCATTACTGCCCACAAGAAACAATTTATTTGCTGCTACCAATAGTCAAGTCAAGTCACCTTCATTTATATAGTGCTTTTTACAATACAGATTGTTTCAAAGCAGCTTTACAGTGATAACAGGAAATAATTGAACAAAATTTGTTTCTGCTGCACAGCAGATCTAGAAGAAAATAGGTTCATAGTAAGTTCAGTGATGGTTCAATACATACACATGACATGTTGTTGTGAGCCAGTTAGACATGCTGCTGCATACAATATAGCATACAGTACATTACAGAATTACCCATAGCAGATCTATATCAGCTGTGGCCTATAGAGAATGATGTGATTGCAAGCAAATTGAGTTGAGGAACTATCAGCCTGCATCCTCTAGAGTTTCATGACAGAACTTTGTATTTACTTGACCAATTTTCAGAATGACAAATTGAGTAAAAAAAAAAAAACAATTTCAGGATGTGTTACAATTTTTCCCTCTTTTGTGCTGTTCTAAAGAGCATATTGTGCTTCAATGGAAGCAAGAACATCTGACCGTCTGTACAGAGACTTGATCAGTGTCACAAATTTGATTACAGACCTAGAAATAGTGCAGAATTTCTGCCTCATTTACATCATAATATTTTATTGTTTATTTTTATTTATTTTTCCAGATTTTAGATTTCGAATCCCTGATCTTCACTGTAGTTTTGGAATTTATTTTACTGTGTATACAGTATAAACATACAAAATTGTGTATATGAAGAGTGATCACAAAAAGAGAACTCATTGGTAATGGTTGTTTCCTTGGGGCAGTTCTAAAGTTTATAAATCTCTAAAGGCAGGGGTAATTCCCCATCCCATTAACCAGCCCAGACAGATGATGATCCCATCGTTACGGTAACACATGAAAGGCCCTGAGATTCTATACTCATTTTCTGAAGGGACTTGACCCTGCAGGCTTAACCGGACACACACTTAGCATCATAAAGTACACTTTTGCACACACACATGCGCATATACAAGTCCACGCATTTCGAGTCCTGAGGGCAAACAGGCCTGCGTTTGGTGATCAAAGCCACCTATTATATCTGGTATGGGACTTCACCCCAACATTCTCTGTGGCTGTGCTTTTCTCTCACCCTTGAGGGAAGGAGGGGAGCGATTAGAGGTTAAACAGATAGATGAATTTAAGGATTAGTTTATGATAGTTGCATGGTAATTTTGAGTCCTTTTTGAAACTTAAATACTGTAGTCCCCATTCAGCCAGTCAAATTTTGTATTCTGCGATCAGAATTTAAGTTAATTACTCATAATCTTCCCCTCCAGTGAACAGTTGCCAACACTTCTTTGAGTTGAACTCAAGAACCAGAACAGTCAAATTCATGAACAAATCATTGAAAAGTTCAGTTTTAAAGAACATTTTGATCACATTTTTGGAGATTGTTTCTTGGCACGTTCATTAAAAAAGGAGTACTGTTACCGTTGAACAATTACATTTTGAATTAAATTAAAGTTGTATCAGCCACTTTTATGAAACTTTTATGGTGCTTTTTGTCATTTTGTAGCTTGGCTGGCCCCAGTTCTCATTCACTTTCATTAAAGAGAGTGTACAAAGCTATTCTTCAAAATGTCACCTTTTGAGTTCCACAGAAGATCAAATGTTATGTGGGTTTGGAACAACGTGATGGTGACTAAATGATGACAGAATTTTCAGTTTTGGGTGCACTATTCCTTTAAGTGCTCCCCATGTGACCCCAGAGGCAGACTGGATCAGATAAAGCCATATAGAAACCTGGCACAGTGTATGAGTATGTTTATGTGTGTCTGCCAACGGGAAAGATTCCTCTTATAATCTAATCTCCTCCATTGAACCTCAATTGCCCTCAAGTCTTCAACTCCAAACAGGTGTCTTTCCTGAAGAAGAGAATACATTATATATAAAAAAAAAAGTCATAATGAAAATCCCATCAGGCTGGAGGGGTTTGTCGAACTTGATGGTCGAAATACATACACCGCTCCAAAGCCAGACTTTGGTTTGTTAGCAGGCCAGATCTCATTCTCCTCAACAGAAAAGAAAAAAAGGAGCAGGGAAAAATGGGAGATGTTTAACTGACTCCAACCTGAGGTTAAGTTTCCCTCGGACACAAAAAAGAAAGCACATGAAAAGACGCTTCACTCAATACACTTTCCTGTTGTAAAGAGAAAAGAAGAGAAGCTGGAAAGTGTTTTTGATAGGGGAAGAAAAGACCGTGGCACGCCCTTTTGATTCCACCGCACAATGGCTGAAATCAGATAGCTGTCGCCTCGGGGTCGAGCTCGAGATGTTGCATTGTAGCTCCTTTAAGACAAGAAGAATAGCTTTTCTCGCAATTATCGTTATTTCTGACGGCGCAGGCACCCGTAGCGCACGTGAAGGGGGATTCAGCCGGGCTGTTTTATGATGAATGTTCGGTTCAAGAAGAAATCAACCAATTACTGCCTCGTCTAGCTGTGCGGTTGTAATCAATACTCTGTTCTGAAGGCTTTTTGGGGTTTGGGCATCAAGGTTTAAAGTACACACCGGAGAGCTTAAAGGGGTTTTGAAGCAGACAAAGCCGGAGAACTCCGCAGGTCACTGTCTGGAAAGGAACAAAGCCCTTCCCTGGGACCTCGCGTAGACGCCGACCTGGAGGTGGACATGCTTGGATGGACAGGGCAGGGGGAGAGAAAGAGGCTCAATAAAGCACATAGGTTCCTGCTGTAGGGGGTGTTTCTGTCTGACTGACAACCCATGAAAAGGCTTTTCTCTTTAGTGACAGCTACGCTTGAACTAAATTACGTGCAGCAACTAACTAAAAGCAGTGATGCTACTAAATTAACATTTTTCAGTATGGCGTGACAATTTCTCAGCTGTTTTCAGGTTTCACTACCATTCATAAATTTGGAGTCAGTAGCAACGATGCATTTCATTGATCAAAATTGACAGTAAAGACTTACATTTTCATAAAAAAAATAATCTATTTCAAATAAATGCTGTTCTTTTGAATTCATCAAAGAACCTTTATATTAAGCTAATATTAAGCAGGTTTCAACATTGATAAGAATTGTTTCCTGAACGCAAATCAGATTCACCAAATCAAATCAGAGTGACGCTAAAGACTGGAGTAATAGCTGCTGGAAATTTTAAAATTGTATGAATATTTCACAATATTACTGTGTTTTACTGTATTGTTCGTCAGATTAATGCAGCCTTGGTGAACATAAGAAATATAAGACTTTTGAACGTTGGTGTAGCTCACGCAGTCACGTCATATTGCATTATATTTATATTATGTCCTAAACGTGCGCTGAAAGTTCTCTCTTTCTCAGATTTGATAGTCTGAATCATTGTGGTTCATTCAGACTGTTTATTTTAATTATCTGGTTTATTAACAATTCACTGATTCATTTGAATCATCACTGAATTGTGTTCTTGAAACTTCCTGACTTTTTTGAAAGTTATATTAAACTGTCTGAAAACAAAACAGGGTTCACAAACGGTCTAAATATGTTCACCATGGTCCATTTCTGTAACAAACTACTGTATATATAATCGCATCATTTGAACTGCTCTAAAGTTGTTGTTTTTACATTTGTATCATTAGATATTTGTGTAAGTTGAAACCCAGTACTTATGTTTAAAAGTGTAATTCGGCAAATTCTCAAAAAAAAATCCTGTCGTCACTGGCACGCAATCAGTTCTGGGGTAAGCAAGGCCGCAAAGTTGTATCCATCTGTTGCATCCTTTATTTCACGGGAAACGAAGGACGCAATTGGAGGCCGCATTTGAAGGAGCAATCGAATTTGGACGGCCTTCCGTGGTGACACAATCGGCCTTCAAATTCGCCCTTCAAAGGATGCAGCCTCTGAATTGGGACAATTCATTGTCGCCGCCTACTGGTGTAACGATGATACCTGCAGAAAGACTCACTGAAATTATAGCTTTTTTCTGTAGAAGATTCTACTGTAGCTATAACTAGCCTAATTTTTCAAAAGAGGAACTTGACTGTTGTTGAATTAATTTGGTTCAAGTAGTTTGCAGTTGTAAACTATAGTCTCTTTCTCACACAGGAACCCAGATGGAGATGTCCGGCCATGGTGTTACATCGCAGATCTTGAGGACGGAATCTACTGGAAATACTGTGATATTCCGACCTGCCAAAGTAAGTGTTTAAAGTGGGGAAAATGACATTGAATCAACAATGAGCACAAGTTAAAGCAGGAACCTGGCCAAAAAACTTTAAGTTCCCATCATCTGGATTATAAAACTGATATGCAAAACCACATTTTTGGGGAGGACTCTAATTGTTCCATCAGAAATCATACTGTCCCAGCATGCACAGATACGATTGCGTTGCTTGTCATCACTTGACGTTTTAGCATTTTCCATCCAGAGAGTGTACAAGAGCATCTGTGTGTTGAAATTATGTGTTTACCTCAAAGCTATAGGGTGATTAGATTAATTATTGATGTAGCTGTAATCAGTATTATTTCATAATCAGTGCAGACTTCTCTTTCTTTCTTTCTTGGTATTAGTGAATAAGTCTTTCTGTGCTCGAGGGCATGTATGTGTGTGCATGTGCATACGAGTGCAAACTCATTTTTCTGTCAGTCAGATTTGTATAATCCCACTAAGTGTGTTTTCTACTGTACTGGCAGAGAGAGAGAATGTGGGTGTGTGTGTGTGAGTAATCTGATATCCGCAGCTCCTCAGTTTCTTCTCACTAATCACACCCCATAAACAAGAGCTGACACACAGTATCACAGGATGGGCATGAATACAAAACTTAACAGCTGTGACAAACACCAGGAAACAATCTCAGTAGTTAGAGCTCAGTCTGAAGTTCACTTCCATTACATTTGTGTGATTCTACAGCCATATCAATCATGACAAGTAAATGTGTAAATTAAGGCGGTCAAATTAGCATGTTGATTTAGCTCAATTAATTACAAAAAAATTCATGGATGACACTGGAGCAATTCAAGCTTAATGTACCATGTTTTGGGGAATCTGCAGCTCCAAAGTTATATTCCATATTTAAGTTGATGCAAACAAAAGTGTGGCTACTGTATATAGCGGGAAAGTATATTCAGCTCAATTCAGATGTCATATTGTTTTATGGTCCTATAGTTCGTCAAATTTTTTAAAAGAAATTGTACTTTCTATTTATCAATATCTTGAAAAAACATCACTGTTTCTGCAAAAATATTAATCAGCACAACTTTTTTCAACATTGATAATTAAAAGAAATGTTTCTTGATCACAAATTCAGCTTATTATAATGATTTCTGAAGGAAACTGAAGATTTAAGAAATTGCTACAGAAAATCAGCTTTGCCGTTACAGGACGTAAAATATATTAAATATATATGTAAAATATATTAAAATAGGTAGTTATTTTAAATTGTATTAATATTTCACAATAGTACGTTTTTTATTGGATTTATAATGAAATACATGTAGCCTTTGTGAGCATAAGAGACTTTCAAAAACATTTAAAAAGTCTTACAGCCCCCAAACATTTGAACAGTAGTGTAAAATGATATTTTATTTGCTTCCGTTCTTTCCATCCTAAGCTTTAGACTTTCATAAAAATCATTCAGACTACCCTAACAGTGGCATAGGATATCGAGAGAGAGAGAGAGAGAGAGAGAGAGAGAGAGAGAGAGAGAGAGAGAGAGAGAGAGAGAGAGAGAGAGAGAGAGAGAGAGAGAGAGAGAGAGAGGCTTAACACGACTTTATTATTACATTAACTTTTTCCAAGTACCAGATTTCCTATCTGATCATATAATACAAAAAATCACCTATAATAAATATACAATAAAAATATACACACATAACATTTATACTTCAAACATCTTTAAAATTTGAAATACAACATATCATCCAAAACCTCACACAGAACTCCTTCCACGGACCATATTTCGGCGAACCTTTGAATATCATTAATCAATTTAAAATATGTATATTCAATTTTAATTCTAGCAGTCAACATGCCTTTAAAAGCATTTTCTGGATCTACTGTACCTATACCCAATAACTTATTCTTTCGAGTCTTCCAAATTGCCATCTTGGCCATTCCCAACAAAAGATTTAATAAGCATATTCTTCTTCTCTCATGAGATGTATATTTAGGACCACTTATAAAACACTGATTGGAAAAATCTTTACCAAAACCTTTAAACAAATTTTGTAAAATAATAAAAAGACTGCCTAACCTCACACACTTAATAAATAAGTGTTCAACTGTCTCTTCAATTCCACAAAAAAGACATTCCCTCCCCACTGCTGGATTCAGGTGTGCCACGTGTCTGTTTGTAGCTATAGCACCATGAATAAGTCTCCACTGTAGGTCTGCTGTACGCTTCTCAATAGGCGGTTTGTACAGAGACCTCCAGGATCCTTTAAAGTCTGGTCCAAACACTTCTGTCCACCTCCCAGCTCGTACTCGCTTTAAAACAGTCTGATGGGCAACTTTAACGCAAGTAAAGTAGATTGCTTTTTTAGTTGTTTCACGAAACTGTCCCATCTCCGGGGTCTTAAAAGTTAATATTGTGTCAGCATCATCATAATTTTCTTTTGCAGCAGCAGATACACTGATAGTTGGAAACTGATAGTTTCTCCTCCACTCTTGAGTTGGTTGAGTTTCCAGTGCCTCCCTGCAGGTTCCAGGCAATGCTCTCTGCACCTCCTCCATCACCTGCTGCAGAAGACGGAGAGATCGAATACCCGTCTCACGCTGTAATGTTGCAGCCGTCTTCCATCCGTTGAGGTCTCTCAGGTCTCCTATCCTCTTGAGTCCAGCTCCCGCCAGGCAGTTCATCAAACTTCCCGATGACAGAGTTCTCGTTTGTATCAGTGGGTTATAAAACAATGGCTCTCCCATTATCCACTCCTTTGGTTCAGAAAGATCTCTGTTGATATTAAAGTTATCAAGCCAGGCTCTCAGCATTGACTGATAAAACAGGGTTAAATTACTCAAGTCCAGCTCTTTAAGGCTCAGTAAAAACAATTGTTTCTCGTAACCGAGACCAGATGCTGTCCTTAAAATAGCACAAGCAACACGAATCCATCCCAGATCTTCTTCATATAATAATCTTTGAGCTGTTTGCAGTCTAAAAGTCATAATCCTGCTTCTGATGTCTATCAGAGCTTGTCCTCCTTCTTGTAAAGGTAGATATAATGCGGATCCAGGAATCCAGTGTTGCCCCGACCAAAAAAAATCCACAAATTTCTTCTGTATAACTTTAATCAGCTCAATTGGAGGATCCAGCACATTGAGTCTATGCCATAGCATGGAGGCGGCCAGGTTATTTGTAACCAAGACTCTACCCCTGTAGGATAGTTCAGGTAATAGCCAATTCCATTTAGACAACTTGGCAGACACCTTCTCCAGCATACCCTCCCAGTTTTTTTGTCTATAAGTTTCTTTACCCAGAAATACTCCAAGAATTTTAATTCCCTCCGTATTCCACTGTAACCCCCCTGGAAGCTTAGGTGGCCCACCATTTTTCCAGGGACCCACAACAAAACCCTCACTCTTTGCCCAATTTACTCTTGATGAGGAGGCTCTCTCGTATAAAGCTAAACTTTTAGACAGTGTCTGAATATCCCCTTGTCCAGTAATAAACACAGTGACATCATCAGCGTAAGCTGAAACAGAAACACTTGAACCATTAAAATCCCCTGGTATATAAAAACCTTTCAAATTATTTCTTAGTTTAATAAGCAAGGGCTCAATAACTAAACTGTAGAGTTGTCCAGAAATTGGACACCCCTGCCTAATTCCCCTCTTCACAGGTATTGGACAACTCAGTCCCCCTCCAACCTTAAGCATCACTGAAGCCTCTCTATACAGTAAATTGATCCAAGAAATGAAAGTCTCCCCGAACCCAAATGCTTTCAAAACATTTAAAAGATATTCATGACCCACACGATCGAACGCTTTTTCTTGGTCAATCGATAAGAAACCAATATTAAAATCATCATTCATAGAAAGGTCCATAACATCTCTTATTAGAAATAAATTATCCATTATGGTACGTCCTGGAACACAGTATGTTTGCTCATTCCTCACAATAGTGCTCAAAAACTTCTTTAATCTATTTGCTAAACATTTAGACAATATTTTGTAGTCTTGGCACATTAAAGAGACAGGACGCCAGTTTTTCAACAACCCTAAATCACCAGTCTTTGGTAGAAGTGATAGCACTGCTCTTTGACAACTGCTGGGTAAAGTACCTTTTTGAAAACATTCACAGATTACATTATAAAAGTCCTCTCCTAAAATGTCCCAAAATGATTTATAAAATTCAGCAGGCAGACCATCTACTCCCGGGGAACGCCCTATGGACAGTTGCTTTACGGCCTCTGAAAGTTCCTCATATGAAATTAATTTGTCCAGGGTTTCTCTGTCCTCAGGTTTCAAAATAGGCAGTCCTTTTAATAACTGATCCATACTCTCAGGATCACAGTCTTTTGACCCAAAAAGTTCAGCATAAAAGTCCACTGCGATCTTCCTCATTTCGATAGGATTTGAAGTTAATGTGCCATTGTCCTTCCGAAGATAAAGCATATTTTTTTGTTTTACTACTTTACGTTCCAAATTAAAGAAGAACTTTGTTGGAGCGTCCATTTCCTTAATGGAAGATATCCTTGCTCTGATTAAGGCACCTTTTGCTCTTTCCTCTAACAGTGTTTTCAACTCCAATCTCTTTATCTTTAAATCCTTAGTCATACCCGAAACATTCAAATCAATTACATTTTCTATTTCATTAATATCTTTCTCCAAACTTTCAATATTTCTCTTTATAATCACAGTATTATTATAAGAAAACTGCTGACAAAAAATCTTGATTTGGACTTTTCCTACCTCCCACCATTGAATTACATTTTCAAAATTGTCTTTTTCTACTTTCCAACTCTCCCAGAAACATTTAAATTTTTCACAAAATAACTTATCCTGCACCAGTTTGACATTAAAATGCCAATAAGATTTTGAATGTGACATGCTTTTAGTATTAAAATCAATAGTCACTATATGATGATCAGAAAACCCACATGGAGATATCCCAACATTCATGACTCTATTATTATCTGATTTATTTATATATATTCTATCCAGTCGTGCTCCCTTCACAATAGAATCCACAATTTTAACCCATGTGTATTGTTTTGTGAACTGATTCTTATTCCTCCACACATCATCCAGTTCTAGTTCTTGAGTTATACGGAGGAGCATATTACTAGACTGTAAGTGAGGTTCTTGACCATTCCTATCCAATACAAAATCAGTAGTACAATTCCAATCTCCTCCCATTATTACACACATTTTTCCATCATCATATTTTCTTATTGCAATGCTTAACTTTTCAAATAGTTCTAATCTCTGTGGGCCTAAATTTGGAGCATATACATTAATGAAAAGAAATTTTAACTCTTTAATTTCTACTATTGCTATTAAAGCTCTACCTTTTTCTAATTCAATAGTGGATAGGATCTTTAGATCCAAATGTTTGGAAAAGATAATCGCTACTCCTGCGCTTAAATTTGTTCCATGACTCAGAATACATTCACCTTCCCACCATCTATATAATTCAATCTCATTTTGATTATCTGAGTGTGTTTCCTGTAAAAACATAACATTGATATCTTTCAGATGAACATATTCTGAAATCACTGCTCTCTTATTCCTATCTCTCCCTCCATTGATGTTCAAAGATCCTATTCTCAAAATATCCATAAAGAGATATAAAGAGAGGAAAAAAAGAGACAGAAAGCACTGCAAAGACACCCTTGATGTGTATATCATTTCGCAAAATCAATTTGATTTACTTTTAACTGGGGTTTTCCCCTTTCTAAGTTTAGTGAGAAACTTTTTCAAGCGAAACCTCTTTCGCGTGTTCAGTTTTTCTTCTCCTACCCTCTTTTGCCAATACAAAACTGAAAATTCAAACTTCTTTACATCTGGAAAGAAATTCTTCACATCAGCAACCTTTCCAAAAGTCTCATCCAAAAACGAATTTATCTCATCCAACGAGTAAATCTGATCACAACCTATCTGAGAAATATCTGACAGATCCGAAGTATCAGATAGAAACCCATCCTCCTCATCATCAGCCTCATTTATTTCTTCACCCATTTTTTTTATTTTTTCTTTAGGCTCACCTGAATTTACCTCTCTGACACTTCTATGATCCTTATCTCTTCCAGACTTGGTCACTACACAATCTCTGCTTATCTGACCTTCAATCCTCAAATCAACATTTGTTTCAGACATCTGTACTTCAACATCACCGTCATCCATTTGTTCATTCTCAACAGACGACTCCACGTCCTTCCTCACACTCTCAGTTGAGACCTCCTCGAAATGTATTACTTTCTCAGTAGGAACTTCCTCATCCTTCCTTACATTCTCAGCATTAACCACAACAACCTGATCTTCATGTGGATCTATTTGCACGGCAGTTTCACTTCCACTCGGGCCTGCCTCGGTTTTATTTGGACATGATAACCTTACGTGCCCGAAACCACCGCATTCAAAACATCGCATCTCACCTGCACTCGCATATAACATGTACGATTTGCCTTCATACATGCACCGAAACGACACATTAAGAGTCAGCGAGTTCAAAAACATGAATACGTGCCGCCTAAACGACAGCACATGTTTCAAAGCTGCATTTTTGCAGCCAAGTGGAACCATTTTGATTCCACTAGCAAGTTTACCAAAACGCGAAAGCTCGCGCTCAATATCAGCATTAGAAATGAACGGCGGAACATTGGAAATGGTTACTTTACTTGTTGGTGTTGCTAACGGTTGAACATGAATAAAAGCGCCACTTACCGAAATCCCGCTTTCGATTAAACGAGTCACTAGATGTTCATCCTTGAGAAAAACCACCACCGCTTTGTTCATTCGGGACGCAGAAACAATGTTGTCGTGACCGACGCGTTCAGCTACATCCAACAACACGTCTTCCACAGACTCGCCGGCGTTCGTGACACACCTGATACCGTGACGGAGTGACAGAGACGACGCCTGCACACTCCCGTGCGACGCCATCTCCGTCCCCGGCACGATCAGTACCCGACTATTACACTTAGAGAAACAAAAATCCGAGAAGGTAACAGACTAAAACCAAACTAGTTTTGCGAAATTACACACATAGAAATCCTCCCAATAGGCTCCCAAAACAATAGTTAAGAAACCGTGTTCAAATTTCCCTCTCACCGTAATCACCCTCCCACACACTTCCACTTCCCAGCATGCACTGAGAGAGAGAGAGAGAGAGAGAGAGAGAGAGAGAGAAAATATTTAGTTAAAATCTAGTCAGGATTGTTGTTTTTTCCCTTCAATCACATCCACTCCTGGTTCTGTGCTGGTTTGTTAAGGCCTGCTTCTCAGTATTTTATAGCCCATCTCAGGGTTGTGATGCGTGACTTAAGCTTTAATTTTCCTCCATCTCCGTATTCACTGTCAGTACAACTGCACTCACTGACCCATTTCCCAAAAGTGCCATACACACATTAATCTGTCTGGATGCCCAGTATCTCTGTGCCTGAGTGGAGCTAACAATGCCCACCCAACTAATGCCCCTCTGGGCTGAGGCTGTCTTGGACGGCAGGCAAATTTAGGACAGCTTTTGTCACAGCCAGTTGTCTTCTCTGTTAGGCTCACTGGTTTGAGTCTGGTTTACCGTAAATGTGTTTGTGTGTACCGGCTTGTAACCCATCTGGTTTTTTTTTCATGTCCCAGATTCCCATCAGCTCTCAGGGCATCGCCCATATCAAGTACAGTCCTCCGCATGCTCCTGTTTCGGCTTGGATATCATTAGATAGGTCTTGGGTCTTGGGTGGTGCCCTAAAGCCACGATGCCCACAATGTTTTGGCAATGAACGCAAGGTGATTTGTTGGACTTTTTAGCTCCAGGCAGTCGTTATGCATTAAAATCAGAAAGCAGTCGGCGCAATTGTAGCATCACAATCGACACGCGTACATGCACCCGAGGCTGTTTCCCTATTTGTTATGTGGGATGAAAGAACAGAATTTGCCCCAATCTCCATTAGGCACGCTGTCATGTGCAAAATGACACTTATCTTTGCAGCACGTAGAGAGAGGTAGATTTTCTCCTTTGTTTGTGCTGTTTTGGTGGGGTTTTTTTTGTTCTCTGAATAACAATAACCTGTTTTAGATGTCTTATCATGTTAACCTTCTGCAGACTTTTTGTCTTTTTACCAACCCGCACACACACATAATTAAGTATTAGTTTATAATATCTAGAAAAGGTATGTAGAAAAGCCTTCCTGTATGTAACGGAGGGACTTGATGTTTATTTCTATACTGTCAGCACTGATTCAAATCACTCAATGTGCAGATTAACTTTGGACAGTTATCATGTTTACTTTCACTTTTATAGTATGTGAATATTCAGCGTGGAGGTTTAGTGCCAAATAATTGGGATGGTTAACAGTCAAGTGTGAGTCGTAAGAGAACCAGCTGCATTCCTCACAAATAGGTTGTTTTCTTAAAGCGAACAACAACATTATCTGTTAAAAGGTGCATTTTTTTGTCTTTTTAATCAATGGTCATGCTCAGTTTTCAGTCACAGGTGTGTGTGTGTGGGTGTGTGTGATGGTTGGCTCAGGGTGATGTTTGGATTTGCTCTTTAACCTCCTGCAATAACAGATGAGAAGATTGGTCTCAGTGCCACATTTACACTGACAGATAGGCTTGAGAATCAAATCTAATAGTAATTTAAGGAATTGAATCATTCTGGGTATGATTACTTTTCAATTCCGATTCCATTAATGAATCAATTTATTTTTGTTTTTTTTACTTTTAAAGAATAGTAGTATTTGTACACTTTTTTGATATATTTGTTAATTTGGTCATTTTTATAAAATGCTACTTCCAAAACTCTGTCTTGAACTAGTTGTCATATGAACAACCATTCAGTAACTACTCTGATTCAAATCTCACAAGCCTTACAATAAACAACACATTAGCTTTATATGTTTGATTCTGAAGGGAACTGACTCATAAGATTCATTTTTCGGGAATCAGAATACATTGTTTACATGACAACTGCTCTCTCTGGGTCAGCAGCAGCACCGACGCAGATCTGAACGTTCGCTGTTGTCAAAGGAAGTTGTCGAAATCAAGACCTTTAAACGATTAATCGTGCAGCTACATGATTTTATGAATTCCATGCTTTCAATCATGATGTAATTAATCTGTAATTAAAGTAGACAGATGAAGATTGCACAAGTACGTCTGCAAGACGTCTGTTAAAGATCACTTCATCTGTAAAGCATCTGCTGTTTACTAACATCTGATAGACAACTTTAAGATGTCAGTTTTACATACATTCTAAATCAGAAACATCTTAAAGACATGTTCTAAACGTCTATTTGACATCTGACAGGAAACGTCCTATAGACGTATTGCAGATGAGCAAACACTCTAAAAAATACATCTTCCAGATGTAAACACGCACATCAAATAGACATCTCTGTGATGTACATGTTCGATATTGGTCTTGATACAATATCTTCATTAACAAAGTACAAAGGCCAAATTGCTGTTATTTTTCCCCACTCAACAGTCTCTCTAAATTCTTAGGGCCGCCGTACCTCATGACCCAGGGCAGGTGCAGCGGGGGTTAAGAGATGAGTTCTGTACAGCTCTTTTCACTGTTCATTCCTGTTGTTTCACTCCTCCAGCCTCTGAAAACACTTTAATTATTCTGTTTCTATTGAGAACGCCTCCTTCAATCTTTAATTAAGCATGCAGTCACTCCCTGAAGGGCATGGCGGTGAAAAGCATTGATCTCTGCCTCAATTGTGTCATAATACGGCCTCCGGCACGACTAATGCAATGTGCTCACCGCCTTGCAGATGCACGACATGGGAAAGTATGCCGTGAAGTTGCGCAGCAGTCCCCTGTTAAAGGGTCGATGGTATTGTTTGTGTTCCTTGCATGTTGTACTCCAACCGAAGATTTATACTCAAGATGTTTGGAACGACCCCGTTGACTTGTTCCTTTGATTCTCACTTTTTCTCTCTCCCAGTGTAAATCTCAGCTGCTAAATGTATGATAGATACAAGGGTCATGGGTAAAGTGCGGCATAACGCAAACAGAAACTCAGTCAGAAACGCCTGCCTCATAAACAAAGCTACACTGTCAAATTCCCCCGAGCAGAAAATGAAAGCATATTAATAGTCTGTTTTTTGTGGAATGATCCACAACATCAACAAATTAATTTCACTCCGAAGCAGATCCAGCTGTTGTAACTGTACAAAAAAAGTTAAACCAAAACACATGTATTCTGGGCTGGATAAGTGTATCTGAATTAATGACAGACATGCAGATCTAAAAGCAGGAAAGAGGATGAGGGCTCTTGAATGATTTACCAACAAATCACCAAACCCCAGATGCTTAATATAGTCATTTTATAGGTGTTTTACACCAAACTGTGAAGTGCAGCACTAAAACTAGATAATTGCTAGAGGTTAAAAACCCTCCTCTACCCAAACTGCACTGCGTGTCCCTGAATTGCTGTTCAGACAGACATAAAGCGGTTTCATTTACAAAATATTTTTATGTAAATTCATTTTATGTTATGTTTTTAATTTAATTTAATTATTTTTATTTATCTCTTTTGACTCTTATTTTTAGTGTATTTAATGGCCACTATTATTTTATTTCTGTCATCAAGCATCCAGCTCCCTAAATATCAGTATCAACATTGGCTATTAACTCTTTCCTCGCCAGCGTTTAAAAAAAAAAAAGTTGCCAGCCACCACCACAAAATTTTATATTTTGTTGTATGAATATCTGAACATGCAATCTATCAAAAGAAAGAACAGACCCTCTACTTTTAAACAAAAATAGCTTCATGCTTACTTTCTTTTATCAACACTTGAATGTGGGTTTCATTAAAAAAGCAACATTTTGAGCAAAAAGCTGAGAAAATCACATTTTTGTCAAAGTCTACATCCAGATCGGATTCAGAGCGATGATCAAAACATACAGTACATGGAGTAGATCGAGTCCATCAACACCCCCAAAACATTTAATTCAGTGAAAGTTTTGATTTAAATGATGTTTAATGTTGATGATCCCGTTATTTTACATATGCATCTGCTTACATATGCTATCACTTGTTTCAGCTTCTTCTTCGCATGTGTTTTGATCAGGGGATTCAGTACTCTTTCAGAAGATGTGTAATAGCTTAAAACACAGAGAGCTGGAAAATTCCGTCAATGGCTAGGAAGCGTTGTCTCACAAATGAGGGAAATTTCCGTCAATGGCGGGGAAAGAGTATAAAAACAAAAAACAAAAAAACAGTTCAGTCAACCACTAGTTAAACTCCCACTAACAAACCACTAGTTAGATGAAATGTGCTAGAGGTTCTTGTTATTGTGAGCAGTTTCACTGTTCTGTATGATTTGTATCTGCCCACATGCACGAGCATAATAAATAAAATTGGGCATTCTAAGAGATTTTGATTCTTCAGCCCACCTGGAACATTAAAGCATCAAGCAAAAGGAACGCCTACTCCCACCAACAATACAGCAACTAAATGACCTCCACTAATAAAATTGCTGTCAGTGTGAGCGGCCCTTGAGAGCCCTAGGTGTTGACAAGACCGTAGATGTGTTAATGAATTTGTGTTGCAACAGCTAGAGGAATAGGCTATACGTCTGTGGAATAAACCTGTTGATGTGGTGGGAGGTGGTTCTATGTGTGGGTTTGTGTATGTGCACTTCACAAAATTAGACTGTTAATATAGTTTTCTAATCTGTTTGGGCTTTATTATTTCAGAAAGGTAACACGCTGTGAGCTCTGGCACCCTTGCTCTCACAATAAGATGCCTGTGGAAAAAGATAAATCACACACGCTATATACGTCTCTCTGTTTGAGATCTTATCATCATTTTCATTAGTGTATTGTATTATTTTATTTGTTGTGGCCCATTTTTAGCTTTTTACTTTCACATTGATGACTTCCACAATAAACCACAATAGAATCTGTTTACTCACTTTACAAACTGTGCAACAAAAAATAAGATTGTTTGTTTGTTTGTACTGATCACTCTTTTCCATGTATTGAATTGTAACTGGAGCTGGAGCTTCAAAATGGATGCAAAAGCCCATTGAAAGTCTCATAAAAGTACTCTACACAAGTTCTGCAACCATATGAGCTTTGTGTGATGAGCAGATTGAAACTGTAAGTCTTTATTTACTGTATATACCAGGAGACGTAGTGATGTCCGAATAATGAGTGAATCATACATCTGATTTAGATTTGTTTTAAAGAATCAGTTCACAAAACTGGTCTAAATGATATATTAATAAATCAGATTTGGAATATAATAAGTTTTGGGTCTGTGATGTTTATTTATTTATTTTTAGATAGAGGTTTCTTATTGCAGACCAAGGCAGCATTTATCGAAAAAATTATATTTTCTTCTATTTTAAAATGTAATTCACTCGTGTGATGACATTACTCCAGTCTTCAGTGTCACATGAACCTCCAGATTTTTATATATTTATTTATTTGAAACTGTGATATATTTTTTTTCTGGATTATTTGATGAATATGAAGTTCAAAAGAGCAGCATTTATTTGTGACAGTAAATTTGCGTAACATTATAAATGTCTTTACTGTCACTTTTGGTCATTTTAATCCATCCTAGCAGAATAAAAGTAGGCCTATTCATTTCTTTCAAAAAAAAAAAAAAATCTAAATGGTAGTGTATAAAGTACCCTACCATAAACGTATCATAAAAGTCATAACATTTATGATACTATTCATTGTTACTTCATGAAAAAGAGCTAGCAGCACATTATTACAATTTCTGTGGAAGACCTAGAGTCATACAGGTTTTGAACAACATGGTGGATAAATGATGACAGAATTTCAATTTTTGGATGAACTATCCCTTTAAACATTCAGAAAGACAGAATGTCTTATTAGCAATAACAAAACGTCTTTTTATTATTTCACCCCCTCTCCTCAAGTGTATCTCGGCTCTCAACTAAAAGTGTTCCTGGCTGAGTCTGCAGGGTGTGGCACAGAAACTTATGAATGTATTTTGGAAAAAAGAAACACCCACAATCCTCTGCAAAAAGAAAGAAGAAAAAACGCACCGCAGATGTCATCTGAATTTATGTCTGTAATTACCTTATTTTAATAACACACAGAGAGAGAGAATGAAAGAGGGAAAGAGAGAGGCCCTCTCAGACACGCTTATCCGCTGTTTCTGCCAAATGCATTTGCCAAGATCTGCAGTGTTTGATGTTGTTGTGTTTGTTATCTGGGTGTTTCTTTCCTTCTTCCTTTTGTCAGTCTCTCTCTCTCTCTCTCTCTCTCTCTCTCTCTCTCTCTCTCTCTCTCTCTCTCTCTCTCTCTCTCTCTCTCTCTCTCTCTCTCTCTCCTTTTGAATGCTATTATGTCCGCCTCTCTGCTTCAGCGGACTTGTGACACGTCTTTCACTCTTGCGTCACCCCCATCAAGCCCTGCAATAATGAAAATCTGAATTGTGAAAAGCACGGATGACTCCCCACAGCTGAGATATGATGTGCAATATAAGGCCTGATACCATCGTTTCTGCTCTGAACAATATCGGCGGTTTTAGTGAGCTTAAGAGAATAACAGTGGTATTTACTGTCGCTGTATAGAGTTTTTGAAGATGAGAGTGGAACTGTCACTCTTCAGAAGAGGGTTATTGGAGGTAATTCATGGGAGGCCTTGTGATTAAGGATCGGGGTTGAAATTGGAAAAGTTATCATACATGCACTGTACAAGTACATGCTACACGTGGTTACAAAGAAGTACAGGCTGGCTACTTCAACATTTCTGAGATGTTGGGCCATTTAAGTCAACATAAGAGTTGTTTAGTACACTCAAAAAACGTTTTAAGCCTTTTTTTTAACATTTACTCATTTCAATTAAATATTTTCAATTATAATGTAATTGAATAATCTGTACGTATTTTAATTGAATAATTGATCAATTTTTGGAGTGTATTATTTAGATGCTATTATATTAAATATGAATATTTTGAATTTTATTTTTTATATTTTTATAAAAAAAAATGTGTTTAAGTTTGAGTAATTTTGTGATTTTTGACAGTTCTATTTAGCTTTTTATTTATTTTTATTTAAATGTTGGTACTTTTTTGTAAACTTATTTTATTTCAGTCATTTGTCATTTCTTATTTTTATTTACATTTTTTAAGTTTAAGGTTTTCATCTAATATTTATATTGTATTTTATTTCAACATTATTTCAATTTACGAAAACAATTTTTAATAGTGTAACCACACTTTATCAAAATGAAATCAAAATTGACCCCATTTGCTTTTTTTGTAACATTTCAGCATGGTGGCGAATATGCTTATATTAATGAATGATTATTAAGCAAATTATGTTAATTCATAGATGATACACATTGTCTTCTTCAGCTTTTGCGTCATATCTTGCACCTTGATCTGCATCATTCTCATAGAAAGAGTGCTCATTGTCACAGTTGTAAACATGATGGCTTCCTTTTTCCATGAGGGGGCTTGCCGTCGCAGCATCTCCCAGAAATCCTGTAGAATTCAACCAATCAGAAGACAACTTTGAAACTTCTGAGGTGTTTCCAATTTTGTGTGCGTGACGTCTGAGGCTGAGACTAGCATCTAGCTAACTTTGAGTCTTGTGAATGTTCTCTGAACGTTCCGGAACAAGTAGTAACATTTAAAAAAACGTTAGATCAACGTCCAACTAAAAAACATTCCATGAGTGATGTATAAATAACGTTTTTTGTGCTGATGTTTTGATGTTCTGAGAACGTTCTGTAATGAGGTTTGTTGATAAGGGAAGAAGGAGGCAGGAACCGACGAACGTTTAAACACTTTAATATCAAAATAAACAACACAAAAACGAAGGTAAAAGCGGCAGCCCCTCAGGGACGACTGCCACCACATAATATAAATAGTCCAGGCCTGTTCTTCTCTCATCCTTCACTGTCATCGCTCCTCCTTTTATCAATCCGGAGCTCCTCCGTGAGATACTCGAGACCGGTGTGGCGTGCAGGTGACACCTGTCCTGTCCTGTCCTGTCCTGTCCTGCTTGCCACACGTTCCTTGTTAGTTGGGGTAGCAGCTGGGTCTATGCCGACTCTGCGCTCGCAAAAACATAAAGGCTGCACTTGAGTTTTTCCAATAATCTGAAAATCCCTTATTAGAGAATTTACATAGGAAAAATACATTTTATTGCATTTTTAAATAATTAATCACACTAAATTAGTATTAGCTTTACAGCTCTACTTGCAATATGAAAAGGTCACTGCCATTTTTAGAATGAGATCGTAATCTGACGTAAACTGTTACGATCTATGCCTGTAAGCTGTACATCAGGGTGAAGCGAGTTTTCTTCTTTCTTTTGTCATTAGCAGATAGTTTTCCTCTAAAGTGATTTACTGTGAACTAACTCATGTCTCTTGCTCAAGGGCAGACTTGTAAATGTCATCAGAGTTCCTTGGCTGCCCCTAACGCCAATCAAACCAGCAATCTTTAAAAAAAAAAACACTGAATAGATATTTCATCATGGGCCTGCGTAGTATCAAATATCACTGTGTTTTTGTGAGGCATTTAATAATTTTATGTATTTCAGCAGTGGAACCAGCCACATTCCCAACTGCGTTTAATTTAAGACTCCAGTTCTTTCCATGTTGAGATGCAGATGCAGGCCTGTAAAAAATAGACGTGTGTGTGTGTGTGTGTGTGTGTGCATGCGTTGCATCTTTCCATTGTGAAAGTGTGTGTTTCCTGAAAGCCGTATCTGGATGCGAGCCAGTCTAAACGAGGCACATTAGCACACGTAATGCCATTGCGTTCGCCAGCCAAGCGCCTTATAAAATCTTCAAATTCCACTCTACACTTTGAAGTCGATTGTATTACTTTTAAAGCATGGATATTTGCAGTTGTTGCCCGTGTTCAGCACATCTTAACTGCATGAGGTACGTTCTGCAAATCTCTTTTGAAGTTTTCTGAGGTAAGTTAACTAAAAAAGCATGGCGTTGCCTAAAACAGCAGCTGTGTTGGTGAAAGAGATGAGTCCTTTTTTGTGCAGGGGGAAGCAAACCCAGTGCGTGATGAGAGGTAAAGGACAGATAAATTGATGGTAAAGTACAATCACTCTGTCAGAAGCAGAAGACCTGCGGTCTTTAATCTTGCATGAGCCCTGGAGAGCAGAATGCCCTGCTTTCAAGTTCAGAGCTATTGCCATTGAAGTGGCAAAGGAACGGCCAAGAGAAATACTCTCTTTTCCCCCCTCTTCTCTAGGCATCCGAGAGTGAAAAATGAGTTTCTGTTCTCTGTAAAAGCATATCAGTGTAATTAAGGCTTTTGTCCTCTATCTAACGATCATAATTACATGCAGTCTTCCATTTAATTTCCACCCAGAAATTCCTCGCTGGCAGCGATGGATCATCTTCAGATCCAGTCCACTAGAACAGGCCCGTGTTTGACTCAACACCGCTCATGTGGATATTGTTCCAGATTTATGAGGGGGAGGAACACGCTGCACTGCAGTTTGTGGTGGTTTTTTACACTCTGATTAATAAGAGGAACAGACTGTGGATTATATTGTACATGTCTGTGTTTAGACAAGCATGAAAGTTGTAGGGTCTGCACAGTCTTTGTCTGTTCAACTCTACTTAGTCTTTAGCTAACATTTATGTTATGGTCATTTTGAATATTATATTTGCATACAAAGGAAAACAGATAAAAAAAATTTTCTCTTATGAAATAAGAGCCTAATTAATCTTCATTGAAAGGGCAAATTTTGTATTATGCGACACAATCCGTCAAATAGAACATATTAGATGTTTAATACTCCCTCCACTATCGACCCAGACCGTTTAAGGAAACTACGATGCAAAAAAGAAACGGTCATGGCATTATGTCATAATTGTATTAATGATGTCACAATGGCATTAATCAGTACATTAAATCAGTACATTATCGTCTCCGTGTAAATTACAAAAACTCGTGAAAACGGTGACGTCATGCGCGTGACATCGCCATAGAGTGTAAAATGGTCATGTTTTTGGATCAAGAAATATTTTTTTTTATAAAAGTTAATAATATGTCCTCCTTAAATTGTGTATTTATTAGTTGACATTGCCTTTAATAATGATTTTGTTTGTTTATTTTCAGCAAACCCACTCGAGATCTATTTATATGGAGATTAATTTTACTGTCACGATCTGTTGTAGTAGTTAATCTGTGTGTGTGTGTGTGTGTGTGTGTGTTTTGACTGACTGCATAAACTTCATTATCAAACTTTTCCTGCTGTAATTTCACTGTTCATCAAACAGCATGAAATATTTCAGTAAAACACTTTCACACAGATACAGAGAAACAGAATGTGTGTGTGTGTGTGTGTGTGCGTGCGTGCGTGTGTGTGTGCGTGCGTGCGTGTGTGTGTGTGGCCTGAGTTAGCCCCAACGTGTATCCCTTTGAAAACAAAACTTTTCATTGTATCCAGCGAGCGGAACAAGGCCTGTGCAAGTGCTGACTTGTGCTGAGATGTGTTCTTGAAGAGTTCTGGAGTGTCTGAGAGTTTTTTTTTAAATCCTTATCACCAGTCTGCAATCAAACCTTTCACTATTTAACCTACTCTGTCATCTAAATGGTTCTTTAAAACTCTTCAGATAGAACAGATACACTTACATTCACACAAACAAATCCCAATCATCCATTCATTTCTTGCATAAAAGGCATGTATGTGTGTGCTGAATTCCTCTGTATGGTTGCTGGGAGCTCTGAATGGTTTTAGCGCATTGCTATGAAGTTGCTAGGTTTTTATGGCTGGTTGCTATGGGATGGGCGATAAACAATATCACATTGAGATTGCGATGAAATTTACATCGATGACTATAATAAGCTCTGGATATGGATTAATCTAACAGTCTATCATGCTGCAGAAATAAACGCGTCATCAGCCAGTCAGTGCATGTCGCTAATAAGTTATTTTTCCGCGTGTCTCTGTGAATGAGCTGCACGGTTTTGTCTGATAACAGACTCACACATTGTCACGCTCATGGGGTTTTAAGCATCTGCCGTCTCAATATATGAGGACATGAACACATGAACTTCATCTCCAGAGCTGCTTTGAGATAGCCTGGCTCCGCCCTCCTACGTACTTCCGCTCAATTTCATTTTCCTTCAGTACTACGTCTGGGACTGCTGTATATTCTTAGGTTTCCAGAACCAAATTTTTTGTAGGACCAATCAGCGAACAGAGGGAGTGGCTGATAACGATGACGTTGATGTAGTGCGTCAGTTTGAGTTGGAGTAATGGCAGCGGAGAAAGACGTGAGAAAAGCTATTCGGTCCTTTGTTGCAAAACGGCCGATTATACAGAAGTTAAAGCCGGAGCAAGAACAATGTTTGCTAAGTTTTATTGGTGGCAATGATGTTGTGGCCCTCCTCCCCACCGGGTTCGGGAAAAGTTTGATTTCCAGCTCACTCCGTTAGCACTAGAATTCGTGCCAGAATTCCATAACTACTAAACTGCCGCAAGCAGTCATTTTGATCGCTATTCAAAGCTCTGGGCTATCTTTAATGATAAATCCCCAATTGAGAGATTAATACATTTATTGTACTAGGATGTCTTTTAAAAACAAAACAACACCATACTGTACATTTAAACAAGTTTAATTATAATTTATAAATAAATAATATTTGTAGATGCCCTGAACAAAATAGCCTATAGCCTATGTTTTCATGTTTCCACTGTTTGATCGCGCCCGCCGACACACACACACCATATTCCAGCATTGCAGCCTGTTCATTATAGCCATAATAAAATATAATAATAAAATAGTCAACCTAACATATAAATTCAACTGCTTCTCAGTACTAGTAGGCTACAATTCGTACCATGTGATGATTTTTTCCGTCGATATTGGAACGTGAGTGAAGTTCAAAATCCTATGATAAAGAATAGTTTAGCGTTTAAATACATCGCAAATGTTGAAACATTTGGATTCTAATTAGAGAGTTGCGTGAGCCTAACGCCGCTTACTTTCACTTTCGCTTATAAAGCATTTCATTTTGGCTTTAAATGTAATGATATTCAGAACAGAACAAGAATGAAAAAATAACTAAAGGCTTTAGTTATTTTTACATTCTTGTTCTGTTCTGAATATCATTACATTTAAATGATTTGTGTTGAATATGTTTAGTGTATTTTTTACCACATTTTATTGTTGCGTATATTGGTATAATAATACCGCGAAATTCAGTGCGGTCAATATGACCGTTTATGACCGAAATAGGTAAATAATATGTTCATTTTTTTTTTTTTTTGCCTTATGTGTAATTTATATGAAAAACATTTTAAATGAAAATACAGACACTTTTAGGAAAAGTCAGGTACCAGAAGGATTGTATTTATTTTTTCAACAAAGTTATTGCAGATATAAAATTCAAAACGGTAAAAATGACTGGCAGTTCTAGTGGTGAATGAGTTAGCTAAGGCGAACGATAGGGATGCAAAGCCGATAGTTGTTGTCTTCTCCCCTCTTGTTGCACTAATGGAGGACCAAGTGAAGGAGGCAGAACAGTTGTTTCCATATCGCGCAGTAGCCGGTGATCACTGTACAGCATTTGCGGCAGATCCGAAACGACCGCAGCGGCGTATTGTTAATGATTAGACCTAGCTTCGACAGTTGACTGAATACATCACTGTCCTTAGTGTCAAATATACATTTACAATTTACAATTGTTCCTTGAACTCTTAAATTCGATTAACAAAACCAGCAGCTCTCGTTGACAGACATCTTATTCTAAACATAATCCTCTGATCATTTGGACTTCTTGTTTCCGCCGGCCGGTTTCGGCGCATGACATACGTCACAGTCAACCACACGTTAGCGATTGGCTATGGCAGATCCTGAGTGACTCTGGGCAGATCCAATAGTTTTGAACTTTAACAGAGAACCCGCCTACAAGGAAGTAAACGTTTCTCAATGGAGCGAGGCCAGACTCTCTGTACAAATGAAATGTACTAGAGTCTGGTAGAACCAGGCTAGCTTTGAGAGTCTCTTCACAAGCTTTTCAAGAAAATTAAACAAAAACAAAAAGGTCTTCAGGACAAACTGTCAAAATAAAAGTTCGGTGTAACTTTAAGAAATTATGACAGAAATATATCACTACTGTATACTAAAATGTACTTCTAAAAGTATTAATAATAAAAAAAAAATTTCTAAGGAATATCATACAACCAATATATTTTTTCTTTCATATTTTTTGTTGTTGTTGTAAATTAATTGTTATATTTTCAGTTTATTACATTTTAAAAGCTTGAAAATAAATGAAATTGTTAAAGTTTATATAAACTTCCCCATTCACTGATCAATTTTGAGTATCCAGATGATATAATCAGTATAATCAGATATAATCTCCTATCTTGTGGAGCGCTCTCTGAGTATGCATTCATTAGTCATTTTAACTGTTGGAAACGGAACGGACTTCAAAGATTTCTTTTCGTGTTGCGCCCTCTATAGGCCATGATCAGTGACTATAGTCGACATCAAGCTTAAAGCGTCATGGCAGGGCATTAAAGTTGACTAGTCTGTGCCTAGAACAAACAAGTTTACGTTTATTCTCAAGGTCTGACAAATATGTGGAAAGCATTTCCTTTCCCATTAATGGTATATGAATATCATGATAAATATCGATAATGCATGAAATGGAAAAAAACAATGTGATAATATTTTGCCCTAGTTGCTCTCCTTGCACTCCCAGCCCCAAGTTTTTCCATGCCAAAAAAACAAAACAAAAAAACAAAACTGAACTCGCTGGTTTAAGATGGTCTTCAGCGGGTTGGCGAGCTGATTTCTAGTTGTTTCATGTAGGTAATAGCACACACACTTAATGGCACCGACATGGACTTTCAGACATTTTCTCTCTGTCTCTCTTTTTCTTTCTGACCTCTGTGTTCTCTCACCCTGAGATCTCATTCAGTTTATAATTAACAAACCCCCCAGAATCCATCTGTGCATTCCCTTAGGATGAGGTTTAGTCACATACGGCACTCTTCGTTCTCACACTGTTTGGGCCATGCGTGCTGCTTTAATCATAGTTCATAAAACACCTCAGTCTTTAAGACACGCTTCCAGACGATTTACCGGCAGAAGGAAGTTAATGATTTGCAAGTGTGTCTGCTATTGCATTTAATAGCGGCTGATGTTTCTAAATTTCTACATGGGCATAAGGCTCTAATATGGCCATGTCATGGTTTCCAGTGATTTTTTTTTAAATATGTTTGCATTTTTTGTCTCTTTCTCTTTCAGTGCCTGGTAATCTGGGCTGTTTTAAGGACAGCGGCGATCCAACACCTCTATCCGGAGGCTACCAGACCTCCAACAAACTCACCATTCAGAACTGCATCAGCTTCTGCCGCAACCAAAGATACAAGGTACCAATTTCACTATGGGACATGCATACAATAGAAAGCACATTAATATAGAATCATGTGTGGTCACGTGTACATATATTGGTTCCTTCACAAAAGCAATGAATGTGGCTTGTCCAGTCAGATTTTATAGCTAAAATTATGTATTTTCTATAAAACACGTTACCTCTTTATGGAGGAATCTTACAAACAAGTATAGGTCACTTTTCATCCCAAAATCAGAACCAGAAATTTTATTTAGCATAAAGTCTAAATGTATGCTAGCTAAATGTATATAAAAAATAATAAAAAATCGCCAGTTAATGACTCAACAAAAAAAAAAAAGGAGAAAAATAAATATATATATATATTTGTCCAAGATGTAATCATGTGCATCTGCTTGTGTGGGATGAAATCAATAATATATATTGTATTTTGCTTACTTTTTCTGATTGCCTGCACGCTTGGATTGTCCAGGCATGAGAGAATTATGATAATTTGTGAATCCTTTTTTTCAGCTCGCCGGTATGGAATCCGGCTATGCTTGTTTCTGTGGCAACGACCTTGATTATCATCGTCACGGTGATGCTCCGAGCACAGAGTGTAACCATGTGTGTTTTGGAGACCACACCCAGCCATGTGGAGGCGACGGACGTGTCATAGTCTTCGACAGTAAGTTTTCATAGTCTCATTGCATGTGCAAATACTACTAGCAAGTTGAGGAAAAAACTGAAGCTGTCACTTTACTCCTATAGCAAAAGTAGGCGCTTGTGGAGGAAACTACACATCGCCCTCTGCAGTAATCTACTCTCCTGACTTCCCAGACAAATACAGACCTGGCAGGGTCTGCTACTGGACCATTCAGGTATAATCTTTTAATTTCCTAATGGAGAGAGAGCCTGCTAGAGCCAAAACACATAATATGTATCTGGCATACTGACAGCTGTCTTATCTTTGTCATGTTGCTCTTCCAGGTTCCAGGTGCTTCTGTCCTTCTGTTCAACTTTACTTTCTTTAATATCGTGGACCAGACTGATATGGTGGAACTGTTGGATGGAAACTCCAATCGGGTGGTGGCACGATTCGATGGCCGCAATCCACCGCGGGACATCGTGAACATCACTGCAGACTTTGTCATTTTGTATTTTTTCTCAGATAGGACAAATGAGGCACAGGGATTTTCTGTTCTTTATCACGGTGAGGATTTCTTTTGATTTATATTTTGAAACATTTGACTTTATATATGGTCATATCACTGCAAATGTTACAAAAAAAGTGTGTGAAATTGAAATCTACATACATATATTCTAAAAGTTTGGAGTCAGTTTTTACTTTTTGTCTTTTTCATCGGTAACACTTTACAATAAGGTTTCATTAGTTAACATGAACTAAGAATGAACAATACTTCTACAGAATGTATTATTTTTAGTTAATGTTAATTTCAACATTTAATAGTACATTATTAAAATCAAATGTTGTATTAGTTAACATTAGTTAATGCACTGTGAACTAACATGAACAAACAATGAACGACTGTGATTTTATTAACTAACATTAACAAAGATTAATAAATACTGTAATAAATGTGTTGCTCATTGTTAGTTCATGTTAGTTAATACATTAACTACTGTTAACAAATGATCCTTATTGTAAAGTGTTACCTTTTTATCAATACTTCTATTCAGCAAATACATTAAATTGATCAAAAATAACAGTAGATTTAACAAAAGATTTATATTTCAAATAAATGCTGTTCTTTTCACTCTCTACAATTTTTTTTAAACAAAATATATCACAGTTTTCACAACTAGCACAAATGTTTTCAATAGTGATAATAGTAAGTAATGTTTCTTGAGCTATACATCAGCATATTAGAATGATTTCTGAATGATCATGTGACTCTGAAGACTGGAAAAAATATGCTGAAAATTCAGCTTTGACGTCACAGGAATAAATTACATTTTTAAATATATTAAATATATTTTATTTTAATATATTGTTAAAAAATACACACACACACACACACACACACACACACACACAAATATATTCAATTTTTTACCTTTACAACTGATTTTAAAGAATTGTTCTCAATATTACTGCTTTTACTGTATTTTTGATCAAATAAATGCAGCTTTAGTGAGCATTAGAGACTTAAAAAAATATATACACTTGCTTAGTGTATTTTGTTGAATTTGACGACACATAAAGCCTCTACTCAAAGCTAAGAGACACAAACTAAAAACAACATAACTCTAAAATCATACATCATATGATGCTACTAAACACACTGCTGTTTTTATGAGTTTAAAATAGTAATATAAAAAGAAAGAAATAGAAGCCAAATATGTGTAAGCAGCACTCTCTGGATGCTTTTTTGTCATATCTATACAATTTTCAGACACGCTGTCACTGTCTGTTGTGTTGTTTTGGGAGGCAGAGTTCAATAACCACAATCTGAGGTAGAATAAAAGGGAGTGGGAAGTATGAAATGGAAAAAGGTTTTTCTGAAAGAAAAGGTCAAGAAGCAAATTGGCTTTCACTATTCACAGAGCCCTTTTTCCCCTGCAGGCAGAGTTTGATTCAAACACCACATACTGCGTTTATATCTGCGTCTACAACGCTGAATGAGAGACGTGATGTTTTTTTGAAAGAGCTTTGAAATCTCTCTCCGTGATGTCCGGGGGGACGTCAATAGAAACGTTATGAATTTTAATCAGATGATCAGCATATCTTAACAAGGAATTTTTGGGTTCTGTTTGTGTTTCATTGGCTGATTACCACATATGAACTCCCCACAGCTTTAAGCAATCAAGGAGTCAGACCTGTGGAAGAGGATGACGATGGTGATGAAGAGGACACCAGTACAGTGCGGCCTGGTACGGGAAGCACTACAGCAAAATCAAATACCAGTCAGAGTGGAAAATCCTCGCTCCTGTATTCACATCAATCACATGTAATCACATCAAGTCCTGCAAACATGCCAGGTCAGTGGCCTGGACCGGGCCGGACCACAGGCCACAGCACCAGTATGTGTCCAGTTCTCTTCTTTTTGCTTCAGATCTGCTACTTTCCTCACTATACTAAATATAAAAAATATAGCCTGATAGCCTGGTGAGATTACATAACAATTTAGGTGCATACTGTATTAAACAAAAAAAAACAAAAAAAACAGGGGATTTATCACCTTACCCTTACTACCGTTTACCATGGTAACTACCTGTACTTTTCAGATTCAATATATATCTTGATATTTATGTATTTGTTTGCAAGTATACTGGAAATTTATTTAATAAACTAATCTAGTTACAAAAATTAAGACAAGGAAAGAAAAAAATATATTTACAATTTTTGATTTATATACTCCAATATTACCATAAGCACTAATAATAATAAGAAATGTTACTTGAGCAACAAATCAGCATATTAGAATGATTTCTGAAGGATCATGTGACACTGAAGACTGGAGTAATGATGCTGAAAATTCAGTTTTGACATCACAGGAATAAATGACATTTTAAAATATATTCAAACAGAAATCGTAATAATATTTCACAATATTGCTGTTTTACTGTATTTTTAATCAAATAAATTGTGAACATAAAAGACTTTTAAAAAATCTTACTGATCTCAAGGTTTTCAACAGTAGAATTTATTGGATTAAATCTTTTTTGAAGTGTATATGCCACAACTTCTGAAAACATTTTTGCTATTAAAGTTTAAATCAGAAATGCTTTTAAACATATTAAAGATAACAAAACTAGTCTAATAACACAGTATTTCAATAAATATACCCTTACAGAAAAACCACATGGGAAACGTGTTTTGCACATGGTAAATGTGTGCTTTTGGAACATGTTTGTGTGAATCCCATGTAAATTCCCCTGTGAAACACATGTTGAAGGGGTATATTGAATATTAATAACTACATTTACTGTTACTATAATATGCTGTGGTAACATTAGCCACGACTGTTAAAAGATAAATTTAACAAAAAGACTGTGAAAGCTTCCTTGGGAGATCCCACATTAATACATTATGATTTATCATACTGTAATGTTGGAGCTGGCGAAATGGTTATCATGTTTTCAAATTTTAGCTGTTAGCTCTGTGCTTTACATTTCTAAAGCTAGCCACTCTTTATACTAGTACTTGAGTTTTCGCTAGTGATAGCCTTCCCTTTTAGTACAACTGTAATTATGAGGCTGCATTAGTTTTACTGTCTGTCACTAATAAACATGTCATGTTTTACAGTGTGGACCATCTACGCATTAGCTGCTCTGCTAACGCTAACAGTCATAGCCATGGTAGCTAAGCTGCTCCTGCATCTTACTGTAAAGTAAGTACAAATGCTACAAACTAAATATATTTTATAAAGTTTTTCGATTTGAAATGCCATTATTAAGCATGAGATGAAGAACTGTGATGAAACTGACTAGCTTATAGAAGGTTTTATTGCAGGGTACAAGGAAGTTGTGCAGGTTTATCACTGCACTGTTGTCAGATTTATAGAGTCTATTTTGCTCATAATGGATGTTCGCCTGTACAATTTGCATGTCATTTGGTTTTTACCAGGCATGTTGCAGCACATAAAAGTGTGTTGTGAATCAATCGTCTTTTTGTGTTTATCGCCCCCTCTCAGATCCCCATCCATCCCGTCAATCAGCGGGTCAGATTCGTGTGCGCAGAGCACTACGTCTGAACCCTGGATCATCTTCTACAGACCTTCCACCATCTCTCTGTTTAAGAAGAAACTCAAGAACCACCATGGAGACCTCAGCCCTCTCGTGGGAAACTAACCTCAACGCCTCTGACCTCTACGGCTGCTTTAGCCCCCTAAAAGATGCACACACTGTACGCAATGCTGGTCTTCTGCTGCTGGGCGTTGAAAAGGGATCCGACCGATCCCTACTTCACTTCAAATGACCAGCGCAGGGCCCAGTCTAAACGTGCCAATCGGTTGTTGGTAAGAAACAAATAAACTGCGCAAAATGAGCTGGCCAATGCGCTTACTCTCAATTTGCATCTCAACAAATCATGTGACAGGTGCACATATAAACCAAGCGATTTGATTAGCAAAGGAGTGCTGGAATGTTTCTGTTGCCACAGACCAAAACGAACAAATGACCAATGGCGAAAAATGGATAAAGTGGCCCAGCTGTTTCTTTCTCTGCTTTCACAGAAGTGATCAACAGATAAGCGTCTGCATTAAAGAAAGCGTGAGACTCCAATGTGGAGCACACTGAAAGACAAAACCACTTACATAACCAAAAAAGAAAAAGAAAAAGAAAAAAAAATCCACGGAGCCCCTCTGGACGAGAGATACGATTCTGCTTCATTCGCTCTTTAACCTCTAATGTAGGTCACCTGTTGTTGAGGATCACAGAACTCCTTTCTTCAGATGTAAGAGAGCTGGCTGAACCGGCGGAGGATTGATGTCACAATCATGTCGAGAGCAATTCAGACTCAAAGTGAACAACAAAACAGTCGAGAGAGAGAGAGAATCGGCGAGATGGACTGCGGAGAACCAAAGCCTGAAATTGCTACAAGTTGGGCAATGTTCAAAACGAGCTGTAGTTCAGACATCCCTATGGACCTCGCTTTCGTCTCTCATCGTTTGTGTTGGGTTTTGATCTTTCTGCATTGCCTTTAAGTGCCTTCAGGACTGAAAAAAACTCTTGTCTGTCTTTTAAGCTGTCATAATGTATCGATGATGTAAAAACATTGATCCTTTGGAGCATTGAATTGCAAATGAGAATAGGCACTAAGGGAGTGTTTTTTTTTTTTTCTTGGGGATTCTCAAGATAAATGTAGTCCTGTGGGTGTCATTGGGGCATATTATTCTTGTCAGGTTTTCGACTTGAGCAAGAGAAGCATTGTGATGAACATTGTGTAATTCTATGTGGGAACAATCAAACGTCATCCCCTTTCATTTCACTCCCCAACAGAGGCTGTGGTGAAATTCTTCCAAAACAATTTGCTCTTTCTCCCCCTTTACCACAACTCGAGCTCTCACATTCTGAAGCACTTTTCCAGCCAGCCAAAAACCATGTGGATCACTGCACTGCTAGCTGCGAGGATTGCAAAGGAACGCGCAAACCGGTTAAAGGGCTGGTTCACCCAAAAGTGAAAATTCTGTCAACATGTATAACGTTCTTAGAACACAAAAGAAGATATTTTCAGTGAATGTTTCAATTGTTTTTGTCCAAGTCGGTGGGATCCAAAACAACATTGGGCCTCATTCATGAAAAATCTTTTGTGCAAAATTGTTCCTAAAGCGAAAGTGTTCATTTTTTTTGTAATGTTAGTTGGTATGGAAAAAAACGTACACCTGCTCCCAACATTGTGGTACATGGTGCGTAAAACATCCAGATGTTAACATTAGTTCAATGTGGAAATAAGCGTTATATATAAAACACTAATTATTGAAAGTGGTTGTGTAATCCATTTTATTTTTTATTATTATAGATTACACCAATAGTATTTGCCTGCAAGCTTAACACTTACGTGTAATAATTCATTTTAATTCAATTGTGTATGTGCGTCCCTTTTTACAAACGATTGTTTAACTATCAAAGTTGAGGCTGACTGAATTCGGTCACAAATTACTCTGAATTTACTCTTACATTTTTGAAAATTTCATGAATAAGGCCCAGTGTTCTCAAATGACTTTCAATGTATGGACAAAAAAACTGAAATTTCATTTCTGAGTAAACTATCCTGTTGTGTCATCATGACATTTAGCTTGCGGTTTACAGCACTTGCACAGCCATTAGTCACAGGTCAACCATTTTGTACTTAGTGCTGTGAGTAGTACTTAATGTAAGTTTTAGTGATATTGTAAAGGCCCTTCATTCAGAAATCCCTTTTGAGAACATTCAGTATATAATCTGACACATGGGGGAGCAGCATTGCATTTTTTGTGGGTATGTCACTAATGCTGTACCGACAAAAACGAATTAACAAAATCACTACATTTTGCACTTTATTACTGAAGTACTTATCTTGTGTAATGTTTTAGGGGCAACCTTTTTAAAACTATGATTATATCACAACTTGCATCTTTTGAAAACCAATACCTTGTATAAGAAAACAAATCTGTAATAAGACCTCAGTTAAGCAAGCCACCCACCCAATTCAAGTGCAAAGATCTCGCTTTACCTCAATATGAGTGTGTTTGTCTGCACTCTGTTAATTAATGCATACTTCATCATAACCTTAGCTCTGCAGTGCCTGAGGCTGCCCATGCATACTAAAGTGTCACCGGTCACAGAGAGAGAGACAAACCCAAAGTGACAGGTTAAATCCAGCAAGGTCATATTCATCTGGAAAGGATGGTGAATAATGCAGAAACCAGGCGTCCATTTAGCTTGCAAAGCCGAACGTCGTAACACTTTTAGCAGTGGAAAAAAAAGTGTCATATCCTTCTGTGGTTTATCACAATGCCACTGGGCCTTCCTTCTGAGAAACCAAGATAGGAATCCCTACAATTTTGGGAAAGGGTGCTTCCAGGGATAATAAAAAAAGATGTTGTTTTCATGGAGTTGTAAATAAAATAGTGAGAATTTTAATTTATACCATAAATTATTGTTATTTTGGATGTAAAATGGGATATAATCTATCTTTTGTATAAGTTACCTTTGTAGTTTTTATTTAATGTGTCCTGAGTGCGAAAATAAATATGCATGTTTCTTATGCCTGTCGTGTTTGCTTTGTCATGAGTTGTCACTAATGCTATTTTTTTTTAATGATGTCATGCAATCATTTACATAGAAGTAAGAAGAGAGCGAGAGAGAGGGAATTTACAATGCAAATTAGATCCTTCGGGAGACTCCAAAATTTGCTTGTAAGATGACCAAAGTTTCATGCACAACCACAGCGTTTCATTAAACAGACATGACAAAGGGGGAAATATGCAAACAAGCATGTAGTTGAAAACTAGACAGACCTCCAAAACAACATCTGCTGAAGAGGAAAAAAAAAAAAGTGAAGGAAGGAAGAAATTCAGCTCTGATGTTTTCTGCGTTGCTTAAATGCTTATCAGATAAAATGACTACCAGACGTAGAGTGGATGCACAAACAAAGCCTGTATTACAGGCCCCATGTGTAAGCCATTTCCCCTGTGTGTGTGTGTGTGTGTGTGTGTGTGTGTGTGTGGCTGCCCACCTGCAGATGTTCATGGTATGTGAGGTGAACACATTCAGAATGCAACAAACATAAATCACAAAATAAATACAATTTATCAATGAGGTTTTTTTTTACTGATCTGAATAAATGATGCACTCACAGCTAATGCATCTATTAAATTCATGGTGATTTGTTTGATTGCCAATAAACACAATCAGCCTTTACTCGTTAAATACCACAGATAATGGAATCCGCTCAGTCAGAGGCACTGCGTATTCAACAAGCATGACTATGAATCCTATAGTGCCCCCTACTGGTGTGGGTTACTTAACACATACTTTATTGTCATGTCTTTCCCTTATGAAAAGCAGTTGCATTAATTCAAACAACAAATGTTTAGATGACATGACATTTCGTGGAGTCTTAGCGGTGTTAGAAGAAAAACATTGAAATACACACATCTCTGTTAGATTTTTTGTTTTTGTTTAATCTGGTAATGTGTCTTTACTTGAATTGCCACAGCATAAACATTTCCCAGTTAGCTGTGATACAATAAAAAAAGAATAGTAATTACATCAAGGGACAAAATTAAAGAATATACACAATAATAAAAAGTAAAATAATACCATTAAATATAAATAAATAAATAAATAAAGCTAGAAATCCAGAAATATCTATCAATAAATCTTTCTGCCTAATAAATCTTTCTATAAAACATTTTAGAAATGATTAGCCTAAATACATTTTTAAAGATTTACCAACTCGTTTGTGTGACAAGATTAAATAGTTAGAAGACGCAACAAAAATATATATAAGCCTACAATATTATACATATTCCATAAAGTAAAATTATGTTTTTATTATAATTTTGATCATTGTGAACAAACCTGTCCCCACAGAACAAGCTTTCACACATACATTAAAAATACATTTGGCTCATTCGCATGGCTCACACATGTGTGGGCTTTAAATTGCCAATAAAGATGTTTTAAAAGAGGGTAATAACAAAAGTTAATCAAGACGTCATTAACTTGGGGTCCATTTTTTTATGCACGGCTGTCAAGCACCATAGTTTTTACTACTGTTAATATTTACTGAATATTTGATCTCTGGCAGGTGGAGATCAAATATCTACATGTTTGTAGTCCAACAAAGATCCGCCGGAACTACAACTCGTCGCCTTACGGGTTTATGACGCAGGGCTTGCGCAACTGAACTTGAGAGAAACATGGCGGCCTCCATCAGGGCACTTAGATTTTTCTCCGATTCTACGCGAAATATTCATCATGTTTCACGGTGTCGAATCAAACATTTATGCTGTCGTGCTGGGATCACAGGGTGTCGAGGATATAGCGATAGCACAGAGGGCAGAAGTACGCACTTTGGATTCCAAACAGTCCCAGAGGAGGAGAAAGCAGAGAAAGGTGAGTTACACACATCAGTTTATTAGGACTGTTTGACTGATTTACTCAAAAGAGAATATATGACAATATTACATGATACGTTTATGTGTCCTGCTACCTAAATGTCACATACCTAAACCAAATTAAACTGGGTTTTTTAGTTGTTCTGTTCAAGTATATGGAAAGTAACTATCTACTGGCAACTGTATCTGCCTTCATATTTGGTATGGTTGTTTATGTATGCTCATTAGTATGATTAGTTGTCTATGCCTAATTAAACGTGTTTAAATGGAGTTTTTGATATTAGATAGTGTGTGCTAGAACCTTTCCACTAGGCATGCATGACATTTCCATTTCTCTCGTTGTTTTTCAACTGTCAGTGTATAAGGTGTTTGAAAGTGTGGCCGAGAAGTATGACGTGATGAATGACGCCATGAGTTTGGGAATCCACAGATTGTGGAAAGACACACTGCTGCACATTATGAACCCTCAGCCGGGACTACGGCTACTGGACACGGCTGGTGGCACAGGTTAATCAAAACTATCACTTGTTCTTTATTTCATTTCATTTCAATTTTATTTATCTAGAGCTTTATACTATACAGATCGTTTTAAAGCAGCTTCACAGTAATAAACAAGAAAATAACAGCATTAATGCTGCCAAGTTCTTAAATTATTAAACGAATACAATTTCAGCTGAAAGGCAGCTCTAAAAAGACAATAGTGTCATTATTCAGCTCAATTTAGTTCAATAGCAGCGTGTGCAAAGTTCTTTATTTATGAAATGAACTATAAAACAGTTCTACAGAAGATAATAGTGTCATTAGTCAGTTAAAGCTGCAGTCCGTAACCTTTTTGGGTTAAAAATTATCCTAAAAAATTTTTTGAGCAAGTACATAACCAGCCTGTGTTCAAAACTCTCTGCTTGCCTTAGCTCGATTCAAGACAGTAAGCTTGTAATAATGTTTTTAATTCCAGAGGTACTGGTGGATTTCCGCGGGAAATTCGAGCATGTCTTTGCGTCATTACGTCACATCTGTACATATAAAGAAGATGTCTCGGCTAGCAGGCTATATTGCGTGTGAGGATGTTGGTGGTGGAGATTTATAGCCTTTTCTCACAGCACTTGATATAATTAAACTTAGCAATTTCATGGAGGATCCAGAAAGGATCAAACGACAATCACCAGTGACAACTGGAGATTCACCCGTTGTAAAATGCAAAAGAAAAAAAGAGACTGCAACCGGGACCATGTGAAATCAAGGATAAATATCGGAGGGGATTAAATGTAGTCACGCAATGCTGATGTTGTTAACATTAACAATTTGAGAACAAAGTATAATTTGCACGGTTTGACGTGATATGATGAGCGATCGTTAGATTTAATCAGCGTGATTTACTGTTTACACAATGCTTTTTTTCTCTTAGTTGGTCAGAACAAAAGTGGATGTTACTTACTTGATCAGACGACATTTTCCGGTGAAAATTCTTATGTTGGTCATACTTCCAAAAAGTAGAATCTGTGATTGCGAATGACAGTATCCACACCGGCGCAGTGACTGACAGCCGCACATTCTCCTCTAAACATTGGATTCATCCGTACTGTGCCGTGCCGGGGCACAATCCACGTAAAGTTGATAATTCCGCGAATAACTGCAATTGCAGATTTCGAACAGAGATGGCGACAAAGAGGATAAACTACGGACTGCAGCTTTAAATGTTGATTCAGTTTAGTGCAAAGTTCGTCAAATTATGAAACAAGCCTAATTCAGTTATAAACAGAAGGCAATAGTGTCGTTATTCAGCTTTAGTCAGATCAGTGTTGATTCAATTCAGTGCAATAAAATTATGCTCAGTTTCAATACTGTCAATGCAATAACATTTATAATATTACTGAATATAAAGTGTCTTTTAAATATTAATTGTCTTTTAATGTGCTTTTGAACATCAGTGTTGGGTAAGTTACTCTGAAAGAGTAATTCATTACTAGCTACTAATTACATCTTCAACAGTGTAATTAGATTACTGTACTAATTACTCTCTAAAAAGTATTGCATTACTTATTACTAATTATTTTCTAGATCCCATATCGACCTCGACAAGTTGAACAATACAAGGATGGACATGAAACCGCTCTTTTAATTCTTTCATATAAATAATATAAAATTGTATAAATTATTCCTGAACTGACCAAAGCATTTAAAGCAAAAAGGTTTCAAAAACATACATTTGGACCGTGGAAAAGCTGAGAGAAAAACAGTGTAAAATAATAGATAATTAAAATAAAAAATGTGATTAAAAAATAAAATACATAAATGATTAGAAAAGAAATGTAATGTAACGCAGTAGAATCTAATTATTTTCCAAATTATATTTTACATTTTTACACATAATGATTTTTCACTGAATAAATTGGGTCCTTATACATGAAAATATATAGCTGCCTTTTAAATTTTAGGATTGGGATGATCATATTTCGGGTCCATGGCACCGAAAAGATTGAAAACCGCTGCCCTAGATGTTCGTACAAATTCAGAAATGTGCTATTCTGCTGTAGGTGACATCTCTTTCCGCTTCCTGGAGTACACACACTCAATGTATGATCGTCAGCAGCGGCTAAGAGCAAAATCCCGTCAGACACCATCGTGGCAGGACATCACTGAACATTATGTGTCCGACGATGCAGGGCCTCCACAGTCACGGGCCGTGGTGTGTGACATCAATAAAGAAATGCTCAAAGTTGGAAAACAAAAGGCGGAGACAGCAGGAATCACTACAGGTATGATCATCTGCAACCAAAGACATGATCATGCATGTTTTGGAGTGAAATATAATGGTTGATTTCATTGTCGCATGCTTGCAGGTCTGTCATGGGTCGCAGGCGATGCAGAAGAGCTTCCGTTCGATGACGATCAGTTTGACATATACACTATTGCCTTCGGCATCAGAAATGTCACCCACATTGAGCAAGTAAAGACTCTGCACTTCACATCAGATTGCTGAACAGTTTAAAAATAGACACTGAAATAAATAAGTCTTGAAAGCCATTTAACTTCGAATTGTTGCCCATATTGCTCTGCTACTTATGATCTGTGTGTCTTGCTATCTAATATAAAACATACTGCATTTCATGTTGTTATCATTTATTCATTTCCATATCCAAGATGACGTCTCTGTTTGCAGGCTCTACAAGAGGCTTTGCGCGTCCTTAAGCCAGGCGGACGCTTCATGTGTCTAGAATTCAGCAAAGTGACCAACCCTCTTCTCGCAAGGTCATTGAAACACTGTTATTTTAGTATCATTATTATAGAATTCATTTTTAGTAATTTTGTTGTGTGCTTTTGTAATTTTTGTGTTTTTTGTTTATATGTCTATATTGTTTTTATTCATTTTTATTTCAGTATTAATTTGTTATTTTTGTGCATTTGAGTTATTTTTGTACAAGTTGAACTTAATGAAAATGAGAAATGTTGCCTGGGAAACTAGCTGAAATAAAATGAGCTATAAAAAAAGTTTTTTTTTTTTTATATTGTCAGTTGACGTTTATTTTTACGGAGCACCTAAAGGGACATGGTGACGGAGGAAAAATAAGTAAATGCTTTTGAAAGCAAAAGTTTTGTGAGTGAACGGGAACGGGAACGCAAAACCATTGAAATATTCTTTTTTTCGTGCCATTTCATATTTTTTTCCATCATCATGTCTTTTTAGGGCTCTTTTGCCAGTCATTAACACAGTCTTTGATTTGTTAGGCACTTCTTTAAAAACACACTTTAGAATAATATGTATTGTATATTGTGCTATACTAAAAAATATTATAATCATTAATCATTCTTTTTTTGTAATAACTTATGCACTTTTAGATGCACATCAAATTTTTCTGTTTTAGAGAGGGTATACACAGTGCATAGTATGTGAATGTGAATTGCTCCATGATTTATTTATTTTTTTGCAGGCTGTATGATACATATAGTTTTCAGATGATCCCTGTGTTGGGTGAAGTGATCGCTGGAGACTGGAAATCATATCAATATTTGGTGGAAAGCATCCGAAAGTTCCCAGACCAGGTAACAAAAAAACAAAATCCACATTCCTTAGTGATACAACTATTTAATAGGCATAAGAGACATGGCACAATACGTGTTTAGAAGACTTTTTGTCCAAGTGCAATAATTTCCTTGTAGCTTTGATCCAAATATCTTCATTTTGCCTTAAATAAAACCGTGTTGAAATTTAAGAACTCATCAAGTAAGGGATCATTTTTAATTTTATTTTTCTTCAGGATTTCATTATTTTTCTTTATGTGAAAGCCACACTGAAATTTTGTCCATGCTAGGGATGTACCCGAAGCTGAATACTATGTTGGGAAATTAGACATTCCTCACCCTAAAGGGACAATGTCCCTTGACATTGGGACACCAATGACATGGTGATGTAAAAAAAAAAAAAAAATTATATATGAGAAGGGAGGAAAAAAAATTATTTCAATGTTTTTGCAATTATATGGTTGGTTAATTATATTGTATATAATTTGCGGGCATCAGGAAGCAGCTATCAATATGTGGTGTATTGAAATTGCTTTTGAATGCGCGCTCGCTATTACTATCCAAATTCAGATTTAGCCTTCGGGCACATCCTTTGTTTTATTTTTGCAGCTTTTCAATGCTAAAATATCCTGAAAACTCAAAAGTATTACAATATTGTAAATAACATTTGAACTATGGTAATCTAAGATAGAATAGACGTATAGAATACGTATAAATACGTATATAGAATAAAAACCTTTATCATACGTCTTCCACAGGAAACATTCAAGGAAATGATTGAGGATGCTGGTTTCTTGTGTGTCCAGTATTTTAACCTGACAGGAGGAATCGTTGCCATTCATTCGGGATTCAAGCTCTGAGTGACTGTCTACTACATACACATGAGTATAGCTTTCTCTCCAAATGAACTCTGACAAGAAAGAGCGCAGTTCTACAAACAATGGGACGACAGTAAAATCAAACACTTGTGCAACAGGCACTGGCTCTTAGGAAACTCCGCATGGAAAGTCCTTTGTTCATGTATTTATGCTGTTGGTATATTGAAACATTTCACCCTTTGAAGTGAAAATGGAAGAGATTAAAATGTTCTTTAAAGTTTGAGTGAAATGTTTTCCTGAGATATTGAAAATGTTAAAGCTGGTGGAATGTGAGCACTATTTTTATTTGTACAAGCTGGACAATGTGTTTGGTTTTCGGTCATTGGGAACCACATGCTGACCTAATAAAACAAAAAAGACAATGTTTTATTTTATCCCACTGCACAATGCAAGTTTAGTAATGAACACTCCCAATGAATTACCCTTCATTAGTATAATGCTGGGCAAGTTCTACTTCTGGACTCAATCAAATCCACACACTTTTGTATCAGTGGAACTGGTCCATAACATGAACAACATCCCTGTGATGTGTTGTGCTTGGCGAAAATGAAACAGTCAATTGTGTTTTTACTTTAATAAAACCATATATTTTTTAAAGATCTTTGTACACTTTGTTACAAAACTGTACTAAAATTTTAAAATCAGTTTTTGGTCAGAGAATATTTAATCGTCTTGTGTGCAATTACCATGTATTTACAAAGTCTCTTATTAGTGATCTCAAGAAAAAAGAAAAGAACCTCACAGACACTCTGAACATAAGACATGGCTTAAAGATAAATATATTAGTCAATAAATATTCAGAGAACATATTTCCATTTATGAAATGTGCTGCTACACAGATACAGAAATATACACAGATCAAACTCTAACCTTTAACATTTGTAAAATGATAATGGAGAAAATAATTATATCTTTAAAAAAATTAAAAAATATTAATTTTTGTACACATTTTCTTTTATACAATCTTAAGTGCTACAAACAATACGAAATATTAAATAGTGACTCAAGTACCCAGAAAAAATGCTATATTTGCAGTACATATTTCTATGCAAGGCAAGAGTAGATTCTCATGTTACGGCACTGTTTTAGTCTATGTATAAATAAAGTTATTTTAAAATGACCGCCTGTGTAAGCTGTATGGGTACATTTCATAGAAACAGTATAAAATACTCTGTAAAAACAGAAAGGCATGATGATATGATGGTGTATGTGTAAAGCATGAGTGCAATGTGTAGTTATTAAAGGTAATTATGCGGTTTTTGATACATATAAATATATATATACCACTGCATTCCAATCTCTTTAAACCATTATACTTTGGCGTCTTTCTGACAAACTGCTAGCTTAAAAAAAAAGAGCAACTTAGGGGTCAAACACTAGACATCCTACACCTTTAACCCTAGAGTAGTCAGGTTCTAATTCAACCAGTGGTGTTTTGACTGTACCCTGGAGACAAACTAAACTTTGGTGTGATATACATGTAGCTCAGTAGTCTCCATTGACAAGTATAAAAAAAAAAAAAAAAGGAAGTGTTTTTTTTTTCTTCTAATGGTCTGTTTCTGTACTAAAAAGACAAAGGCCCTGAGAGAGGAAGAGAAAGAGGGAGATGTACATATTCAAGTCCGATTTACACCTAGCTAAGTTGTTGGTGAGAATGACCCCAGCACCTGATGTGCACTCCCTCCACATGAAGTGTTCCATTTTGGTTTTTATTTCTCTAAATTAAATCATTTAGTTTACTGAGATGTACGTACATGCTTTATGACTTCTTACTGCTCGCATGCAATTCTGAATGTAAAAACAGCATTCAAATTATCTTAGCGCTAATAACATGGAACTTAGGCATAATCTAAATTGTCATAAAAACGTAAAAGTTAGTCATATACATTTAGACATTATCCCTGGTCCTAGTCCAATCAAGAAAGCATTCATATAATGATGCTCTGTATGACTCACATTTCTGAGTTTGTTGCATGAGGAAGTATGTGAAATTCAAATATAGCTGTAATGTAGCTTTGTACTTTTGCCTTCTATAACTTCTATAACCATTGTGTTGATGTGACAGATTCTGAAGGCCACAGGAATGAACAAGATCAACACTGAAAAAAAAAAAGAAAAAAAAAAGTACAATTGTAAAATCTTAATTTGAAAAGCAAACCATTTCTGATAAGTACACTCCAGAGTTTTGACAACACAACTATTTAAAAGTTTAACATTTATTGATTTTCAAGAGCCTGTGCTGTTTTGGGGTCTCCTATCAGAGCCCTGATCTATCATAAGATGCTTTGCCACCCCCTTGTGTTTCAGACACGCCAGTACACTGCGAGGAAAACAGTGCTGTCGCCTCCTCATCCTGAGGCTGCTGATAAACTTGACCTCTGCATTGTCCTGAGGTGAAAAACAAGTCACAATTCTCCTCAGAAGTCCTCTCTTCCCTCTCTAGGTTAAGTCTAGGAGGGAGCAAACATGTTTGTGGTTCTGGACCCAAGCCTAATTCACAGTCTGTATCCTCAGGAATTATGGGTATTCGCTGTGCTAGCTCACAGCAACCCTGACCCATGCATCCGTCACTGTCTGTCTGTGTGTACTGTACGTTAACCGAACAATCTTCAGCGTAATTACTAGCACTTCCTCTGTGTACAGTCATCTCTGTGTAAAAGCAGCACGGCAGTCCGTCATAGCTAACATGATCTGGAGACGGTAGCTGCTCTGTGCTAACGCTATAAAAGTTCTGTGGGGAAGCGACCGCTTGAGACTCTGCGGCCCATCTGCAGCGTCCTCGGTCTTCTCCTTCCTTACCTTTACGTTCTAAGTGTAATTTAGGTACCTCAAAACAGCAGTTGCAAGCTACCCCTTGCTCTCCACAAGGCTTCACAGAGCTGTGGCTCCTTTCTGCCACAGAGCCCTCTAGGGGCCCGGCTGAGGTAGTGCTAGTAAGTTCCCTGGTTTCCACTGAAGAGTGGTTACTACAATTGGGCTCCAGGCTGCAGTTAGACAACTGGTCCCCAGAACTGTAACACGCTCCAACTGGAGGTTGTAGGCAGTCCATCATCCCTGATACTGGGGCCGAAATGTCATCAGCTGGAGGGGCGGCAGAAAACAGCGTCCCAGCCTCCCCAGCCGATCCCCGACACGGACTCTTACTTCGGTACACGTAGGGATCATAATCACTGCTTAGCGAACTCCGGAACGTCGAACAGCTTCCATATACGCCCTGGTTGCTGACTTCCGTACAATCCAACATGGAGTCACTCGAGGAGCAGTGGCACTGACCCGAACTGCTGCTGCTGTCACTTCCAGGACAGTCTGCAAGGTAACCGCTACACACGGAGCGGTGCCCGTGGTAACAACTAAGTCCTGAGGTGCTTCCGGAGTCACCCAGACGAGAAGAGGAAGCCGGTGCCATGTGCACCACAGTAGGATACAAAAGTCCTGGCTGGAAGGGTCGACTGTGACCTTTGTGTAGTCCATTACCAGGCTGACCTTCAGGTTGTGGAAAGGTCAAGCCCTGAAAATAGTAGTGCTGGTACATGGTCTCGTACTGGGAAAAGCAGGCAGCACGAGAAAAGTTGCGTCCATGGAATTTGGGCCGTTTGAATGTATGGGTTTGTGGGTAAGCAGGGCCACGATGCTCCATGCCGCAATGGTGCGGGTTTAGTGTGCGGTCCAAATGGAGGGCAGGGTAACCCCGAATAAAGGAAGATTGTGAAGGATAGAGGCCCTGCTCAGGGTGCTGGTCCACTGTTAAAACAGTGATGGGGTTGCCATGGGGGTCCATGCTGGTCCGTGTAGGGTAGGCTGTCACTTGTCCAGCTCTGTGCACTCTTCCTGGATAATGAACAGGGAGGACAACTCTCTGCTGGCGGCTGTGGACTGGGTTTCCTGGATCCAGGCAAACGGCACCTGGGTTTCCCTTTTTTTGTTCTGGTAGAAAATAAAAATGCACAGTTAAAAAAAATAACTGAATCAAGACCCATTATTTAGACATATTTGACAAGTTTATTAGCCGGTTTCTGATGCTCACCAATAATGTTGTGCCTGCAGTGTGGACAAGTGTGGTGCTGAAGTAGCCAAGGGTCCACACATTTCTTGTGAAATCGGTGTGCACAAGGGATAACCCTCAACTCCTGCAAGTGTGGAGGAGAAGATTTGTGAGGTCAACAGGTCTGTCTTAACATTTTTGTGGGCCGCCCAGTTATTGCAATGACATTTTGAAGCTTCCTGAAATGCAATATTTGCAAACCCCAAAAAACAGATAACCATGGGCCCCAATTTTATGCTTTTACCAAGTCACAGAGCTTCTTTAGATCAGGGGTGTCCAATTCTGCGTCTGGAGGGCCAATGTCCTGAGGTGCTTCTCAATACTCAAACTGATACTTCCTCGTTTCTTTGCGCCTCAGTCCTCTAGCCCGTGACCTGGAAAACTGATCGAACTCAGCCATTTTGAAGGACATCCCAATTCTCTAATTGCACAGCGAGGAGTATGAATGAGGAGCGAGGAAGATTCCTGAGGAGTCATGAGCGAGGATATACACAGGTGTATCCTTCCCTCGCATCCTAAGGGAGAGGAGCTAAGACGCGTGGAAAGGAAACGAGGATGCACAAATAAGAAATGAGAAGCACCCCTGGAGAATTGAACTTTAACCTGCACCAACACACTAGCCAGAAAGTTTCTAGCAATCTGGAAGACCTTGATTAGCTGGTTCAGGTGTGTTTAATTAGGGCTGGAACTAAACTTAACAGGAAGGTGGCCCTCCAAAAGCAGAATTTGACACCCCTGCTTTAGATGCAAAAATACCACATTGTGCATGTGAACTGTAGATGGCGCCACCGTTACACAGCATGTCAGTGCTCAAGACGCTAACATTCTCAATCCCTTTCGAAGAGATGCACTCCTGTGCCTTCAGACAGAAAGCCTAACTTCACAGATCTCACCCACAGAAGTCATTCTCTGTCCCCAAGCATGACTCATCCCCCCTCCCTCTGCCTTTCCGCCCCGCTTTTGTTGCTTTTCTTAATCATCACAGACAAACCCTTTGATGCCATTGAGCCTTTTATATCGCCACTTCCTCTGTGCATCTAAGACGACTTGATTTCTTTGTTGTGTGCCTTTTTTTTAGCATGACACATAACCACAAAGGCGAATAAAAAAATGTCACCAGCATTAGTCTTCATATATTTTGAGACAAAAGAAGCACAGGGAGGCCAAAACATGGATGTTTAAGACAACATTATCAAAAACCTCAAAAAGGTCCATTGCCGAATAAACCAAATCAACCAAAATAAACAAACTTGAAAGCATGACTAATTTTCCAGGGTCATGCAATAGTGGTTTGGCATATTCCTTTAATCTGTTAGCCTGTAATTTGGTTTTGGAATAGATATTAGAGAACTGACAAAGTGAGGAAATTTGGCCAGTGTGCAAAACCTTTTTAATTGAGTTTTTTTATTTCCCACAAGCTTTTGAACATTTGTGAAGATATTTACCTCGCCATCGATGTATTTCTCAAGGCATATGGCACAGTCTGATGTGGAACTACTGCTCACGGAGTCTGATGCTCCACAGCTGGCCTCACGTTGACCCTTGACCTTAGCCTTGAACTTGCGTGTTTCCATCTTTTCCAGGGCCTGAATAGCCATCCGGTTCATGGAACTCTGACAGGTGGGGAAACAATTATGTACAGAAGGCATGTCAGGATTGGCAAGAAACAAACTTCTTTAAATTGTACACTGACATGAAACAAGACCGCTTCTGTGAATGAATCAAATTGCATGAGACGATGAGGTCAAAACTTTGAATTGTTACAGTGTAATCAAATATGTATCAAAATGCGTTATGGAGCCTCACCTGGCTGCGTCTTTGCTTGAGCTTTATCTTGATGAGGAGGATGAGGCAGACCAGAGACACCACAACGAAGAACGCCAGGAAGATTCCCATGTCAAAATACTCTGTGGGCTGTTGTAGACAACAACAGAAAAATGTCAGAACATTTTACAGATAAGGTGTACGCAAAAAAGATTACATAAAAAAAAATTATTACAAACTTTTTCAAATACAACTTTCTTTGTGGGACACTCATGTGATAACGCAACAGCCAAACACAACCTTGCCCTAGATGGTGTACTTTAAAGGAGATTCATTTTACGACTTTTAGAGAGTTTTATTACACTCTGTGGAATACTTTACTCTGATTGGTCAATCGCGCAATCCAGCAGTATGTTATTCCCCGATAACACCTATTACCAATTCACCTACTTATTGTGGACTGTTAAAAAAGAGTTGTATAATCTAACCTTTATAGTGCCTGTATAATCTAAACTTTATCACCTGCCTCTGTCCCAACTTTTTTGAAGTGTGTTGCAGCCATCAATCTCAAAATTCTTTATATTTACAAAATACAATTATGTTGGTCAGTGAAAACATTGGAAAACTTTTCTTTGTACTTTTGTCAGTTAAAAAAAAAGGTTCAAGAGAATTAACATGTCACAGATTGTGAATTTTATTGCATTTTACAAAATGTCCCAACTTTTCTGGAAATGGGGTTGTAGATAAACGTTGTGACAGATAAAGTTCCTACTATAACTAGCATACTAATATATTTTATTGCATGCAATACAAGTGTGAACTCTCACCCTTGGTGGTCGATGTTGGATTCTGGCTCGTGCAACTTTTTGCTTATTGACTATGTTCATCAGTTTAACAGCATCGGCTCCTTTGACATAGACCACCGGCCTCTTTAAGGGGTCCTCTGAAACCTGGTTCAGCTAGAGAAAATAATGAGAGAAAAGACATTAAGAACTTGAGAGAGAGATTTCAAGCTCTCATGCCAGACCACTTAACAAATAAACGATAGAGTTATTTTGAGTAAAAACTCTCAAAAGCAGCAGAAAACCCATTATACTGCTATGGCTTTACATCTGAAGATGCACTTAGAAAAATACATGTAATTATTTTAATGAATAACGTTTCCAATCATTATTCAATCTGCCCAATCTACATGAACTCGGTTGCCAGGGAAAAGCTCTCCCCGACAACATACACCCATGTGAAAAAGCAACCTATAGAGTCCAGACGTGGAAACTGTGGTTGGCCTTTTTTTTCTATAGAAGGGGAAAGTAGCAGTAAACCAATTGCATGTTGCAAATGTGGATGCTCAATTTAGCCTTGTAGCTCCCTCAGACTACAGCTCCAGTCTGTAATTTGAAAAACCTGAGGGAAATACCAGGGATATTTAAGCCTCTATTTCTCCCTCTGTCGTCATGTCTCTCATGTGAAATATGGGAAGTTGAAAGATAGTCATTTAAGCGTTCTTTTCCCCCTCTTATTTTTCAGGTCTGTTGGGTTTTCATTCAAGAAAAGATGCACAGACTCAGGGAAATCCTCCCGTTTCAAACAACGCATTCTCTACGTTTACACATTACAACACGATAGAAATACAGGCTCTAACAGCACACACACATCGTAGAGACGTCTTTGCGGTCTGTGCATTTTTATCTTGACGATTTACAGCATTCGCTTATCTGCAATACACTTCTAAGGTGTTTGTCACATGGAATAGAATAACATTTAACAGAAATTGGGATGTTTATGATTTTTTTTTCCTGGAATCTGTTTTCTAAAGATATTTACTAAAGATTGTTTACAACAAAAGCAAAACCTGTCGCACATTTTTAACACATTTAGTAACCCATCAGACAAAAATTAGATCACTTAAAGTAATAGCATACATTTTTCAGTTGAGGTATCACAGACGTCTTTGGCAATGTACATATGCTTACTGGGGGAGAAAAGAGAGAGAGAGAGAGGGAGAGAGAAAGAGAGAGAGAAATGAATAAGGACAGAACTAGGTTAGGATCTGGGGTAGGGAACTAGGGTAGGATCTAGCAGGTGATGATGAAAGCTTTTCCCTTAATGCTTCGCCCCGTGATTAAAACTCTCCTCGTCCTCCCCAAAGCCTTGAGGCTTTAAACTGTAATCTGTGCAACCGAGGAAGCCGAATGAGTCTGGACAGAGGTGCTGGCACTGGAATGTACAGCGCTGACTCTTTTCATGTGGTCTACACAGAAGCTCTTTTATCTCGTCTGTACACCGTTTACAACTGAACGAAGGAGAGGGGGAAAAAAGCAAGTCCGGGCCTGGTTTGGAAGAGAAAAATACCACAGTGAAAGAGAGGGGAGTGGAAAAAAAGACCCTTGCTCTCTCAAAAGCAGAGACAAAGAAAAGGACTTCCGCAGATCAGCCTTTTCCACAGACAGTGCTGAGAATAGGTGCTGCACCACGGTAGTGATTCCATTAAGTAAATGGAAATAAAGTGGTAGTGGACAACGCGCTTCTTTCAATTACCACTGAATATCTTTAACTACATTTGCATTTCTTAAAGAAAATACCAATACATCCCATCCGATTCGGTCCTAAACAGAATGTGGTACTAGAATTAGTCTGGAAGTTGTAAACAGTGTGCCAAACATGGCCAAATTACATAATTATGTACTGATTTATAACTAAACTAAACTAAAATCTTACTGATTACAAACTATTAATGAGTGTAATTTAGTATGTAGTGTAAGTATGCAAACTGGGACGCAACCACCAATTGAAGGCAATTTCATTAACAAACCGATGACATCTTTAAACACTATATGTGAGTTTTGAAGTTCAGAATGTGAGGTTTTAAACCTTCAACCTTGATTTAAGTATAAAGTAGAAAAATTAATAAATGAAAAAAATATATATATACTGTATGTATAGCACTACAAAGGATACATTTACACAACACTGATGTACTCAAAATAACGGATCCACGAAAATGACAAAAACGCTGTATTATGCTGCCGAACCAGTAGTTGGCGATGTCACTTTGTAAAGGAACACTATGCGCCTTTACACTGAACACAAAATATGCAAATTTGCGTTTTTGTTGTTTACAAAGAGATGATAACGGTTTAATTTTACTTACACTTTGAAACCTGTCTTCAAAGGTTTGTGTTTTCCGGTCCCCAAAACGCAGTTGTTGTGTAAACGAACGGCCAAAACGAATAAAAAGTTGTCCATTTTTTGTTGAAAATGGTGTCGTGTAAACTACTCTGAAGGCTGAAATTATCTACAAAAACTTGTTATAACTAACTAAATATATAGTCTCATTATACATCCATTTACAATAATGGATCCAGTTAAAATTTATGTTTTTCATACATTACGCATATAATGGGCAGGTGTTACTCTAGAAAATGCTAATATTAAAACTGGATGTATTGCTGATAAAGATCAAATTAGGTTGAAGTTGTCACATCACTGATGTTACAGACACTCACCTGGTCGATGGCATCTGGATTTTCAGAGACGTCAAAGATGACAGCTGTGGCCCCTCTCTGAACGGCTCTCTTCGCCTGTGAGGACGGTGACAAACAAACAAAAATTATTCTTCTACACTAGAAGGGCCGAAATCTCATCTAAAACTGACAATGCAGTGCTGAAAGTAAACCGTGGAAAAAGAATAAATCACTGCAAATTACCAGTGTTATTTTGGTATTTTATATATATATATATATATATATATATATATATATATATATATATATATATATATATTATCACACTAGTATTTATTAATAAATGATCTTAGCTTTTATTTTTATATGTTCAGTTTTTGATTTTGGTTTAAGTTTCAGTCATTTTATAATGTGCTTTTGTCTTCTTTTTTTTTTACTTCTTTTTTTTATTCAAAAGTTACTTGCTAAACTAATATTTAGATTTTATTTAAATTACTGATTACTTTTAATAGTTTTAGTTTTCATTTTAGTTAACTATAACAACACTGGTAATTACTGCATTTATAGGAAAAGACAACAATTCAAAATACAAGACACCGTAAGACCGCAAACCCCAAATGTTTGAAGTGGGAGCAACAGTAGGCTCCACATCAAAGTTTTTCTTCATTTAAAAGATTTGGATTCATTTAAAAGCAGCCCATTTTAAAGACACACTGCAGTAATGTGACTTTTTTTGAGCCTTAAGTAAATATTTCCACACCACGTTAAACGTTCTACCTGTTTCTCTCCCAGCCAATAGAGGTCGCTCTTACACTTCAGCTAGAGGGCTCACATGACTCAGTGTGGAGAACAAGTACTTTGTGATGGTTACAGTGGCTTTCTGTACATAACTACAGTTCAAAGCTTTGATCAATGCATTTAGTTGTGCTTTCATTGCTTCATTTGTTCACCATTTTATTGCCATCTTGATGTTCATTGTTTTATTATTTTAATAGATGATCAACATCACATACCCGGAATCGCATTTTGTTTACACTGACGGCCAACTCCACTCATGCAAAAGAGAAAAGAACAGGCTGAAAAAAAAGAAAAAAAAAAAAGAAGGAAAATAAAGAGATCAAAGCGACAATGCGCAGCTCTATAACTCTGTTATCAGAGTAGCAAAGGGATGGCACTTTTCCAAGCCCATGGCATTCTGGGTACTATGAGAGAAAGCATGGCCTTTCCACACACTGCCTGTGTACTTATGCATGTCTGTGAGTGTGTGTGTGTGTGGTAGAGACATTGCCAGTGACTGTTCAACAAACAATACATGTATCCGCAATTCACTGTTCATTTACGTCAAAGTGATTTCGCTGGAAGTCTCACGTAAAAGACCCGAATGAGAAAGTTGGTTTAGGTCGGGATTTAGTAGCTAAAGTCATCATCAGTAATTCAAATACACGTTCATTAACATCAAACGGTACATTGGATAGATAGATGGATGGAAGTTGACATTTTGTCATTTTGTATTTTGATGTCTACCACACAATGATGGGTCTGGTGATGTGGTTAGCTGATCTTCTTGATAAATAGTAACTTACAAGTCCAAATAGAATAAAACATTGGAAAATTGTTAAAAATGTTGGTGCCAACATTCATTATCAAATACATATTTCAACACGAGACTCACTGAATCCCACAGGAAAATCACAGTGAAACCGAATCCCATTCTGACTTCTGTTAATGCTTGAGCAAGAACGTGCAAGAGAACAAAAACAACCCAGAGAAAACTCATGGGACTGCACTCGTTCGTACAGCACGGAAGGGTTGGGTGAGAGGTTATGCAGCAATATTACCAAACTCAAATTTAAAATGAAAGGAAAAAGCAAACATTTTGCACATTGACCCCATTCTCCCATCTCCCCATTATTTTGGATAAAGCAAGCAATTTCAGGAGAGCTTAAAAAAAAAAATCATCATTGGAAGAAAAGGCATTTTAAAGGAGTCATCGGATGCAAAATTCACTTTTATGAATTTGCATATAAATGTGTCTTTGCAGTGTGTGGACAAAACCACCATACAATGAAAAAAATCCATTCACTCCTCTTTTTTTAATCCTCAAAAAGTCACTCAATAATCAGGCCCTTTGGATTTTCTGAGCACTATGATGTCATAATGCTCATGCTCCGCCCACGACCACTGACGGACTGTCCCGTATTAGCATATTTCTGCCCTCAGCCATTCGACACCCCCCATGGAAGAGAGGGGTGGGGTGAGCAGTTGCTCATTATCATTTAAAGAGACATGCACCGAAACAGGTCACTGTGAACAAAGCTGTTTTTGAGGAGGTAAAAAGGGTAAAAGAGTCATTTTAACTGAAGTAGGCCTATATTCCAAACTTTACATGAACACCCTAAAGAATCATACCAACTTGTGGAAAATGGATATCTGATGACCCCTTTAAGAGATAAGCCACACGATAGTCTTAATTCAATTTTGCAACATTTTATTATTCCCAGACATAACTTGCGGTCTTTGATAAGACCTGTCATTTTCATTTAAAAGTGAATATGCTTAGTAAACATTGTAATGAGAAAGACATGAGAGAATCCAAAGGAATTCATTTGACGCTGGATGAGGGAACACCTCGAGAGATGAAAACGAAGTGGAAGTTAATGACTGTTTAGGCTATGTCTTGTCAACGTTTAGATTCATACTACCGTTTAGCTGATTGACTGATCCAAAGGAATGCGGAAACAGACTGAACTCTCTCGCTCTACCTTGTTTGCTCCACATCAATGTGCTTCGAACGGTTCAGCTGTGTTTCGGCTCTTTTGAAGATGGCAATTTCAGTTAATTATTAATAGTGGCTTGATAAAAGATCTTTAGGAGTAAAATGAAGGGTTGGAGAGAGGGGTGGCTGACATAGAACAATAGAGAGAGAGAGAGAGAGAGAGAGAGCCTGGTGGAGGCCAGAAAAAAGAGACATGGAATCTACTTTGAGCAAGCGCTGCGATGTAACAACTTGCCTAACGACAGCAAGAAAAGCTTCTTAAGACAAAGCAAAGACCACCGCGCAACCTCCCACACACACACACACACACACACACACACCTTGTTCAGGTGTCCTGCAAACAATGGCCACCAGCAGTGTTGAGGAATCTACTTTGAAATTGTAGCTACTCTTTTGAATCGGTTAGCTACACAATAATCTACTTACAAAAAGTAGCTAACTACATTAAAGCTACTTAAGGGGGATGCAAAATCTTTTTAAATATAAAACTATCTGATAACATAATTTACAATTTGATAACCAGAGTCATACAGTATTTTTTCTTGCGCATTAGACTACTAATCGACAAATAATCAATATGAAAACATTAGACAGCACAATTTATGAATTTCCATGGGAACCGTGGAATGAAAAATGTCCGTTAGGATAACATTTTCGTGTTCCAGAATATTGAACGGATACATTTACACTAAATGCAAATAATTTGTTTTAAGATTTAAAATACTGCACAAGGATTTGTGCGCAGAGCCTGAAATAAGTGAATCCTTTGCATGGAACCATCCAAACAAACAATTCATTCATTAGAATTAACTGACCAGACATTATGACTGGATTCCGTCCGCATTTTCAGCATTGCAGAAATCATAGAGCCCTAAGAAGGTACTATAACTGTACCTTTACTGTAGTAAAAAATAAATGTAATATTGACTGCAAAATACGTAGTTTAAATCGCAATGAACTTATGATTGCTAGAAAGCACTACATCAACCGGTGCAATAGTGACTGTGATATCCAGGTGGGCTACAATCAATTTATAGACCCCTGAAGCAATCATCTCTCCGATTTTATGCGATTTTTCCTCTCGCTTTCTCCTCCTCGCCCCTTTTTATATTTAAGCAATCCTACACACTCTCTGCATTGCTATAATTAAAGTAATTAAGTCGTCAGAAAGCAAAGCTCTGCCATTACGCTGTAATTTCAGGTTGCCTTCTGGCCATTGGGATTCCTCAAAGATAAAGGCATACTTTCCTCATTTAGAGTTTACTTACATGTGGTAGGACTTAAAAAAAATAAAAAATTATCACCCTATATTTTCTGTGAAAGTGCCAAGACATTACTTAGGCAAGTCCTAGATTCTTGAAGGGAAAGAAAGGGAAAATAAAATAAGCATCCAAGTCAGCAAAGTACAAAACTGTGCCTACTTGGTTTCTCACAGTCTCTTCACTACTTGGGTTTGCCTGAGCTACACTTAACACGAAAATCCAAACAACACACTTAGCTTAAGTTTACACTGAGGTCCTTACTAGAACCACAGCACTTAACGCTAAATAGACACAGGCTACAGCTGCTCTTATGCTGTCATTTTTTAAGGTTATATTTCTGCTGTTGACTTGTGTCAGTGCACTGGTTGAAAACCAAAGAGGAAAAATAAGAATTTTTTTACATACAATTTACCTAAAAATGTTAGGAAGCCTAAATAAAAACACCCACAAAATGCTTTGTTGACTACATGAGGTTACTTTCCTTACAAACAAAACTACCAAGTTGCAAAAAACTAAAGGTTTCAAAAGGAGGTTTTCACAGTGATGCCATAGAAGAACTATTTTCTTAGTGTCAAAAACATTTGAATAAACTTTTTCCACCATAAAGAATCTTTTGTGGAATGTTAAACATCATACATAAAAATCGACATCAAAATATTTTTTCTTAAAAAAGAAACAGTAAGCAAACAAGTATTACATTTTAATATCACTACAACTTACTGAAATTATATACGATAATTATACAGTAGTTAAGGAGTAAAATTACTCAAACATGCATTTTACACTACTGCAAAAAGTACTGTAGTAATAATGTGTTAAAGCAGTTATCTCATGGTATTGCGTTCAGATCGATCACTAAATTGTTCGATAATATATTACTCCAAAGTACTGTAGAGAATACCATGGAATTATCATTACATGTGTAAAAAAATCTTTGTTAATTACTGATGTAACCATTTACTTGGTAAACGGTAACACATTCTCCATACTGCACCAAAACGTATTTCTTAGAGGCTGCATAAATGTGCCACACAAAACTTGCTGCCAACAAGCAGGAAGAACCCTAACCTAGAACACACACTTACACTTATGGTTTAATATTTGTCTTATGGACAAAATAGTCCATTAAGCAATAACAGCTACATTTTATAGCAACCATGAGTACAGTGTGTTACCATTTAAAACTATTTTTATGGGTGAAAAATGTTTATGAAGCTTGTAAAAGTCATGTAGTAACACAAATCACAGTACAAACCTAGTGTTAAATTAAACTTCCTTTGTCTCAGCAGCTCTGCCTGGAAGTACATATAAAATTGTTCGAGACAAACAAAAGGCATTTGGACAGAAAAATAGCTCTGTTTTCAGTTTTAGATTTGACTTAATAATAATTTAGGTTTTCCCATTCATTCATTTACACTAACAGTTCATTCAAGTTATAAACATGCACTACTATTCAAGTATTTAATTCTCTCAAGGCTGCATTTATTTTATCAAAAGTCTAGTGATACTGTGAAATGGTATTACCATTTAAAATAACTATTTTATATTTTATATTCATTACTCCGGTCTTCGTTGTCACATGATCCTTCAGAAATCATTCTAATACGCTGATTTGCTGCTCAAGAAACTCTGAAATTCTGCTTAATTTATTAGTGGAAACAGTGAACTATTGTGAACTGGACCATGTGCAACTGTACTAAGTGTCAACATGCACATCTTAAAGGCACACTATGCAAGATTTGCACTTTAATATAACGGCTTCGAAGTCATTTCGATGGTAACCGAATGGTCATTACGATGGTAGGGCGAATCATCCCGATAGCAAAGCAGGTTTGAGAGGTGGCGCCCCACCAAATCTCGCGAGAATCTCGACTTGCTCTACGGCACGACGTCACATACATCAACAACATATGAAGCAGCCTCTATGGAAGACACTAGCACGCATTTCAGACGTGAATCACGGCAGAGTCGACGAAGAAAACACGGTCGGAAGAGTGCAGAGACGGCTCTGCGTACCTGGTATTTACGACAGTAACGTTAAATACAAGTACTCCACAGCGACTCTAGGGGTCGCCGTTTGACAAAAACGGAAACTGCATAGCGTGCCTTTAAAAGGTCAGCAAATACGAATTTTCTATATGGAATTAAATGTATGCACAGATTGCGCACCCTAAAAAACCTTTTATTCACAAGCACCCTTGATTATCACTGAAAAAGTCACTTAACTATTTAAACTGAACTACTGCAAACAGATGGAGAGAGAGACCTCTAAGACCAGTCACTAAAGTTTGATCTAAAGCTTGCCTTTACTCTAAATTGACATTTAGAGTAGAGCATTCTCTCTAAAGATAAGCGGTAAATGGGTCTTAATAACATGCCTTCACATAGTCAATGGTTATTTACTGAAAAACAGGTCTTGATTTTGGCCCGGTCTGTGGACGCAGCGACCTAACTGAGATGCCAGTCTCATTGGAGGCCCCTGTTAAGTAGTGCAGAACTAATATAGGATAATTTGAGGGAAGGCACCAGAAGACCCTGGACTACAGGTCAGCTTCTTGTTCAGACCTGTTCCTGAGTTCAGTTTCATGCTGGAAGCAAAAACTGTTTGAAGGACTGAAAAGATAAGGCTAGGTTCAGGTAAGTGGTATAGATTAGGCTAAATAACCTTATAATGACATAATGCTTTTTACAGCTAATTAACAATGTTTTATGAAGTTGTTTCACAGAGGGAACATTCACCTGTTAATTAGCCGACTTTAGGGGTGTGCTGTTTATAAAATGCACACGCTAGTTCAGGTGAATAAAGCTGCCATTCATTTCATTTACGGCTAGTTTGACACACTGGATTACATCAATTCAAAAATAAATCCTAATTAATTTTCTTCCTGCGAAATGCATTGATTTCTTCAAATCACCATACCATCAACCTTTCTTCTTTCAAGTCATCCTTTCACTTTCCCTCCCCTAACGAAATCTCTCATCACTTCCAGCTCCTGTTGCATAACCAGAAAATACACTTGCATGTGCTTGTGTGTGTATGTGTGTGTGTGTGTGGGGCACCTAGCAAAGGGACTGACTCTGTCACGAGGCAAATACGAGGCCCTGCAACTGTGTAGCCAAAGAATAACTCACAGGACAGAAAGACTAGTGTTCCGTTTTTCCTGCAACTCACAAATGGACATAACATTTACATTATAAATATAGTATATTTCTAAATATAAACATGACAATATATTTAAGGGCCCAAATTTAGATCGACAGACAGACAGACAGACACTTCCACCAAGGTAGAAGCATTTTCCCCCCAAAAAATGGTAGCTGTATGGTAAAGTGTGCCGAATGCTTTGGGATACGTTGTGCCAGTGGCTCAGCTAATAGTAATACTTTGCATTCACATTCAAATAACAAACAGACTCAGCATTCTATACTTACTAGTCCATTGAATTGGTTTTAAACAATCTTTTCCTGCATCTAAAACTCCATCTGACTAGCATATTAGCTCTTGTGGATGTGAATTTCTTCTCATTGAACAGTCTCAATGTTGATTGATTGTATTAAATCAAATGGTGTTGATTTGGAAGAACTAAATGTTCCTCTCCAGATGATACCCACTTGATCTATCAGCGGCGCCTCAATGACGAGAAACAATGACGGGGAGGCTGGTGATGTCATCTGACATTCTGTGGGAGAATCCCTGTTCATTATTTCATCATTAATAGAATGAACTCCAGCTTTGGTTCCCAGCTATGCCAGCAACTTCCTGAGGGGTCGTAAAATTGCCCTCTTCTCCATTTATCATTCTCAAGGCTCCCCCCTCCTCTTTCCTTTCCCTGCACTCAACGATCAGTCAAAAAAAAAACGCAGCCACTAATTTAAAGCCCATCGGCTTCCCGCTAACTCTGGTGACTGCAAACCCTGCGCCTCAGGATGGACAACCGCTAATTAAATTTCCCCCTCATTTTTTTGCTTTCCTCTCGCTCTCTATTTGGGTGTATGTTTTGTTTTTATACCGGTTTTCCAGTCTTAACCATGCACAGGAAAAGTAAACAATCCTGTCTTTTCGATCTCCTCTCAATACCAAATTGGTATGTGAGGTATGTTGCAAGAGAACATTTTAAGTCAACGTGAATTACTGTTTCTAACCAATTGTACTTCCGTAATCTGATAAATTTCTGAGTAAACAAGAGAGTCAACAAGAAACAATGTGCGATTTTTTTATTTTTTTCTATCCATTGAACTGATTGAATTATAAAAAACTGGAAAAAAATTTAATTCAGCCAGATTGAATGATAGTTTACTAAAACAATGCCTAGTAACTATTTGGCTATTGGTTAACCATCCAACCAATGTTGATTGTATGAACAATAAATATTGTGCCGATACATTTAATTATTATTATTATTTGTAATAATATGTGAGATTATGAATCATTCACAATAAGATCACAAAATCGTTATCAAAAAGGTCCGTTTTGACTTCACGTTGACTTTAAAGGGCCTGTAAAGAGGAGCTGACATCTTCTTCAAACACATAAAACAAGAAAGAGTAGCGTTTGAAAATCGGTCATTGCGGTTTTGCAGACATAGCCTGTCCTTGTAGCTGTACAGGGGAAAAGTGAAGCTAATTGCATTTCTGAGAGGCTCAACAATGTCACGTACACCATTCAGAAACTTTCTTTTAAATGGATGTGAAACGCTCTTGCTGAGTACAGTGGAGCATTCAGAGCTTTCATCAAAGAAGTCATTATTAAGTAAGTGTGCTGTGGATTCCTTGTCAATGATAACTCAATCCAGGCGAGTTCAGATTTAATAAGGGTACCACAGCACGAGGCAAACAAACACACGCATAAGTTATCTTTAATAAAGTTAACACTGCGGGGAGACGCTCTGCTGACACGGTCTTAAGACAATCAGACACAAAGGGCTGCCCAGGGTCACAGAGAGTTTAAAAATGTGGCATCCCACAGAAGTCAGCATCTACACGATCTTTACAACCAGCGGAGCTATGCTAAAAACCTGCCTATATACTCGGACTGATGCATTGTACAGTCATTCCACTTAAATAAAATTACACACAAATTAATTACCACAGAACCCAGACAAAAGTCATGACTAAGATGTCTGACAATATTAAAATGAAATGAACCAAATGCATTCACACACAACCTTCTTAAGTTAGCATGGTAAATCTAGATTATGCTAGAATACTATTTTGTGTATGGCTTATTATTATTTGATTTTTTCAGAGAAATAAAGTCATTATCTGCTAAACCAACAATGTCATCATTGAGACCCTCTGAATATTTTATGCCAATAAGTGGCATATGTACATTTACATATATACAAATACATACTCTGTATTAATTAATACTGTGTGTGTGTGTGTGTGTGTGTGTGTGTGTGTGTGTGTGTGTGTGTGTGTGTGTGTGTGTAATTTATATATATATATATATATATATATATATATATATATATACACACACACACGTGTGTGTGTGTATAATTATATGTATATGTATAATTGCAAGTAGGCAATACTATATACATATAATTAACAATATGTGTTAAATTATTCATTAAACGAAATGCAACTGTTTTGGGTCTCTGATTGAAGAGTGCAAACCAGCGTGGAGTCGTCAGATCAGAGCTGCTTGTGCACTGCGGTGAATGAGGACAGCTGAATGCGAATGACTTTAATTAAAGGAGCATGAGCTCTCTGCCTTCATACCTCTCTAATCTAACCTTCCCTTGAAGTGGCTCTCTGTGTGTGGGGTATATTTGAGCTAAGCTTCACGAGTGTGTGTGTGTGTGTGTGTGTGTGTGTGTGTGTGTGTGTGTGTGTGTGTGTGTGTGTGTGTGAGGGAGACACTTTGTGTGTGCGTCTGCGTCTTTGTAATGGGATCTGCATTTGGTGAGCTGCGTTTCTCCTCGGGCAAACAGAACAGCAGGTTTAGACTCGGCCTATACAAGACCACAACGGCTTTCCAGCACTTAGATTAACCCTTGCAGCGGGGGGATTTACCAGAAGACTTCAAGGATTTCAAGCAGAGGGGCAGCACTTTGATACAAGTACAAAAAAACGAGGTGTCTCTCTTTCAATGAATGAAGAAATCTGATGGAAACTCCTCGCTTCCTCTCACACGTTCATTCCGTTTTTTCCACCTCGGCCTCTCATTCATTCATCTTTCTCAAGGCTGTTCTGAGAGTAGGAAACAGGAGAAGAACTCTCCCTCTTGCTCTATTGTCTCTTCTACTCCAGAGAGCTGTAATTCAACCACCCACAATCCCTCCCTGCGCTCACACGTCTCACACTTTAACAAGCGTATCTTTACCTGACACACAAGCCGGTGGCTTCGTGCACCTGAGGCTACCAGGTGTGTTAGCCAGTCCCGTTCTCAGTTTCCTACCTCCAGTTCCCCCCTGCCACAGGAAAGACAAATCGCACATGAGATCTGTTTAACATCTCAATTGTTTCTCCTAGATGGCAATGAGATTAAATGGAGTGCAAATGGAGACTTAAGGCTAGTGCAGAGATTCCCAGAGGCCCTAGTAATCTCACACGTCTCGTCTAGAGTTTCAGAAGAGATCTGTCTCACAAACCACCACGCTCAAATTTGCAAAGCTACAAAAGTCTGCAAGGTTCTGCAAAACTATTTCTCATCAAATTCTTCCAAGACCAAATTGTCCCGAGTTATGCTGTCCACATTCATTTTTATAGCTCTGTATTTTTATGACAGCAATTAGCTTCTGTTTTATTTCTCCTCAGGAATTTTAGGAGAAACATCTGAGACAAAGTTACAAGGATAGTTCACCCATCATTTACTTTCTCATTTATTTTCTGTGATTATATTTTAAAAACAATGTGTTTTTTTCTCCATATAATGAAATGAGATTCAATGATGTTTTGGACACCACTGACTTTCATTGTAGGAAACACGCTTCAAAATAACTGAAGCTCCACTGAAGAAAGTAAGTCATACATGTTAGGAGGAACAACATGAAAGAAAGTATTTCTTTGTTTTTGGTTTAACTATGTCTTTAAAGAAGTTAATTCACACATCAAGCAAAGTTAGGGTTCATCAAATATCGTCAACAGAATCTCAATGTAGCTGTGTTGATCAACGTTTATGTGAATAAAAGCCTAAAGTAAATCTGGTTATATATAAAGTGATCATGTCTCTTCATTAGACTTAGAGTCTGTTCACACTTGGCATGTTTGATTCGATTAAACCGAACCCTGGTGCAATTGCTCTGTTAGTGCGGTTCATTTGAATAAATGTAATGCCATCCGAACCCTGGTGCGCACCAAACAAGCGGACCGAGATCGCTGAAAAGATGGGTAAACGAGCCAAAAACAGGACATGATGTCACAAGATGCGACCCTAAAAAGGACAGAATGCTCACGCATACCTGTTTTTTCTAATCATAGTCACGATGTTGCCCATCACAGTTCGGTACAGGCATCAGATCCGCGTCTCCTCGCTGCAGATCTTCGTTTGTGACGGAAGTATTCCTGCCGCTGTTTTGACTCCTTTATACATTTTTTAAGCTCTTCACAAGTTCTCAGCTGGTCAAAGTACCATGTTGGCTACGCACACACAACGAGCGCATTTAGCCCAGCACACAGCAAAATCTGCTCATATAAAGTGACCATGTGTCTTCAGAAGACTTGTGTTCACACTTGTAGTTTGGTTCAGACCAAACAAAAAAAATTATAATGTAATCCTGGTCTGCTTAGCGTTCACATTGGCATTTTAACACCGAACCTAAAGTTACCAAACCTTAAGGCATATCCCTATGGTCACAACCTGATTGGTCGGCTTTTACCGAACATCCAAAACAATGCTGTGTGCGGGGATAAATGCGCTCGTTGTGTGTGCCTACATATGATGGTATTTTGACCAGCTGAGAACTCGTGAAGAGCTTATAAAATGTGTAAAGGAGTCAAAACAGCGGTAGGAATCCCTCCGTCACACACAAAAACGAAGATCTTCTGCGAGGAGACGCCGTTCTGATGCCTTTACCGAACTGTCTTTTGTCTGTGTTGTGTTCAAATTTAATTCAAACCGCACCAGAGTTCGTTTGGAAGCAGAGCGAGACCCATCTTTTCAGCGGTCTCGGTCCACTTGTTTGGTGCGCACCAGGGTTTGGATGGCAACGTTCACACGCTCAAATGAACCGCACTAACAGAGCAAACGCAACAGGGTTCGCTTTAAAGGGATACTCCACTTTTTTCGGAAATATGCTCATTTTACATCTCCCCCAGAGTTAAACAGTTGAGTTTTACCGTTTTAGAATCCATTCAGCCGAACTCCGGGTCTGACTGTACCACTTTTAGCATAGCTTAGCACAGATCATTGATTCTGATGAGTCCAGTAGCATTTCTTTCAAAATGACCAAAGAGTTTCAATATTTTTCCTATTTAAAACTTGACTCTTCTGTAGTTAAACCGTGTACTAAGATCGACGGAAAATGAAAAGTTGCGATTTTCTAAGCCTATATGACTAGGAACTACTCTCATTCCGGCGTAATAATCAAGGAACTGTGTGGCTGTACCATGAGTGCAGCAGGCGTAGTGATATGACGCAGCACCTGAAAATAGGTCTAATAGGTTAGACAAACTTAGTCCCGGTCACGTTGGAAGAAGTTACCGAGCTGGGGACTATTTTCAGGCGCTGCGTCATATCATTACGCCTGCTGCACTCATGGTACAGACACACAGTTCCTTGATTATTACGCTGGAATGAGAGTAGTTCCTAGCCATATCAGCCTAGAAAATCGCAACTTTTCATTTTCCGTCGATCTTAGTACACGGTTTAACTACAGAAGAGTCAAGTTTTAAATAGGAAAAATATTGAAACTTTTTGGTCATTTTGAAAGAAATGCTACTGGACTCATCAGAATCAATGATCTGTGCTAAGCTATGCTAAAAGTGGTACCGTCAGAACCGGAGTTCGGCTGAATGGATTCTAAAACGGTAAAACTCAACTGTTTAACTCTGGGGGAGATGTAAAATGAGCTTATTTCCGAAAAAAGTGGAGTATCCCTTTAATCAGACCAAACATGCCAAGTGTGAACAGACCCTTAAATTAAATAGTTTGATTCATATGGATCTCGTTTATGATCTCTTTATGAACTTTTTGAAGTTTTGGTGGAATGGACTTTCAATGGAGAAACAGAAATATCTCACATTTACTTAAAAATATCTTAATTTGTGTTTCAAGTTTGAATAAGTCTTATGGGTTTGGAACAACATGAGGGTAAGTAACTGAAATTTTCTTTCCTTTTTTTTTTTTTTTTAATTGGACCTGTAAAGGTCTTTATAACCCATTTTACTTCTGTAATGAAAATTATTTCTGAGTGAAAGAGTATATTGAACAAGAAAGAAAATGGACAGGGGGGAGCTCAACTTTTAGAACAAGGGTCTAGCAACACCAAAGTCAGTTCGAATCTCTGGCAAAACAAATGCTGCCAAACTGAATGCAATGCAGACAAAAATATCTGCTGAATGTATAAATGTAAAGGAGTTAAATAATGAAAATGTATTAAAAGTAAATGAGGTCAATTTTGATTTCAAGCTACACACAAAAAATGTCATCTACGCTGTTTTTTCTGCATCTATTTTCTATCCTCTCCCTCACTCCTTTTCCCTCGCCCCCCTCCATCAAGTCCTCAACTTCCTCTCAATTAGCAGGTGTGCTAAAGCTTTCTTCTCCCTTCTCTCTTTCTGTAGCTCTCCAAGTCACTCACAGCTGACCCCCTTACACAAGCCCTCCTCACACACACATAGGCACGCACACACACACACACAGATACCACCCCCCTCCAGAGTATAAAAGAGTCTTAAAACTTGGGATGGAACTTAATCCATGAAAGAAAAAGCGGAAAAAAAAGCCCGCCAAGTGGCCCGGCCCATCCCAGCATGGCACAGTGTTCAAAGAGAAACACACACATACTATTACCGCATCTGGCAGACACAACATTACACGCTCTGTTCGCCGCAACAACCTAAAGTGACGTGTCTCGCATATTCGGCTCCATTCTTTTTGGAAGGGCAGCCTGGAAAAATCCACAGGTGATTTGCGAAGTCTTTGATTTTCATTCTCTTGTAAACACTAAAACAAAATACTTCCTGGGGGAGCTCTTTGAACTGAGATACCACCATGACATTTTCTCTGGCGGCTTATCCGTCTCCCTCTCTTGCGCACTCTCGTTCCCCTCCTTTCGCTTTTCCTCGAGCTCTTGTCTTAAGCTCCCCGGGTTTCTTTTCTTCTCTCTTTAAATAGAGGGCCAGGACTGTGAAGTCTAATAATGGTCATTTTGCCTCCCATTGAAGGCTGGGTAATTCTGCCAGGCCTCGGTTCACTTTGAAACACATGACACAGGGAGCTTCCCAGTGGCCATGGCAACTCACTCAGTGGGTTCCAAAGCCATGATTTCATACTTGTGGAGGGACAGAAACCTGCCGGCCAATCGGAAGAGGCTCCGCCCACTGGGAGAGAACCTTTGACACCAAGCAAAGGAAAACCCAGTGAGATAATATCAGCAAGTTGAGGCATACACAAACATAAAAGAGAAACCCCAGAGCTAGGGCCCCATCAGCACTGCGCGCTTCAAAAACGCCAACCGTCCCCCATCCGCCCCACCCGTTCCTGCTACTTCTGGATGGTCTGCGTGTGAGTGTGCATGTTAATAATGAAAACTAAATGTGGAGTTTACATTAAAACCCAATACGTCACAATCAAAAGATGTACATTAAAGGGAAAGTTCACCCAAAAATCTCAAATTCTTTCATCATTTATTCACCCTCAAGTTGTTCCAAACCTGTATGAGTTTCTTTCTTCTGCTGAACACAAAGGAAGATATTTTGAAGAATGTCGTAACCATTTCTTTCTTCTGCTGAACACAAAGGAAGATATTTTGAAGAATGTCGTAACCAAACAGTTGATGGGCCCCATTTTTTTTTTTTTTCATACTTTGGAGGTCAATGGGGCCGAAACTGTTTGGTAATCCATATTCTTAAAAATATCTTATTTTGTGTTCAGCAGAAGAAAGAACAACTTGAGGGAGAGTAAATGATAAGAGAATTTTCATTTTTGGGTGAACTATCCCATTAACATTTCTTTCTACCAGTGTTTTTTTTCTCTTTAACTAAAACTAAAACTTAAAAAAAAAAAAAAATGTGATAATTGAAAATTGAAATAAGATAAAATATGGACAAATGGAAATTTAAAAAATACTTAAAAAAAAAATGAAATAAATTAAAACAATATAGAATTTTTTTTTTTATAAAAAAAAACAAGAATTTAAATATTAATAAATGCTATAATATGTAATATTAAAGCTATATATATATATAAATATAAAAAAAAGTATAAAGCACAAAACATTACTAAAACGTAAAATAAAATTAAAATTAAAATTGAAAATAATTGAATTATATATAAAATAATAAAAGCTAATTCAAAATATTAATAAATGCTATAACAGTATATAAATTATCCTAAAATAACACTGATTCCGACATCCTAAGAAAAAAGACAACGTTTTAGCTTCAAAATCAATACATTTCTGCATCAAAATCTTTGCTCTAGTGCTGCAGCTTCATCTCCCTCTGGTTTTTAATCGAAGTGACTCGAGCACTGTGCAGTCAAGCAGCAGGTGGGTGGAGGTGCTTCAAGCCGCCTCCGGCCTGCGTCAGGATTTAGCTTCCTTTCTAGAGCAATTACGCCACATAAAAAGCAATGTTCCAGCTCATCAAAGAGGAGTTCATCAAATGGTGATGTACGAGGAAAACGCACATATGTGTGGACACCTGGAAGCTGATTCAATCACTTTCCCTTAGACACAAATGAAAGGCAAATGTGCGACAAAAATAAGTAGCACAACTGTTTTCAACACTGATAATAATAAATGAGAATGATAATACAATGTTTTTTGTTCTCAAAGAGCACCAAATCAGCATATTGGAGTGATTTGTAAAAGATCATACGACACTGAAAACAGGAGTAATAGGAATAAATGATATTGCACAATATTACTGTTTTTACTGTAGTTTTTACTGCAGCCTTGCTGAGCATAAGATGTTAGTCATATTATATATTCAGGCACTTCAAAGTTCAAAGAATATCATGTTTTACCATACCATGATACATGTCCACTTCCACCAAGTTAAAGAACTTAAATCAGAGAAAAACAGATACTATTTGGACTTGTTTCTCACACCCACACACACACACACACACACAGCCATGTGGACTGATGCAATGGGAACGGGAAGACTCAGTGTGCTGCAGTGGGGAGATGAAAGGACAGAACCCCTAGGCCGATTTTGCATGTGTCAGAGCAGAGCACTGTTTGGGAAAGAAGGATATCATGCTGGCAAGGAGACAAAAAAGAGAGAGAGAGAAAAAAGAGAGAGACCAACAAACAGATCAAGACTGCCTTCGAAAGAGAAGGAACCTGCTGGGAATGTATGAAGTATATTCACCACAGGAGAAACAACAAGATCTGTGTAAGATACACAAATAGGAGACAAGTTTCACTGCACTTGAAGATGAAAAGTTCTGAGGAATAAAAGCTAAGCCACAGATGGAGAACTTTGGAGTTAAATTGGTACATAATTATACAATTGTAAGAACATTTGTCATTCGTTTCTTTCTAAAACTTGGGGGGGGTGCCAATTCAATCTGTAATTGATGCATCTGTAATGTCATCAAAAATAAGTAGGGGTGAGCACTAATAGTCAAATATTCAATCCGTAATTATTATTCGAAAAATAAAAATACTATTATAATTTTGCTACATGTTGCTTTGCTGGCTGTAAATGCAGTAAAATCCTAAGCACACAAACTAAAATACATTGGGTGGCGATGTGGAGCGTGTAAACAAGTTTATTGTATTTTAGCACAGAATGTCGTCTGCCTCTAGACGCGATTTTACTAAATAACCTTAAAAAATGGAATTACTTTTGATCAAATGGATGAATATGTCATATTCGAATATTTGTTTTGTTTTTTTATGAGCCCAAATATTCAAATACAATATTTAAAACAAAACAAAATGCCCATCCCTAAAAATAAGGGGGGTCTTCCTCACTAATATTTTCTGCCTTACAAACAAATATGGCTAAAAAAAACAGAGCTCACTTAAGCCCAAAGCATACTTCAGCTGTGATGAAGTGTGTAAAGAGTGATACAAAAGAGTAAACAAAGCAGCATATCCTTTCTCCATCATTCTTGTTCTAAACTTTGCGTGCAATGGCAGATCTTGAGGCTGCTCGATTATGGCAAAAATCATAGTCACGATTAGTTTGGTCAATATGGAAATCATGATTATTGGTGGGCGATATGATCAAAGTCTTATTTCAGGATGAGTAATTTTAGTTATCAGTAAAATTTCACAATTATTGATAGGCTACTTCAATCTAAGTAGCTAAGAAAACAGTCAGCAAAACAATAAGGAATAGAGAAACTAATTACAAACAAAATGGACGAATCTAACAAAAATGCAAATGAAATAAAAAGTGCTTGAAGTTTTTCATGAAGATGTCCTAACAGTAGTATTCAGATAATAGCCTAAAACAGAAACTGAACAAAGTAATCAAATGTAAAATAACACAGCATAGTCTTCACTGTATACATTAAATATAGATTAATCCTTATTAAAGCTACAAAAGTTATTCATTCAAGAGCAGCGAGTGCTTTTGATTTTTGTCTTTTGTTGTTTGATTAACATTAATAACACAGACTAATGCATTAATACTGGGCTGCTGTCACTTTAAGAATAAATTAACGGATCCAATATACTGGTCGTTACGCATGCGTTTTCTTTCTCACCTGTTTACATTCACTTCAGACATAACCGACTGCGTTTGCAAGGATACTTACCAAAACAGCATGTTGACATTTTTGTGTGTTGGCTATTTGACTGTTTAGGCACGAATGCGAGGACAATTAAGTACCTGAACAGTTATGTTCCCTCATGACATCACATCCTTGCAGTTCAAAACAGGCTTCTTATTGGCTACTGAGAGAATCAGTGCAAGGAATTAGACTCCAGGTCAGACATGTACACTGTACATGAATAATCCATAAACACTTCCAAACTAGTTTCCTGAGGATTCCCAATGAGAAGATCCACAATTCGATGAGACTAGTATAGGTCAGAAAGAATGGTGCAACAGAACAAAAGAATGAGCAGGAACAAGAGAGGAAGCTGGAGAGGTGGGAGGTGAGCAGAGCGATGGCTCTCTGCGGACAGAGACAGGAAATGAAGGAAGAAACTGTGTACATATACATGTCAGTGGGGTATCTCCGTCAAGACCTTACACAAATTGGAGAAGCCCACATGACCTTTTTTCAAATATACACAGAGGGCAGGGTGTGACAAACCTTAGCCACTCACATCTTTAAAGCAAAGACAAACCATTCACGCGACCCACTGCACGTTACATTGTGTTGTTGATCAGAACAGATTTTTGTTGCTTTAAGTAAAAAAATTGTAATGCTATTATTCAGGGTTTCAAACCAGCATACACTTTTATTTATTTACTCATGTTGTTCCAAACTTGAATTCATTTATTTCTTTGGAAAACAAAAAATATGTTGGAGAATGTTGACAACCAAACCGTTTCAGTTCCTATTGACTTCCATCATATTTTTTTGTTCATACAATGCAAGTCAATGGGAACTGAAACTGTTTGGTCTTCCACAAAACAGTTATTCATACAGGTTTGGAACCGTAAATGACAGAATTTTCATTATTTGGGTGAACGAACCCATTACAACACTACACACACAAACCAGAGTGACAGACTCTCAAATCTGCATGGCTCAATGTCCATGAAAAATTGCATTTACGCAGACTGGGAAACAAGCAAGGATGTTTCAGTCAAAATAAAACAAAAACAAATGCATTTCTAAATAATGAAATGAAATGTTAAATGCATCCTTGCTGAATTAAATGAAATTCTTTTCAAAAATCATCACTGACCCGAAACTTATAAAGGGTAGTGCACATTTCAGACAACAGAGAGACAGTGAAAGGAAAAGAAAAACAAAAATAAGGGCAGAGGTGGCACAGCAGGGATAGACTGGCACAAGCGGGTCAAGAGGACACTGGTGAGACTGGACAGACACTGATGCTGGGACTAGAATGAGAACCCCAGCTGAGCGCGGGCCTGTATCAGAGGCCCGATTACGACAGCCAACTCTCTAATTATAGCACTGGCACAAAAGAAGGGGAGGATGTTTTTCTATCCTATTATTATGAAAGAAAAATAGATGGAATGTGTTTTCCCCCCGTTCACCTAAAGTGAACTTTCCGGAAATCATATCTGTTGATATTCGAAATTAATTTTTCCAAGTGCTATTTTTGTGTTGGTTTTATGATAAGCTGAAATCTTAACTGATGCAGGTACGCATCACAGGACAAAGAATTGTTTGCGCACTTTATTTATGTTCCTTGGCAAATGTTGTCTTATTAAAGCAACAAGAAAAAATGTGTATACTGACATAATACAATTTAAGAGAACTAAATCTGTCTTAACCCTATAAAGACTACTGTGGATATGCAACTTTCTAAAGCCTATAAATTATCAATATGACCAAAACTTTTTGCTGAAAAAACCTGTTGTACACAATCTTCTACATGCCTTCTGTCATCTGATTAATAGTTCGTTCTTTTTTATCAAGTAAAAGGCCTTTTAGTATAATTCTAAAAACAGAATTTTAGAATTTCATCAACTGCATTAAATTGCATATTTTTGCATATGCAAAAATGTTTCCTCCTCAAATATGAGCTCCATATTCTCCTATATCACTACATGAGCCATAAAAGCCTGATGTATCAAATATGATACTCAACAAAAAACACATAATGCTAAAAAAATTTTTTATAAAGGTTCAATAAATTGTTCCATTAAAAAAATATATATACATTTCATTTGTCAGGCATTACAGGGTTAAGACAGCAAAATCATGAGAAAAAAAAAAATAAATAAAAAAAAAATAATTCGCAGACTCAAAGCAATTCCCATATGCCAAGAAAACAGCAAAAACTTAAATTAATATGCTTATTATTAAAGAACATCTCAATGAGAATTCAAAAGGGAGAATGTATTATGTGTAACGTTAAGCCCATTCCAGCATAAGGCATGGGAAAATATTTAGCTGTTTTGCAGCATGAGCGTCCTGCTGAGAATTAATGTGTGGAAATCCTCAAATTTCCACATAAAAAGATCAAACATGCAAATAGATACTGGTGTCTTGAGACTGCAGAAAGCTCAGCCAATTAGGAAACGCTTCATCTGCGTCTGGATTTGTTCATTGTGTCTAAAGAGCAACCCATGGAAGCCAACACCACACTGAAAGTATTCTACCATGTGACATCACAGCAGTTAAAAATTTTTTTTTTTTTTAAATCAGGTGACACTGTCTGGGTAGTATATCAGTCTTGAACAACACAACCATTCAACAGTTCCTGCAAAACTGTACAACACCAAGTGGAGTTACAGCAGTCTGGTTTGGCACAGATTGCCAGCAGACAATAGAACATGAAAATCTGCACAAAAAATGATGGAAAGATACTATTCTAATTCTGACGTGATGCAACCTGAATCATAATGATACCGTGTTCGTTCGTTGGCCAGAGGAGAACTGGTCCTCCGACTGAGCCTGATTTCTCCCAAGGTTTTTTCTCCATTCTGTCGCCTGATGGAGTTTGGGTACCTTGCCACTGTCGCCTCTGGTTTACTTAGTTGGAGAAACTTAATATTCCAAAATATCTGCGATCTACCAGTACTGACGCTGCTGTACGAGAACTGAACTGAGCTGGACGTTGACATAATTTTTTGCAGAACTGCTTTATAGATGAAATGGACTAATTTAAATGAAATGCATGAGCCGAAAAGCATCATTTTCATGTTATCAATGTAAAGTTGATTTGAAACAATCTGCATTGTCCAAAGTGCTATAGAAATAAAGGTGACTTGACTTGTCTCTTTGCCTCATTTAGGGAAATATATTAGTATAGTATTTACAATAGTATTTAAATGCCTAGAAACTGGAGACATTTATGAACAGAACTTTGAACAAATCTACTACTGAGAGTAAACGTTGAGCAGTGTCCTTACCTTGCCCAGTACAGTAAGACAGCTGGGGTCCAACTCGGGCTGCTCCAGTTTGACCACTCCAACCCAGCCGTATTCGTACAAGTCCTCTTCATCGTTGTTGTTACACAGGCCCAAAGGGTGCATCTGCAAGACAAAAAGAATCTTCTTCAATATCTCCTTCCAAATTATATCTGGCCACACACTCTCCCCCATTCCCAACTAAACAGATTTCAGCTTTTCTGAAAGAAGAAGAGATGAAAGAAAAATGTCTTTAAGCTTTGAGAAAGGTTAAGTCAAATGCATTTTTTAAATACAATTAAAAAGAAGTTTAATATTGCAATGCAGAGGTGCACCTTTAAGTGATAAGCATTAACCAGACCATGTTATTGCGCCATAACTTCACTTCCTTTATAAACTGCCCTATATTGACGTGCCACGCCACACCCACAAGCCTGTGAAGGTGTGGAAACTCTAAAAGGTATGAGTGGAGCAGACGTGATCATTAAAGTCGTTAGATGTGCACCGAACCATTCAAAATAGCGGACAGTTTGGATGTCTTGCAGATTCTCTCCTCTTGGCTCAAATCCCATCTTTAATTTGTAGTAAGTGTGAAATGTAACGCTTTTGATGCGTTGAAAATTTACAACATGGATGTTTATCAAATGAAAATCTTCAAGGAGATAAAACTCTCCTAAAATGAGAAAACTAGGTTAAATATTATACAGCAATTACATAACTGCTGAATGAGGCCACTCATTGTTTGAGGATGGCGATTTATGACTTTATTAGTGCCATTAGCTTTAGTAGACGACCATTTCACAGACATGTTGCTGGATTTTTTTATTAAATGAATGATAGCTTAAGCTCTGCTGGCCTTGCATTCAAAGGTAAAACCGATGGTAAACCTGATTAAAACTCCATGACAACAACTGATTCATCTGCTTTGACCTTAGTGACCTGTTCTCTAGCCATAGCTGAGAGCCTCTGGGCAAAAACGAACAAATTGGATTAACACTGAAAAGGCTGATTATCATCTTAACTCTTGGATCAAAAGCCACATCAGCTCCCAAGAGGCCTTGGATTCCACATTTGCATTTAAGTTTACTGATGTTGTGGCATTTTATCTTACTAGACTGGCGACATATTAAAGTAGCACTGTAGGGTGACACTGATAAACTAATTCCTCATCCAAAAATTCAAGATTATGTTAAGATACAGTGGTTAAATGATGCCTTTTCTAATCAGTGACCATCTACAAGCAAAGCATTCTTTTAATGCCTTGAGAACCTTGCATTTCAATGAGGATTGTTCATTGGATTTAACTGCGGTTTTGCAAAAGTGGCTTGTCAGGAGAAGTTAATGATGGCAACCACAAATATGGCAACAACAACAAAAAAAAGGCTGCAGGACATGGCTTGTTTTCTGCAAACACATTTACTGAATTCTTTCTTAATTTCTCCTGTAGTTTAGACTACTTTTCTGGTAAGCACTGAGATTCCTTCCTAAGCAACTACCTAACTGATGGTTGTTTCGTGTAACTGCACTCCCATTTTTCAACACGCATGAACCAATACTCGTGTTAACCCACGAGTACCAGCATTTCCCTCCAGTTCGCCCCAACAAATTTCCCCAGTTGGTCCCCACGACTGGGTGAATGCCCAGTTGCACACTTTTCTCCAAACCACGGTCCCCCATCTCTCCCTCTCCTTTTTCTGTCCATCATTCTGTGCTGCACCCAACCATCTCTTCTTTTACCACCAAAAGGTGTCCCTTGTTCAGCTCCGCCACCCTCAGTGCCTCTCATCTATCAGTCTCCTGTACAGCCGTTCACATGTGTATCTCCTTTCATGGGCAATACTCTCAATGAAATCACCATAACAACAGGCAGCCAAACTTCTCATACCCAGTTCCACCTTAAGCATGAGCAGAATAAAAAAAAAGGTCAGATTGGTGCAGTACATAAAGTGCTGCAATGGCGTAAGTGATTCTCAATGGAGCTAGCCATGCAAGTTATCTCTCTATACATGGAATATGGAGGGCTGCCAACGTGACGCTTTTCTCCCCCCTTTATTTGTTTGTTTGTCTTTCGCTTGCACTAACTGATGATGATAATTATAAAGGGATGATATGTGCGAAGAAAAGCATGCCCTGCTTAATAATAGTAATAGCAATATTTCTCAAAACCACGTTTGAAAACAGCAAATGGATAGATGAACAAACACAAACAGGTTTTTTTCCCTCCTCGCCTTCGAATGAGGGTTGACCTGATTTGCCGTTGGTGAGGGGATCGGAACAGAATAGCCAGTTTAGGCCTTACCCATCTCAAAGAAAATCAAAATGCCACTCACACCACACACAAACTTTGTCAGGCGCTCAATTCACTGGTGCTTTGATCATCAAGTGTTTCAGCCTCCTCAGTAGAATCAGTCCAGGTAGCAGAGTTTCTATTGCACCTTCATTTTTAGGGTTTTTCTCTGATGTGTTGACTGCGTTTGATAAAACTATTGGGGGCTTCAGAGAGTCCTGCAATTGAAAAAAAAAAAAAAAGCAGTATGCGTGCGCGCATCTGCCTGGGGCCAAAACAGTGGGGGCCAGCTTAAACTCAACTAAAACTCATAAAAATATTTTAGACCACACTTGGTTTCTTTCACTGCACCAAATAGTAGGGCTGGGTAAAATGCATTTTTTATCTAATCACAATCTTCATTTAAATAATTGAACAATTTAAATATGGTTTCTTAAAGTCCCAAGATCAATCTTTTGCTATATAGGCTAGTGGTCGACCGATAATGGTTTTCTGATGGCCGATGCCGATGCCGATATAAAGCCGATATTTTTATATATATTTATTTTAATCAATATTTAATAAATTAGAAATAAATTAGAAAACAAATCTTTAAAATAAACATGCTTTTATACTTTAGATGGCAACTTCTTGAATCTGCAATCCTATTACAGTATTTTTCACAAAGTAATTGTTTAGAAATATATGAATATGTGAATAAAAAGAATGTAAACACTGTAACAGGGCACTCAGTAATCTGGTAATTTCGTGCTGGAAAAATATTTTTTCAAATAAAGACAAGGTAACACTAATTTTACATACAGCACAGTGAAAACGATATGAATATGACACAGTGAATATGACAATCAGAAAAACTTATCGGCCGATGCCGATATTTCAAAAATGCCAAATATCGGCCGACCACTAATATAGGCTATACTAATGTGAAGCCACAAATACAATAGAACAAAGATACAAATGAAATAAACACTGCTTGTTTTTCATGTTTTCATGTTTTTCAGGTCTTCTTGCGCTAGAATGGTTCAAAATTGCTAGAATGTTTAAACTGACAGGACATAAAACGCCTACAATTATGAACTTTCACTTTCATGCAATGAATTGCAATTCCGTCATGAAAACTTTCTGAGAGATTTGCATGGTAACGGTAATGGATATGGCAATGTTAATCTATTTGGTCTTGGCGGAATGGATCTGCTACGCTGCTACTGAAGATGCAAGTACAGAGCTCTGCCAATACATTCACAGAGTTTGCTGTGAGCATGTAAGACATGCTGCTGCTGCACATGTAACATTCATGAAATAACCCCCCCATAGCAGATCTATGGAGCTGGGGAAGGTGGAAGGTTTCTGAAAGCACGCTGCAGACTGCTGTTGAGCCGCAGCTCATTGGCAGCTGATGCAACGGCAACCAATCAATGTAGATGACGATGCAATCGCTACCAAATGAGTTTAGGACCTATCAGCCTGCACCATCTAGAATTTCATTCCAGAACTTGGTATTTAATTTGAGAAATCACATGCGTCTCGAACCGTGGTGCCTGGTCTGTACGGATCAACTATGATCCCGACTTGACATCGCACATCCTGTGATGTGACTATCGCACTGCAATATCGATGCTAAAACGAAATATCGTGCAGCCCTAGAAGGTACTCATTTCGGACAATTTAGTGATTGGTAGAGACACTTATTTATTTAACTGTTGTAATTCAAATCAAAATGATCAAGTAAATACAGTTTTCATCTTCTGAAATCCATGTGAATGGAGAAGCCAGGAGCCATTGCTGAGATGCAATCCCACATTACATAAGCAAAACTGATTCAATGAGATGATAAATGACCAAATGCATTTCAATAAAAAAGACAGTTGACTCAAAGGATGCAAGACTCAAGGACACTAAACAGAGCTGGTCTAAAATCAAACTAGCAGATAGTAGCCTAAACATTTTAAAAACACACCCCTTCTTATCAGCAAAGCTGACCTAAACGTGTTGGTACACAGAGCAAGCGTTCATGGATCGTGGCTGTGGTCCAGTAGTAGAGAACACAGAACAGATGAGTCGCAGCCACAGGCATGGCATTTAGGTCAAGGCCAGTATCAATTTCACCCACAACAATCGAAAAGCCCAGCTAGCCCGAGGGTACGCTCTGCTATCAAACTCAACTCCATAACCCACACTACAACCACTCTCACTGGCTTCAACTGCATGTAACCCGATACCAAGATTTTTCATAGCTAATTTATGTCCTCTGATTAGTGAGTATAAAACTAACAAACCTACTTAACCGCAACTATAATCTGACACGGAACACATATATCATTCACGCCAACAAGGCCACAAGTCCATGGACTTCAAGCTGAGAAAGTTTCGTGGAAAAAAATATTTCCTTCTGCAAGGGGCAATTTCTCTCCTTTCTCATGCCGCTGGTCTCACCAACCTCCCCCCCTTTCCCAGTTCTGACCCTGTGCCCGTCACCCAGCCCCCACCCCCTGCCGCGGGAGTGTGGAATAGTTCCTGGAATAACAGACCATCCTGCCAGGAGAGGTGGGGGAATATTTGATCAAAGCCACAAGCGGGCTTCAGAACCCCCCCCCTCTTCCCGGGCCCACAGCCACTTAGAGAAACTCTGTCCTCAGCCGTGGCTCTCAGGGCAGCTTTTCAAACAAGGCCAAGAGCCTTTCAAACAAGCAAGAGTGCTGGGAGTTCTCAGTGCCGAGCTGAGCTAGCAAACGCCATGTGCACAGGAGCCTCGGACGTTTGCTGGCTTCCCTCTCGGTTTGTATTTTGGCAGTTGACAGAGACAGAGTGGGATACTTCTGATATACAGGGTTTAGAAGACATAGTGATCAATAATAAACCATGTTTCCAAGTACTAGAAGCAGCTGACACAGTTTAACTCGCAAAAAAATGTGTTTACCAACTATCAGATCATGGTAGAAAAAAAAAAAAAAAAAAAAAAACCTTATTGACCGTTGAAGAAAAATCTAGTCCTTTTAGGCCAGAAACATTCTTTACACACAGACGTGAGAGGTTAGTCGATTTGTAGTCCAGTTTTTTTTTTTTTTTTTACATTTGGTCAACAAACACAAGAATGTTTTGGAAAAATCTAGAAAAAAAAATGTTGTTTCATATTGTCCAGTCACAGTCAATGGGAAACAGAAAATTAAAAGCGGATTAATAAATCCTAACACATCATATTCATACATCACATATATACACAACAAACAATTTTAAAACATGCATCTGCTCAGAATGATACAAATGCAAAAGTGAACTACGCTGCTACAGTCAGAATTTCCAAGTCAAGTTGGGAATACAGTCTTTTTATAACAACGCACTGAAAACTAAAAAATTCTATTAATTTAATATTTTTATATGAATTATTTTTATTATGTTAAATGTAATATAAATTATATTAATTAACAAATAATGTACATTAGTAAATTAATATTTAAAACTGAATATAGGTTTCATTTTGCACTTTATTCACTAAAGTGAATAAATATGTCACGACGAAATATCGAGTAAATTGTGATAATGAACACTGTTTGCAAGCCAAACAACTGCATCCACAGAGGACTTGTTTTTGCACTATGAGAGAAAAGGGATGGAAAGCATTTCACGTCAGTAACCGTAGCTTAACGCTGTCCATCAGTTGCGCAGGCGTGTCCTTTGGTGTAGACCGGGAGGTCATTTTCTCTTTAACCCTACGTGGATCCCTGCTGTTGCCGTTGGTCCCTCTCAGCTGTTACATATCTCTAACATTTCCTCATCTATAAAACTGGAAGGCCGTCTTGTAATCAAATGCCCACACATAGCGGGAAGAGCTTTGCATTGGGTACACAAGGCAACCCGGCCAGTTTCCTTTTGGCGCTGGTCGTCTGAACTCCCACCTACTATCCAAACAGAGGATGTGCTCACAGACTCCAACACTATTCTGGTTTGTCTATCGGAAGAGTGTGAAATACTGGAATGGGACAGATGCCTACAGCTTCTCCTCTACTTGCCCTGGACTATTTATCTTTCGCCTTCTCCCTCTTCGCTTTCATCCCACAGCCATAAAGTTGTCGGACATTTATAATATCACACTCCGATAGCAACGTGTTTCTAATCTGCAAAAGAAGCAATAATCAAAACAAAATTTATTAAAACGGAAGGAACTCAAAAAGCAAAGCAAAAAAAAAAAAATGCAATTGCAAAAAACTTGGAAATATCTGAAGTTTGAGCATGCAGAAATCAAAACCTATTTAAATATACTTAAAAAGAGAGATAGAGGGGGAGAAGAGGAGGAGCTTGCCGCTCTGATTGCTTGTGTCTTCTCATTTCCCAAGCACTGGAAATAACTTCAAAGGGGATCGCAGCCTTGAAGAGAGCGCAGATAAAGTTACAGTGTGGCAGCTGGAGAAGCCTTGCAGGTGGGGCCTGCTCTGACGGTGTAATATTATCTCATAAAGGGAGACTGGGCCCTTTTTCAAAGGAGGCGACTTCCTCTCCTTTGTCGTCTAGACAAAAACGATGGAACGACAGTTGCAAAAGTCACCTCTGGCCAACAAAGACTCCAACAACTCTTGCCCAGAAACCATGTACGTACCCAAGAAGTAAAGCACACACTGGAAAGTAGATGACATCATGAAGCACCAACCACAAGCATCTCAGAACTGTTCAAGGTTTAGAGAACAGGTTGTGCATTGGTGGACAATTCGAGGACAATTTGCTTTTATTATCTTTACAACCAAGACATCTGCACACACTTAACCAGGTACAAATTTTATTAGTTTAGGCAAATTGTCGGGAATAAAAGCCATGACCTTAGTGTTACCAGCATGTTTGAGCCACAGGAACACCAGAAGAGTCTTGAGACCTCTTATGCCATCTCACTGAAAACCATTCACACACTGTCCCCCTGGCGACGACATAAGCAAACAAATGGTCCAGTTCAGACTGGAGCGAACACTTAATATCGTGTAAATACTAAAATATGCATCAAGCCACCAGGGAGGACAGCTTTAGCAGAGGGGAAGTGACTGGTGAGTCTATTATAAGACTGTGAGTAGAGATTGAAACCATCAATGGTGTGAGAAAGATCTCTCTTATGGCGATGACTATTACTCAATAAACAAAATGAAAACTACAGTTGAATAGGAACATGATGATCATGAGAAAAGACAATGGCTGCAACTGAAATGGCATACTTCCCTTCTATAAAGAGATTCTCAAGTGTGTATGCAATGGACACTTTACTATCCCATGAGGCCACGGAAAAGGATTTGTGAATGGCAGTGAAGCAACGTAACAGAGTGGTAAGTCACATGATAATGACAACATGGCGAATATAGTACATTTGGATTAAGTACTACCCGCATTCATAGTTAATACTATATAGAACATACTAATATAAGTGTTTATATAAAATAAGTACCTACTCAAGAGAGTATGCCATTTTGGATGCAGCAAACATAAGTTGGACTTAAATCCAATCATGCAAATAGTTTTTAACAATATCGAATTCAGAAAAATGTAGCAATTTTCAGGGCTTAGTAAAGCTATGCTGTTAGTAGTTCATGATGTTCAATCAAAGCAATAACAGAGTGTGACGCTAGCAAAGTCAAGGTCAAATCACTACAGTAAAAATAGCCGCTATCAATATGAGGGGTATTGATATCGCTTTTGAATGCGCGCTCGCTTTTCCTTTTGCTTTCCAATTTGTGATTACACATACTCTGTGTGTAGGGAGCACCTCAACTGGCCACACATTTTACAAGATATTTATGAATGACGCTCAGGATCTGTTGCGCACCAAATCCTCCGACATCGTCCTTTCAGTCATCTCTCTTTAATATCTAAGTGAAATCACATAAGTGAAATCATGATGTACTGTAATGTAACCGACTACCGCAGCAAACCTAATCATGTCCCCTTTTAATTTTCTGTGTTTTTCATGAAATCAGAATTAGGCTTTATGCACATCCCTAGTCTCTACCGTCACTTTTGATCAATTGAATGCATCCTCACTGACCCTAAACATTTGAACCGGTGGATAAATGAGTCTCCCAAATTCATAAATGTAAATCAATATCCAATTATAATGAAATAAACGTATAGAATTATAAAAAATTAAAACATCAATTATTGAAATTGCAGGTTTTTTTCCACCATGCAACAACTTTATCAGTTCACAGCCACTTTAAACTATTCAATCTGAAGTGCCACATCAGGGAAAGTAAGAAAACCTCATGACAACAACATTCACACTTCAGCCTGTCATACTCCAACCTCTAGGTGCAAAAAAACAAAAACAAAAACCAGCATACGTCGAGGGTTAACGTGACATGATTTATGGGCAAGGAAGGCAAAAGTGCATGCCAGAATACTACCACAACTGCTCTTGAAGTTCAGGAGGCGGGTAAATCTGTACCCGGGAGGATTGTAGTCATCAACACCTAGCCTCACCGATGCCTTTGAAGTCCCTCCCTCGCTTTGAAGGTCCCGGCAAAAAGGAATGCCTGCACAGGGCTCTTGGAAAGCCCCCAGAGTTGTGGAATGCGGAGCAAGCCGCTGCCCGGCCTGCTGGAATGCGATTAGAGCGCTGGAACAGACGAGGGCTCTCGCGCCAAGGAAAGGCTGCTGCCACCACCAATGGCACGGCACTGGCCCACTCATTGCAAAAAATATTTCATAGAGAAAAAAATGGGTGAGAGAGTGGCAGGGGTGGGTGGATTGGTTGAGCAAAAAAAACAAGGAGGTCACCAAAGAAAGAGGCCAAATGTTAAGAACTTCAATACCGTAATGAAATGTTTTAAATCCAGAAAGCGGTTGATCAAAGACAATTTGTGCCTTTGAAAACAGAGACAAAGAGCTGACAGAAAATTACAGACTTGAAAATTACAAAGAAATATTTAACTGTAAAAAAATAAAAATCCATAATTTTGAAAGCTTCAAGTGAATTTGAAATTCTGAAATCTAAAATATTCTACAATATTATAGCCTGATTATAATTTTCATGTTTTGGCCACTAAATCGTCAATATTAAAATTATATATTATTTTGTATAAAATTAAAAGTTAAACAATAAAAACTAAAATCAATCATTTTAAATGCTTCAAGTAAATGTAGGCATCACAACATTATAATGTACAGTATGAGCTCTACACGAGTTGATATTGTGCATCTGTAGTAACAGTCCCAGAAACAACACACACCGTTTCTTCAAAGTCCTTTTGGTACAAACATCTGCTAAGAACATAAATAATAAATGAGAAAACTGTGTCACTATAAAAGCAAGTAATACACCTCCATATTTCCACTGGCACAGTCACATCAGGCCAGACTCGAGCTGATCCTTCCCAGAATGAGTAGACTCACTAATCATATTTCCATAGCTCTTGGGTTTTACGTGCATTATGAAACAAGTTTCTAGTGTCTTGTTGTCAGTCAAACATTCCAGACGAACGAGTACTTGTGCTTATCAAGTGCTTGTTTGTGTGGAAAACAAAAAACTATGCCTTTAAAAACTGATGCGTACATACAGTCTGGACAATTCTATTTATACACACGCCCTCTCTTTCACACACATACCACACTGACCTTAACGTCTTACCACTTAAACGAGTGCTGAGACATTGGGTCGGCTCTTGAAAGAGGGAAAGTAAAGCTGGAGATGACTGGGCTGATCCAGAGAGCTCTCTCTTTAAAGGTCACTACCATATAGACCATCTCTCCAACTGTCTCTTCCACAACCCATCACAGTAATGACTTATGAGATCAACGGCATGGATGCCTCAAAATGAGCAGGGAATTTTGATGCATAGCCAAGATCTATAAAGGCTTAAACTTGGTTTCTAATGGGATAATTCAACCAAAAATGTTAAATCTGTTATCACTTACTCACCCTCAAGTTGTTCCAAACTAGTATTTGCTTCTTTCTTCTGCAGGACACAATGAAGATATAGAGTGCAACAGTCAGGTTCCAAAAGTAAAAACATTCAATTTTTCCATAGGGAAATTGATTTATTTTACAACTTATAAACCTTTAAAGACAACCTTATAGTTCTGAGGTTGTCTTTAAAGGTTTATGAAGGTTATTTCTACTTATTTTTAAAATAATTGTTTAACAACTAAATTTGTGGTGAAAAACTACATTACCCATGATGCTACACTGATAACTCCACCAATCAGTCACGGCGAGCAAATCAGAAATCACAGTACTCTCCCATGAAGCATCGCAAATGACAATCGAGTCTCCACTGACTCTCAAAATACTTCAATTATATCAACAAATTTAAACGAATAATTTTTGTTCGCAATGCTTCATTCCTTCCCTCACTAAAGCAGTTGAGTACACAGTGTCTTTTTGTCCAATTTTCTAATATTTTTTGCTGTATGTTGTTATTCACCTCAGAGCTAGTTGGCTTGGTTCATGGCTTATAATGCTTTAACGAAAAACAGCGCATTTTTCATAATATCGTCTTTTGTGTTCCACATACAGGTTTGAAACGATATGTAAATGATGACAGTTTTCCTTTTTAGGTGAGTTACCCCTTTAAACAATGAACAAACTTATAAGTAGATGGCAGTGCATTACATTCCCTACGCAATTATGACAGCACCGATGCAAATTCACTGGAAAACAGATGAGCTCTTGCGCGACCTGTTTTCAAAGAAAGCAAAAACATGGTTCCCAAGAGACAAACCAGTCAAAATATCCACCCATTCCCTGACAAGCTCACACATACATAACTCGACCGCAAGCATCACCCTCCACCCCTCTACACACACATAACATTTGGCTCAGCTGCAATGCAACTGGCTGAGGTAATTCAGCCCACCGTCAACCAGAGAATCGCAACAAGCAACCCCTGTGTCAACACCACCTGTCAATCAAAAGAACAACCCCAACACGGGCCAGTCACTGAAAAGGGGGTGGAGACTGCCTCATCCAATCACTGGAAGATCCTTCAAAGCTTACTCTAGCCTCTGGACTCGCTCTCAAGTTACAGAGATAAATGCTGGTTGAATGATAGGACTCAAGAATGTGCGGCTATGGAAAATTGCACACTGTACAACCAGAATGTGTATTCTGCACCTCCACAGACTGTTGTTCTTGCCAACTCATCCCCCCCTTCACTATGCCACTATAGGTTAGATCAGGTTTCTGTTGCCTTAGATTTGTTTTCTTAAGGAGGTTGCCTTATAGAAGAAAACACTTCATTTCCAGGTCAAAGCCTATGGTCTGATTATACACGTGGGACTGGACTGAAGAGATGGCTGGATGGAGAGATTCAAGACCACATGTGGATTAAATTGAAGGTCACGCCCAATTTCATTATGCTTGCATTTAAAGTATGCGAGGACATAAGGCAATAATCAGTTAATGAGGCATGACATGCAGACTTCAGTCTGTTTTACAGTTTCTTGAATTTCCATAAGCCTCCAGAGCACTGACTACCGATACCAGTGACTTCTCGCACATTGACACCAGACATGAGCAGCGCGACACGATGCGACAAAAGCAAATAGATCCCATTGCAATCAGTCATGCTGTCTACACTGGACAACAAATATGCAACACAACAAATGCCAGTCAGTAAACTTTTTCTGACATGCTCCATACGCTTGTACTACATATAATACTTTTAATAACTTTTTATTTTAATATATTTTAAAATGTAATATATTCCTGTGATAGAAAAAAATTAACTGAATTGTCAACAGTCATTGCTCCAGTCTTCAGTGACACATGGTCACTATTGGGTATTTCATCGTACGCCAATTTCTCCTTTCACATTTACATTAAGAATGTATTTGAATATGTACAAATTAACATTTACCTAAACGAACAAATTGCATTATTGTTATTTAATGTTATCTATTGCATTAACTGAGAATTGAATCGATTTTAGTTTGTAGCATTTTATTGTTAAAATTGTATGAAATTTGAATATCGGCTATACATGAAAACAATTACTTGGCTTAGCAGTATTGTCTAGAAGTGTAATATCTGTGCATCCCTACTTTTGAGTTTTAGCTGTCTTTGACTGAAGAAGCCCTGTCAGTTCTGTTGAATTTTTTTCCCTTTTCCTCTCCCTGCATGTAGCTCCTTTCCTGAAAACTTAAAGAGAGCATGGCTTGATGATATTCCAGAGGAAACAAGTGTTAAAAAGAAAAAAGGCCAAGCCATTTCCTGGCGTTATGAGAGCAGGACATGGAAAGGCAGGTAGAATTTAGGAACAGCCAAGGCCTCTGGTATATTCCTTAAGGGAAAATTTTTGGACGCCATACACAGCAGAACCGGAAGCTATTTGGAAGCACATCAAAACAAGAATTGTTGTATCAATGCCATGGGTGGAAAGGAACAAAGCGGCTAAGAAAGAGATACGCTCTCATTCTGCAGGAGGGAAAAAAAAATGCTGCTTTTAATAATCACATCAATACAGTCATTTCAATACAGTCATTTTCAATACAGGTCATCAATACAGGTTAAAGGCAAATAAATGATATTCCACAGAGCTTTCCCACTGGGAGGAAGTCTAAAATGCCCTCAATCTATTCAATTACTCATGTAAGGGAGTATATAGAGATCAGGTTGGACAAGTCTCTCTATGCAGGCTAATACAGTTACACCAATATTTCTCCATGAGAAGAGAGATTTGTGGAGGAAAAAAAACATCTAAGAGATTAACTCCGACTCAGTGGGGCTGAACTCAACAGTCTGTGTTGAGTTCACTGGTTTGCTCACACCCATCCTACCCATGCATGTCTTTGATACTTGACTATAAGGAATCTGGAGGCGTTGCGTTCACTACAAAAGAAACCTGCACTGCTGGGAGAACAAAAAAGGAGTGAGAACCATGTGCGAGTGCCAAGGCTGGGATTTCTCTTCATTCTCCTCCCCACATCTTTTTCACTCGTCTTCCCTCCCCCATACCAAACACCACCAAACCACTGAATCAGAAACTTCACTCCCCCCAAATGTTTCCACTTCACCAGCTATCTTATGGGCTCTCTCTCTCTCTCTCTCTCTCTCTCTCAGAGTGGCATTAGCATCCGATCCGAGATGGCAAAGGAGAAGAACCACCAATGAAATATTCAACACATCCATATTTGGATGTTGCTGATGGAGGGATCTAGAGTGGTTAAGGGAGAAGTGTTGGGGGTGGTGAGGAGGTTTGACTCCCCTTGGAGACTTTTTTAAACCCATTACATCAGTTTTTTTTTTTTTTTCTGCCTCACAGATTCAGAGGCCTGTGCTTTTGTGAAACCAGAAAATGACCTAAATTGACATTCAATTTGCTGGTGGTTTAACATTTTTGCCAAATAAATAAATAAATAAATAAATAAAGGTTCTCTCCTTGGTCCATGCAAACTTGCGCAACTTGAAATTAAGCCACAAGCATATTCAAATATAAAATCAAAAAAAAATTTTTTATAAAATAAAAAACTGAAATCAATTGTTTTTAAATGTTAAAGGTAATTTTTACAGTGTTAAAAAGAATATTCATTATGAGATTTGCTGAAGACTAGTAAATTATTAGTATTTTAAAGATTGACAAGTGGGTGCCAGATGATGACAATATCCAATATTGCCAATACAAAACTGTCCAACATTTCAGGGTATGTAAGATTTTTAACTTTAGCAAGTTTTTTATTTTTAATATATCATATTTTTTTAGTATTATTATAAAGAGGCTGCATTTATATGATAAAAAAATACAGCAAAACCAGTAATATTATCACAATTTAAATAAACAATTTTCTATTGTAATATATTTTAAAATGTAATTTATTACTGTGACGTCAAAGCTGAATTTTCAGCATCATTACTCCAGTCATCAGTGTCACATGATCCTTCAGAAGTCATTCTAAAATGCTGCTCAAGAAACATTTCTTACCATTATAAATATTGAAAACATTTGTGCTTGTTAATAGACCTGTGGAAACTGTGGCTTATTTCATGATTCTTTGATGAATGGAAAGTTTGAAAGAACAGCATTTATTTAAAACAGAAATCTTTTGCAAAATGATAAATGCCACTGTCACTTTTGTATTCATTTCTTTCCCAAAAAACAAAACAAAAACAAACAAATTTTGATTGGCAATGTATATCTAATACCGGCCAATCTAAGCACATACTTAGTTAATATCAGACTGCTATGATCAGAAACAGTTAAAATAGACAGCTCTGTTAAACACACGTTACATGTTTAAGTCCAATCCAAATTCCAAATACCTTCCCCAAAAATCACAGCAGAAAATGTGGAAAAAGTCTGCTCATGACGGGACCTCTTAAGTCAAATAAAAGCCATATCAAACACCGGGCAAACGAGACATGAATCAGAACCATTCAAACAAACAAACATCTAAACATCTTTTCCACTGAGTGCCAACGAATCCCGATCCCTCCATTATGTGCTACAGCTGCCCAGGCAGTCAGACCCCCGCTCTCTCTTAGGCAGCATTATGGAAACATTGTTGAGGAATGGGATGAATGGTATGGCTTTGATCTCTGGCCGTTGACCTGGCAGGCCCTGGTCCCTCCTCCACGTATGCGGCGGCCCACATCAAAACCCTTCGCTCGGGGAGATCAGCTGCACAGCCAGACCTAATCCCCGCACGAATTTAATCAGCCATCTCAACGACTCACATTACGCTTTTTAATTAGGAAAGAGTCATTGCTTCGGAATCACACCCAGCCGGAGTACTCGCACTGTGCGGACCTCTAAGTCCCTGTGAGCTTATGTCAAATATAAGATTTCACCTTAGGGTGAATAGAGAGATTTTTTTCTTTGACTCACTTTTTAATAGACTGCAACTCCCTTCCGCCATAGAATAGGTTAGGCAAAGTCCAAGTCGCCATTCCAGTCTACATTCTCACCAAATCTTGATTAAGAAATACAATAGAACAAAGATACAAATGAAATAAAACAATGATTTATGTTTTTCAGGTAAGTCTAAGAGTAGGTTACAGAAATTCAAATGTAAAATAACTGTATACCGTATTAAATTAAATATAATTAATCTTTGTTAAAGCTACAAAAGTAGGAACATTAGGCTGCTGTCACTTTAAGACCGAAAACACGGATCCAATAGAATGATACGCATCCATTTTAATTCTCGTTCGTTTACGTTCGCGTAAGCCATAAGCGTCTGTGTTTATGAGGATACTCACTAAGATGGGCATTTTCACATAATTTTGCATGTATGTCCATTCAAGCACAAATAGACGCGGAAGAGAACAGAATTCAGTGTTCACGTGCTCCATGTGTGTGAACAGAAAACGGCGCACAAGGTCCGAATTGACTCCTCTTTCGCATCTTCTTGTGCTCGAATGGTTTAAAATGGCTTGAATGTTTAAACTGACAGGACCTAAAACAAGTGCAAATGATAAACTTTCGCTCCATGAAGGTTAAAGTTTGCAATTAATCAGAGAATCACGTGTGTTTCGATTCGGATTAACTACAATATACTTGATATTTACTTATACTTGATATCGCACATCATTTATCATTTACTATTGCGGATATGCACACTGTAATATCGATGCTAAAAAAAAGCATCGATGTGCTACATATTTCAGAGTAAAGCACAGCATTGTGTTCTGTACATGCGAGCAGCTCATGATCCTATGTTTTTAAGTGTCTCAGAGTGCCTTGGTTCGCAGTAAATGCTGCTCCATTAAAAAGTAAAATCTGCTCTCAGTTTGGGTCACTTATGTTGTGCATTCGGGAACGCAACATGTGCCAAACATCTTCCTAAATTTTTAATGAGAAGCTCTTAGAAATCGGCTGCTGTCAACAAAAGAGACATTTTAAGGGCTCCCTGTGATTTAAAAGCTCAATGGTTTACCAACTGAAAATGAAGAAATGAAGACATTAATATTTATATTCCTATAAATATTTGTATTGCAATTTAACATTTGTACTGTAATAATAATAATTTTTCTGTAATACAAATTTTTTTTAACTATTACTACAACTACTACTAAATAAAAATATTAAATAAAATATTAAATAATATTGTAATATTTCACTATAAAAATGATTTTATTTAAGAAAAATATTATTTATCAACAATGATAAATATCAAGTATATCTACATGACTATAACAATAGCTACCAATAATAATAATAATAATAATAATTATAATAATTATAATTATAATTAAACGAATATATTAGTCATACTGATACATAAATCACAATTTTTGTACAAATTGTGCAGCCCTACAAACAAACAAAAAAGGGGAAAAAACATTCCAAAATGTAATAAAAATAATTTAAAAAAGCTATTAGATCTTTTTTATCCAAATCATGAAGCCCTAAGGACAGAACTACACAGATTCTAAAGTTTTGGAAGCGTTTGGTTGCTTCTTGAACTAATACTGATCTTTTGTATCTCTTTTAGAGACGCCTTCCACCCTTTGAACAAAGCTGCAGCGGCAGCTATTTGCAGCAACAAGCTAAATCTGTTCCAACACAAGCCTCTATTCACAGGGCCAGCATCCATCAAAGGACTGGAGGGGGGGGGGCAACAACAGAGGATCCCATCCTTTCCAACCAGTCCAGAAGTACTGCAAAAAAAAAAAAAAAAAATTCAAAGGCCCCTACAACACCCAAGGCCAGTCATTTCAGTGGACGCCGGATGGAGTGGCCAGTGCCAAAAGTGACCATATCAAAAGCCCCCGGGGCCCTGAGTCACCCCCTACAGTGATCAAACAGGGACCATCCCCACAGAGAAAAGAGGGGGGTGTGAGACCAATGACGAGTCAAAGAAAGACACAAACTGATAGAGAGGACCAGCAGTGAGGGAGAGCGGGACAGAGAAAACAAATGAGGCCCAGGGACGAGAAACCGACCCAAGGCAAACAGCGAGGGGTAGAACACAAAGACAGCGGTTGCCTGGGAGAGAGGGGCTCGCAGCAGAAACTATGTCCAGATCAAGACACTCGCCGCTGGGCAGGACCGAGTGAGGTGAGCCCTTACTGAGCCCCCGGAGGTCACAGAGAACAAAAGAGCAGAGGACTGGAAAAACAGCTGGCCAGAGCAGATCACAAATGAATAAGGAGGAAGGCATGAAAAGAAAGATCAAAAAGGGTGAGGGACGGAAGGAGCGAGAGGGAGAGGAAAGAACGGACAGAGAAGCACATGGCAAAAAAGGAAGAAATTGAAAGCACTTTTCTCACTTATTTTTCTCCTAACATCAGCTGATCACTAAGATTATTGGCAATTGTGAGATTTTGGGCTTTAGCTTCAGCTAGCATGCCAAAAAGTTATCAAATATTTTTGGGTGAATTATAAAAAAGAAAAGAAAAGAAAGATGGATGCAAGATAATGAGCTCTGAAAGGTAAAAAACACTAGGTAATGTTAAGTGCAGCTTTTAAACCAGTAAATTAAGGACAAGCTCTGAAAACTAGCACTGTATCACCGCAGCATACAAAAGACTATTTGGGAGGGAAAATAAATCAAATAGCATTTTATCTGATAAAAAATATTTATATAGTGCTTGTTTGTAGGGTTGCACAATCTGGCCAAAAACTCCACAAACAAGCACCATAAAATTATTATTATCATCATCATTAAATAAATCAAAACAAAATGACTAAATGGAGTAACTACTACTACTACTACTACTACTACTACTACTACTACTACTACTACTACTACTACTACTTTTATTTTACAGTACAACAGTACAATAAAAGCAGCACTTAAAACAAGATGGCAGCAGTTTGATCCAGACTGTGTTCTGGAGATGAACATGAATCCATGAAGTGGAGCTTTACCACATGTGCATCCACTCATATGGGTGAGGTGAGTAAACAAAGCTTACGGGAAGCGCACACCACAATAACAAATACACTTACACTTGAACACACACCGCAAACATACTTCAAGCAATGAGCACAGCTTGGTTACAAACACTACAAACATACACACACACACAAAATCATACAGATGTAAAGCAGATTTTTTCACTGCTTAGGAGAAATTGTGGACCAAATTCTAAGTGGAGCTTCAGATGCATTCAAATATTTCAATTTGTGCAACTGCGCAGTATATGACTATAAGGCTGGTTGTGACGTAATCTAACCACAACTATCCAGAACACGTACTGCTCTGTGGAATAAACGGTTATGAATTAAGTATTTTTATTATAAATTTGTACTATTTTTGGGATAAAATTAAACAAATCATTGATCATTTTTACGTTGTGTCAAGATGTTCCCTCCAAAAAAGGTTTACAGGTCACTACTATTTGTTCATTTTTGATTAAACAAAATTAGACTTCACAAAAACAGACTTGTATGATTTTAGTCAGACTTAGGCTACGTTTACACGGAAACGATCTGAAGAGAAAACGTAAAAGTGATCACTTTTTATTCTGCGTTTAGACGAGCGTTATGGGGGGGGGGAAATCTGCGTGCATATGGTGACGCAAAAGTGTGTGAAATTCAATGTAGTATGCACTCCAGGCGGCTAGGTGGCAATGTGAAGCACTGATCGGTGCCTTCACTGTCTAGCAGACTTTTGCGTTTTTACCGTTTAGACTGAAACGCGACGGTGGAGCGTTTTTAAGATTTCCACTCTGGAGGGTGGTTTCACTTTTTTGCGTTTTTAAGCCCCAAAAACACCGTCGCCGTCTAAACGAAAGGCACATCTGATAAAATATTTTTACGTTTTCACCCGCAAGCGTTCTCGTGTAAACAGGGCCTAAGGCCCCATCCACACTACTGCGTTTTAGTTTAGAAACGGAGAATTAAAACGAATACGATCTCCGTCCACACCAGCGTTTTAGCTGCGTATTAGAATTGATCTCCGTCCACATTAAAACGACTGAAAACGTGGATCACGTGACCATTCACCAACACTGGGTGGGCATGCGCGTGCCGGTGTAAACCTAGAGACTTTCAAACATCAAAATGTCATTTATTAATATGCATTTGTGTCAAAATGACATATAAACATCTTTTCCTATTCTATTTTGCCTGGAAACGCTTCCAACACGCTTGCGTGTCGCATGAAAAATAGGCGTTGGTTCTATTTTTAGCATGCACACGTTTTCCGCGCGAGAAACTGTTCCAGCGGGTGGAGTTTACTGGTACTGAATATTACCTGTGTATACTCCATGACTGATGACACCCAATCATAGAGCCGAGCGTGAGCCTCTGCGTCATCGTTTCTAAAGTCCTCCGTTTTGACCCGTCTTCACTAAAACGCCCTCTGGAGATTCAAAACGCAAAACGGGGTCGGCAGCGTTTCTAAACTTCTCCGTTTTAGGTCTTCGTTTTTGCCGTTTTAGTCTGGACGGGAGGTGCAAACGTAGCAAAAGGTCTCCGTTTCTAAACGAAAACGCAGTAGTGATGATGGGGCCTAAAGCAGGGGTGTCCAAACTCAGTCCTGGAGGGCCACTGTCCTGCAGAGTTTGGCTCCAACTTGCCTCAACACATCTGCCTGGAAGATTCTAGTATGCCTAGTAAGACCTTGATTAGCTGGTTCAGGTGCGTTTACCTGGGGTTGGAGCTAAACACCCCTGGACACCAATGGGCTAAAGTGTTTAAATGCCATAATAAAAGAAAAATGATTGCTTTAGTCTGACTGAAATTGAACCTTTAAAGTGCATGTAAATGCACTGCCTAAAAAGAAAAGGGGGGCTTAAATCCCAGAGTTTGTGGACATACTGAAAAGATGAAAAGACACCAAGAAGTCTACAAATGGACCACAAACAAGAAAGGTCAACATAAACCCAAAGCAGATAGAATTCACAATTCTGAACCACCACAGTTCCTTCACGAAACAGGCCTATTATTCTCAAGGACTGTAGAAGTTCTTCTGGGGTTAGCAGTGGGCTGGACACGGTCGGTCCACTGAATTCCACCAAACATTTGAATAGCAGCAAAAAGAGCAGGCTACACAAACAGTGCTTTGTTCGGATCCAGAATGCTACAGAACCCTCTGCCAAAGGTAAGCCAAGTATGTCTGCTTGGCAAACACAGAGAGCACCGAGAGGTCTGGGGAAGAGAAGCGCTTCAAATGCTCAAGAGTTAAACATCAATCTTCTCAACAATGTTCGCATACATACACACACTAAACGCAGGAAGGATCAGAGGGGGCCGTTTTCTAAAGGTGGGCTAATGGTCAACTACCTCTGAAGGTGATATGGCCGGAAAATGGGTTTTTCAACTTTAAAGCCAATTTACTCATTGTAATGAGCAACTCGTTCTCTGGACTTGCGGGTTGAAAGCAATTATGTCCCATTTGTGGACAAATCGTTCTTTTGATCTGGTTCTTGATAATGATTTGCTTGTAGAGCAAGAAGGTATGGGAGAACTTGATTATGTCACCAACCTTACAGCAACATTGCCCTTATAAATGATTCCACATTATAATCAGACCTCACTATGTTGAACAATGACCAATCATTTTTTGGGGAAAAAATACATATTTAAAAAATATTCACTTATTAAATCAAAATTCTGCAGTAAGTTCGTATGTTTAATTACAAGCAACGGTTCCTTTTTTAAATCAGACCAACAAAAAAGTATTCAGTACTATTCAACAGGCGAGTGAGTATGATTCAAACAAGTCGATCAAAAAGATTCAAGAGAACACTTGCATGCATCTTTCTGACTGACTCTTTAAAACAACGGGTTCATAATTCGGAAATCACTTGTTCATTGTTCATTGTTGCATGCAGGGAATTCACTCTAAAGAAAATTACTAACGTCTCCTGAAAATAGCCTAATACCTGATGGAAAAACATACAGCAATTACGAATGTTTTTCTCTAAACGGTGTTAAAGAAAAAAAATCTGTTATGCTAATAGACTTGATCTATAGCTTAACCACATACAACATCTTACAAAGTCATCCAGAAGAAATCATGAACCACTAGGCCTCATGGTTCACATTGGCCAATGTTTCGTCCATATTTTATTCATGAAAGCATGTGTAGCCAATTATAAACCCTGAGGGACAACACAAGCTGAAATCGTCCATCCGTCTGTCGCTTTCGCATATACCTTTTGACATCCCACCATCAACCCCACCCCAGCCTTGATGATAATCATATCTGACAGATGTTTGTGTTTAACCCGCAGCACTTGCCTAGGTGAGCAGTGCAGCATGGGAGCTCAAAAGAAGACAGAACAGTTTTCTTATTCGTGTCAGTGATGTTCTACCAACATACCTCATAATTTAACAATGATGTGGTTTAACAAAATGCAGTAAGAACTTCCAAGATTTTGCACAAGCAAGAACTAATGCAGCTCACTAGCAAGACTAACTAACTAATGAAGCTGGTTGACAAGGTCGTCTTGGTAGATAAGGTAGATGCAAGCAGACCAAATGCATTATAGCCTACCAAACTAGGTATCTAAAATATAATGTGACAAGTTCTGATATCAACTCCATCTCAACAATAACAATGTTTCCATCAAATCTGAGAATCTATGTGAAAAATCAAACATCACAAAAACATGGACCTGGTCATTGGAAATTGGAGATGGGAGAATTTTTTTATTCTTAGCGTTCTCTTGCAAAAGTATTGCGTTCCTTTGAGAAACTTTACATTTGCCCACAAAACTTTAGCGCTCTCTCGCAAAAGTATTGTGTTTCCCTGAATATTATCAAAATGTAATTTAAATTTAATAAAAAAAAAATTCAATCACAAAACTTTTGCGAGCAAATGCAAAAAAAAAACGTTTTGTGCACAAATGCTAAATATCCTGGGGGAACAAAAAAAAAAAAAATAAATAATGCAGACAAAACACTCAGAATCCATGTTTGCTAGTGTGTTAAGCGTCAGACTGTCAAATTGTGTGAGTTAGCAGCAAATCATGTGAGCAAATTTTTCAGTCACATGACTCAAATCCCTAGTTTCACATCAAAACTGGTGTGACTATTGCAATTTCTGTGCATCAAAAATGTGCAATCACAAGCAAGATATTGCATACTTTATGCAATACCTCAAAACAGTCCATAAAAAGGTGGATGGAAACCAGTAAATGGTAACTTACAATACTCTTTACACCTTTGACCTTTTGAAGATGCCCATAAAAATACAAAGATATTCATTACCTGTAACCACATGACCTACTGTGTTAGTTATTAGTGCAGTTTACCTGATGCTTCACACAGCCATACTTGAAGTGTGAAAATAATAACACAGACAGCTACACAAAGAACAGACTACCTATTGTAGTCACTACCATCATCCCTGATCCCTTACATACACCCAGTGAGCTCATTTTCCTCCCCGGCCTCACGTCTCTATCAGCGTCTGTACAGAAGACTCTGTTCATACTCACACAAAGAAAGAAGTGAGAGGCAACCATCCTCGGCATCTCAGGCATCCTGATATTCTCTACCGATATCGGCTTAGTGGCTTATGCGCTTTTCGTCTTCTCTCTTACCTACTCTCAAGTACATTTCCCCTGGGATAGGTGGTACTCCACCAGGTCCTTGCTAAGTTTTATTTGGGATATGTGACTGATTCTAGTGGATGAAATGTATGGAATCTTATTTCCACCAAAATAAAAAGAGCTGTTGTTTTTTTCTCGCAAGTTTGTATAATCTCGTAATTGACTTTTTCCCCCTCATAATTCTGGGTTTACATCTCTCAATTGATTTTTTCCCCACAGAATTCTGAGTTTGCATCTTGCAATTTTGACTTTTTTTCCTCAGGATTCTGAGTTTACATCTTGCGATTCTACTTTTTTTTCTTAGAATTCCGTTTACAACTTGCCATTTTTACTTTTTTTCTCTCGAAATTCTGGGTTTACATCTTGCAATTTTGACTTTTCTCAGAGTTTCCCCTAAGTCTCGCAATTCTGACCTTTTTTTATATGCGAAAGTGACAGACAGATGGACGATTTCAGCTTGTGTTGTCCCTCAGGGTTTACAATTGGCTACACATGCTTTCATGAATAAAATATCGACGAAAGTCTGAATTGCGAGATGTAAACCCAGAATTCTGAGCAATTCTGACCTTTTTCCCCCTCAGAATTCTGGGTTTACAGCTCGCAATTCAGACTTTTTCCTCAGAATTCTCAGATTACATCTCGCAATTTTTTCTTAGAATTCTTTTCCATCTCACAATTTTTACTTTTTTCTCAAAATCTTGCAATTCTGTTTTTATTTTGTTTCCACTACGTAATAAAGTAAAAAAGGTAATTGAATTTGTATCTCACAATTCTGAGTTTCCTTCTTAAAATTCAGGAAAAAAAAAATCAGATTTGCAGGAAAAGTCAGAATTGTGATATATAATCTTAGAACTGCGAGGGGGGGGAAAAAAGTCTGAATTGTGAGATAAAAATTGTGGCATTATTCTGTGGTGGAAAAAAAGCTTCCATAAAAAAGAATGTATGAGTGGATGTTAAAGTACTAGAATTCCAAAAGCAAAACAGCTATGCCATGTCTATGATCTAAAGCATACAAATTCAACCTCTTCCCCCTCTCTCGCAATTCAGCTTATCAGAGGCTCATCTCCGGCATGCCAAGAGGGGCACATACCATTCGCTCTGGCCCATCCTGTGAGCTCTCTCGTTGGCAAGAGTGGCCCTCTCAGCCGCTTTGATGTGCTGATGGTTCGGTGGCTCGCTCTGCAGCTGGTGATAGCATCAGAGCAGGCCTCTCTTGGGCCTGTGTGCCACGCTATGATAACAGGAGGGTTGATAAGAGGAAATACAAGCTGTCATGAAGAACACATCGAGTTGGATGCCAAGCTGACAAATCAGAGGGACAGCAAAAGATGCAGAGAAAAACACAGAGATAGAAGACTATGCAGGGGTGACAGACAAAGCAATGCAAACAAAGAAATAAAGACACATGAAAATGTTTATCTGACATGAAAACCTGTGTTGATTCTGCAGTGGGTAATTTTTTTATATTGTCTATCAATGCCACAAATCTAAAAATCTAATCAACAACCGATGCAAAGAAGTCACACACACACACACAACACTTACATTTTTACATTACAATCCATTACACCCATATGTACATCACAATCAATGTTATTCTAGTATTAAATGTACTGTTATAGGTTTTATTAATACATCGAATTAGCATTTTATTTTTATATTTTCAGTTTACTTGAACCAACAACCATCCAAATTTGAACTTTGGCTACAACCTCAAACCACCCAAATAGGCTCAACAAGCATAAAGACTAACAAGCTAACATGAGGTAAAAAGAAAGGCCAGCTATAACGTAGCTCCAGAGATTTTCTCCCGAAGTTAACTCTAAAAGGACATCGAGGTAACCTGAATCTGCTATAAAGTCATAAACTAAGTAGGAAAATTCACTATGGTGGTGAAACTGGGTCACTACAACCTTCTACCCTCTAATAATCCAATTTATTCAAGCAGAGACTTGTCCCTTAGAAGTCACATTCTACATTCAGTTAGAAGAGCTAGAGACACTACGAGATACCAATGTTAAATATCCCAAGGCCAACCTCAAAGCAGCAACATAATATTTGCTATAAGAAATACAATAAATATGAAAATAATACAAGCATGCTAAAACAACGTTTCCGTGTTCATTCTGAACGAGTTAGGCATTTAAAGAATAATATTACGTTACGCAGCTGGCAAGAGAAGCGGCACAGATACATAAAAGTGCTCAGGAGAATAATGTGCAAATATTTAACTAAAATAACCATTTAAATATCTACAGTATAACATGTCAAATCAAGCAAGTGGAGACAGATGCATAGACAAGTATATGGATGATACAATGGAAAAACTATATGACACATAAAAAAATTAATGTTTCCAAACATCTGGAGCAATAAGGGCGTTTCGATTGATCGGGCGCGGATCGTCATAGGACAATAATAGCTTTATACAGTTTGATCGGTGGTCAAATGACGCAAAGCTCGCGAGACAATATTTCTATGCGCAGCTAAAATTGCTCCACTACATTCACCGGTCTGGCAGTTCTACCAGGTGTCTGAAAAGGACATTAAATTTGCAATGTCTTTGCGGAGAGCGGAGACATCGCAAGGACAGCAACCCTACAGCAATGACAGCAAGAAACTAGAGCAGAGCTATTTCAGTGCTTGCACTTTCGTTCCTCTCTAAAAGCCCCAAATTAACGCCCAAATCAGCTAGATCAGCGATTGTCATAAAATACAGCATACTTTTGCTAAACTGCAGGACGCGTTCGATAATAAAAAAGTTATTAAAACTGTATTAAGCCGCGAAAGTGATACTGTTCCTCAAGTGGCTTTCTTTGCACACGCTCCAAGACAAGCAAAGTGAACTTTGAGCTTCCGGTTAGCGGAACGACGTCCTAAACGGACGGTTAAATACACAAAGAAATGTGACAAAATGCCCAGCTTGGTGAGTATTTGCTTAAACACCGTCGGTTATGTCTTAAGAGAACACACACAGTTGGGAAATAAGTAGCATGTGTAACTGTTTATTGGATCCACGCATTCAGTCTTAAAGTGACTGCAGCCTAATATTCCTGCTGTCTGTGTCATTAATGTTAATCAAACAGCAAAAGACAAAGAAAAAATACACTCACTGCTATTTAGTAGGATTGCACTTGATTACTGTTTGTTATTATTTATTTCACTGGAATGCCATATTTGCTATTATTAGTATCAGTGATTGATATTGGCCAATACTGCTTCCAGTGATCGATAATTGGCGATCAGACCCAAAAAGCATGTCACTGATGCTTAAAGTCGACATAAAATGGAAATTGTGATGGTGTTTTCTCTACTAATGACATATATACATGTAAAACTGCTCCTCGAACAACAAAAATGAAGAGCGGAACTTGATTTTGTCCATCAGGAATTGATTGGATCGTTGTTGTTTGCTAATTGCACATCCTTAGAGAAGAGCTGTCATTGTGGGGGGAGGGGAAGTTAATTATTTGTTATTAACACTGCGATATTCCATAAAAAAATAAGGATGGTCATCTCCAGAAACTCCAACTATACTAAATTTAGGATACATATCTCAGACATATTAGCACTACCACACAGATTAAAAAAACGGGCATGAAATTGACCAAATTAAACCAAATCACTTTTATACAAAATCTAATTCCACCCTACCAAGTGTAAACACTCTCAAGGTCAATGTCATGTTCCTATCCTGACTGGAGTCTTCATTTTGTATTATTCCACTGAATGCTGACGCCTCATGTGTGGTCTGGACCATCGGGATCTTGAGGTCTATCAAGAGAATAAACGTGTACCTTAGATTCTCTCGAAATCCCACCTCCCATATGGAGCACAGAACAATAAATAAATAAAATATAGGGGATCAAATCCTGCCAAAATAAGCTGTAAAGAGTGTTAAACACATACACTCTGTCACAGGCACCAAAGGAAACAGTGAGAGAGGGATTTTTATAACCTTTAGAAACTGTTGTATCAACAAACAGCAGATCTCTAAAGCATTCAGAGTCCTGTAAGCCCCTTTGGGTTGAAACGCTAGCTCCATTCATACCAGCTACACACTGAGCGATTGTGTTTGAAGGTTTCTGAAACAAACCTGTTTGAGGTTTGACCCACACACATGTAGCTATCCTAATTCCACCGTAATCCATGTTCATGAAATCAACCTCTATTAAAAAGAGATGCTCAAGCTCTACAGTGACATCAGGTCATTTGAACTATTACTAGCAGTTTCAAGACCATAGAAATCACACATTTAATCAGCTAAAAAGTCCAGGAATCAGGAATCAAACATTTGTGTGTTCACAAAAACTAAAATACATTTTTAGGACTGCACCAATATTGAAATTCTGACCGATAATTATTGTCATGATATGGCCAATAACCAATACATTTATTGTTAACTCGAGATATTATAAACATACTTTATCTAAAAAAATTTTTAAATGAAAACAAGTCAATTTAGATGTCACAATCTACTATTAAAAAACATTAAAACGCTGAGAGACTAGTTACATAGTACCTGAAAATTAACTACCATATAAAAGTTTGGATCAATAAGATTTACTTTTTTTTTTTATTAATACTTTTATGAAGAAAAAAACACATTAAATTGATCAAAAGAGACAATATGACATTTATAATATAAAAAAAAAAAAATCTATTTCAAATAAATGCTGTTCTTTTAAAATGTCCATTTAATCAAAGAATCATGAAAAAATATAATTAGGGACTCCACAACAATCTGAAGCAAACACTGTTTTCAACATTGTTTATAATTATAAGAATATTTCTGAATGATCATGTGACTCTGAAGACTGGCGTAATGATGCTGAAAATTCAGCTTTGCATCACAGGAATAAATAAAACTAAGATATATTAAAACAGAAAGACATTTTTTAAATATTACAGTTTTACTGTATTTCTGTTCAAATAAATTGGTGAGCATAAGAGCACAAAAGTATTAAATTCTTACCGACCCCAAATTTATGAACAATATAAATATATTGGGCATCCCTATTTTTATACACACACACACGCACAAGTTAGTGATTACACTTACTGCCAGTAAGACTTCAAACACAACCCAACAGTCAATATGTTTTCTTAGTAAAGTCTAAAAACACACTTCTACTACTACTACTACTACTACAACACAGAAAGCCCATTATTGTGATGGTGTGTGTTTAGTCACGGGAGCTGTCAATAAATTATAAGGCCGTCTGTTAGAGCGCCACCGTTTTCCTTGCGCATACTTCAAAGAGCATGCGTGCACGTAGATGAACACGCACACACACACACAATGCTGTTACTGTATAAACTTTACAAAGCACAGTCAACTCTGTTCCACCTGTTGTGTACTTTAGGAACGCCCAATGGATTAACCGAATCTGATTAAAAACCCCACAAGTGTCTTCAGTCGGGTTTAAAACTTGAATCACTTCCACTATGCAATGTGATGCATGCGTGTGTGCAGAAGATAAAAAAGAGAGGCAGCAATGACAAAAACAAAACATAGGGAGAGAAACAAGTCTTAATCATACATTGTGTTTAAATCATAAAATGAGAACCCCAAAACTCCTTATGCCCAAAATTAAACATCAAGCATTTGTTCTTCACCCAACTTGTCCAACGAACACCTCCACCTTTATTTGTGCAGGGGTGGATTTCGCTGCAGGCCTGTGATTACATCACCAGCCGTTTGTGGTGCAGCTTTATCAGTCAGGCATTGCTCAGCCAGCCCTTTGAAGAGCCCGCCGGGGGCCTTTGATCTGAGCGTGCTCAGTGGCCTCCCAGCCGGCCGATCCTATCAGCTCAGGCGGCACATTTGTGCTCAACCCAGAACCAGATTCCAAAGCCACCTCTCTCTCTCTCAGGTCTGACTGGTTATGTGTAAGAGGTAAAAGGAGAGGGAAGGGCCTCCGCGCAGGCAGTAAATCCAGAGAAAACTGTGTGAAAAATACCACATAAATAGACAAGGTGTTGAAAGTCATCTCAACTCAACATGGAACTGCCAGGGGGAAGAACAACCAAAATGTTTTGTTTTGTTTTTTTTCTTTCCTGAGATTACCAACATACAAATACAACTTTAAAAGCTGTCTGATTTAATAAGTATGGATACAGTGTATTAATAACAACTAGGAACTGACACAATTTTTAAAAATTAAATACTAAGGTATTTAAATATAATAATAATTAATTAAATAAAGAAATATATATATTACACAATCATATAAATGTATAAAATATGTATAATATTTTCAAGAATTTAATATATATATAGTCAAGTTTAGATAAATCTACTTCTGTTATACAGTACAGGCCAGTTGAAAACATTAACCAAAAAGACAACTCTGCCGCTTGGACCAGACAACCTAATCTTTCAAAGCTGGAAGCCGCTATACCGAAGGGACCGCGAGTATCTCATTAAAAGGGAGCCAGGAGACAGTTGTCAGGCATTGTAGTCTATTTCAGAAGCCGAAGAGAATCAACACCTTGGATGAGACGTGTGCATCCATTCGTCTATGACAAAATGAACACCTGGTGACCATGGGAAACAACAGGGGAGCAATTATACAGGAGCCATGTGGAGCGAACAAAGGAACAAGCGAAACATGATGATCCATCAGGGAGAGAGGACTTTCTTAATTTAACAGAGACACAAATAAGTGCCTTCAAAGCTAACTGAGTTACAACACGTAATTCAGAGCAGAACTTATCTGTACTTCCCCAAAATCAGTAGGGTTTTCCTTTAGACGCCTTACAGCCAGTTCACAACATACAGATGCAGTGAACTTTGTACACAACCAAGAAATAAGCGCGATATAATGCCAGTATCTACTAGCTAATATGAAATGACAATGAATTATAATCAATTTATTAAATCATATATACAGTTTGTATATACAGTATATATAATAATATTAATAAATGCTGTAAAGTATCATTCATTGCTATTTTATGTTAACATAAAAAAAAAAAACCTTATTGCAAATGGAGGAAAAGTGTTTATTTTGATCATTTTGTGTAAATCTTCCCGCGAATGTAATTCTCTGCTGGTGTGCACTGCTGTATACTTTGAACCCAGTGTTCTCGAACAAAAGAAGAAAGTAGCATAAATGATAAGTACGTGGACTCGAGGATTTCATGACTTGGTAAAAATATTACAATACTAGTGCGAAGCTTGGATTTTGCTGCAGTTGTTTGGCTGATACCACAACATAAGAATAGTCTTCTTCAACCAGAACCTACCCGTGAGGACGATCAAAAAACAATTAGCAACACGAGGTAATTAGGATGACAACATTTCAAAATGTGCAATAAACCAATAAAAGACAAAACCTTAAGGCAAACAGACATAAATTCTGTTATATCCTGTTGGTGCATGAAGCTCATGACATTTCTGTTATTGCTCAAAAGCAGTCTGCCAACTGACCCCAAAATGTGAAAAAAAAAAGAAAAAAAAAATTATCATATTGTACAATACTGTTCGAACGTTTGGGGTCGGTATAACAGGTACAATAATTTTAATTTTTTAAAGAGGTATCTTATGGTAACCTAGGCTGCATTTATTTGATCAAAAATACAGTAAAAACATCAATATTGTGAAATTTTTATATATTTTGAATCTGAGCTGAATTTTCAGCAGCCTTTATTCTTCAGTGTCACCTTTAGAAATCATTTTTAGGATTCTTTCAATCAATCAATCAAATCAAACTTTATTTACAAAGCACTTTAAAGCAACCAAAGTGGACAAAAGTGAATGGAAAGTTGACGAATAGAAAGTTCAAAAGAACAACATTTGTTTAATTATCTTTTGTATCATTGTAAATGGCTTAACTGTAATTTTTGATAAATTTAATGCATCCTCACACAGCATCTATCACCTAACAACATCTATCAACAGCATTTATCAATAAAAAAAAAATGCACATACCTATTCAGCTACTGTCATGTAAAAATTAACGAAAAAAATAATAATTACTGTTAATTTGCTCAAATAATATCAGAAAAGACGACCATCATGCAATTATTCACATCTTGTGCAGTCTAATGTACATTTATCCATTATTCTGTCATTAATTTTTCAGAACATTTTAACCATCTTTAATGTGTCCAGCAACTGTCCAAGAACAAAACAATAGCTGGTAAATCGATCATGTTAAAACTTAACATGTTTTCCATGTCAGCATGTCAACTGTTTTCCATCATGACCTAGACTTGATTCAAGTTTTCATTCAAGATTTCAAGTCTCGAGTCAAGTCTAGGTTATGATGGAAATTATTATAATCCAGTCTTCTTAAGTTGCATGCTTTGAGTCATATTGTGGATTATTGAAGTCTCAAATCAAATCTGACCATCAACTGTCTTTCATTACAACTTGGACACGATTCGAGACTTGAAGTCTAAGACTTGACAATAACTCGAACCCTTTTCTGAGACCCCTCGTCTCCATGATGTGAAAGAGTCCCTGGAGAGCGAAGAGGAAAAGGAAACATATGAACAAGTGCTGAGGAAAACCTTCAAGTCTATGCTAACTGGTTAAGCAGAAGGGCAAAAACAGAGAGAAAGACAAAGGAATAATAGAAGGCAAGTACCATAGAGAGTCAGGGCATGACAAGAGCGTCTAATGGCGTGACAGACGGAGATAAGTACAAGGACACGACAGACAGGGAGACAGTCAGACACTGAAAGAGGGAAAGACTGAAAACCAGAGCTTGAAGGAAACAATGGGTCTGCGTTTTGGACTTCAGCCGTTCGTCAGCACATTCCTGAACAACAACAAAGCATGCCTGAGCCCCTGTGTGCCCCAAGAGCGTTGTCATTTCATAACCCTCTGCTGCTTTTGCAGAAGTAGAGACTAAATGAAGTGAATATATAAGCACATCAGCCTTACGATTGTGTCAGTCGATATCAAAATTAGCGTATTTATTGGATTCAGAGTAGGGGTGCAGTGCGATAACACGATTTTTGATCATGAATGGTTCAAATGTCTCCCAGATCCGCATTTGAAGAAGTAACGTAGTATCGTGTTTCAGTGCATTCTATCAGTTGCAGTTCTGGCGCCTCCATCTCAAAAGTTGCTGACTTAAATTTTTAAGTACAATCAACTTAGATATTCAAGTCGTTTCAACTTAAATCACATTAAACTGACATAAATGAGTTGAAATTAAAGCAATGTAAAAACATGCGTTGTCATAACTTACTGATCATATCATTTTTACAGTGAACATTCACATCACATGTTAACGCAAAGGTAGGGGTCACGCTCACGTGACATTGCAGTTATTCACAATCACTAAAGTTTACTATTTGCATGCGTTTTAAAGCCTTGCTGGTTAAACACTTTATCGTGATATGATATTTTTACCACATCGCCCACCCCTAATTCAGAGTCTGTCCTCCAAAAAGCCCCACATTTCAACTGTCGGAACTGAGATTCTTGAGGTGTAACCATAGCAACTGGGATGATTAGCTGTGATAAGCTAATCAATCTGTGTTGTCAGTCACCATCAGGACTGCACTTGCCTCTCAAGTGAACATCCAAGTCCTTGTAAATGAGCTTTGATGGGCAAATCAATAGGGGTTTCAAGGAGAGAGAACGGAGCTATCACTCGAGCCTTTGCAGGAAGCAAGAATAGGATTAATTCTGCGTCGGGTAAAATAGAGCCGACGGTTTGAATGTTCTATTTATTTCTGCCTAAACTATTTGTGCTTTAAGAAAACAAACAATACACTTTTTTTTTTTTTTTTAAGCGCATCAGAGTGAGGCAGACAGTGGTCAAGGAAGAAAGAAGGAGACAAAAACAGTTTAATCTTTTCTACTCCGACAGAGGGAGAAAAAAAACAACCTCAAATTACTTTGGCAAGGCTATGAAAGGCCGACGGGTTAGTGGTTTGAGCAGATACGTCTTAAAATACAGCTGCCACCACAAAACCAATAAATGGAAAAGTAGTCGTGCAGCACTTTTAACCTTTTAAACCCACGGTTGTTGAATATTGCTACTGTTGCTGTGGACAGGGAGGGGCCCCGTGTTTTCGGGTACCCACTGTCTCGTGAAGGGCCGTTCTGGACTCCCATGGTTTCAGTCTGTGGGAAAAGCATGCAGACTCCTTAGGCCAAACCAAGCTCTCATTATGGGCCTAATTTAAGCGCAAAACTACAGCAAGCTTTGAGGAAAGACACTGTATCAATCACACCACAGAACGTGGGCTGACTTTAACTGATTTTGTAAGATAAAACGAAAAAACAAAGTACTAAATTGTGGTTTATGCATCTAGGAATTAACCAAGACCTCAAATGTTCAACATAGCAAATAAGGAAAGTCGCCTTACGGTCTATTAAAGGAATAGTAGTAGTAATTGCTGGTCATTGACAATCTTAACCTCAAGTGGTCTGTTAAAGGGATAGTTCACAAGTTCAATCAAAAATGAAAATTCTGTCATCATTTACTTACCCTTATGTCATTCCAATCCAAACCTAAATGAGTTTCTTTCTTCTGCAGTAAACACAAAAGAAGATATTTTGAAACAATTTGGGTCCAAAACAACACTGGACTTCATTGACTGTCATGTCATTATATGTGCTCCAAAGAAAGAAAGAGCGTCATACAATGACATCATTTTCATTTTTGGGTGAACTATCCCTTTAGCCTCTGTGATTACTGAGTCAACTCGAGACAAGTGGTGCTCACTGCAGAGCCAACTGACGTCAAGCTCCACCTCTCTGGACGTCAGGTATTGAGCTTGACCTAGTCCAGGTCCACCTCTAATGGGTGGAGGTATAGAGTTATGGGAAGGGTTAGGGTGTGGTTAGACCTTCTAGCTCCGCCCATTACACCCAAATTAAATCCAGAGAGGAGGAGCTGAACTTCACGCTCCACCCATGGCTCTGCAGTGAGGAGCCTCTCAGATCTGACTAATTCAAAAACGAATCATTCAGACCAATTTTGTGAACTCAAATCAATTCATTGTGTTTTTTTCACAAAGTGGACTTCATCACTTCTCTCATAAACTAATGATTATGTCAAATAGTGCTAGGGTGGATGTCAAGATTACAAGTCATATTGACCAATTATTTGAAACTATTGTGTCATTTTTTAAGTTTCAAAGCGTCAGTTCCCATTCAGTGTAAAGGCACTGTAAAGGCCATTGCACACTGAGTACGAAATTTGCATCCGAAATTTTCGCACGTTAAAAAATAAATACGACCTCACGTTATGTCAATACGCTTGCACACTGCCTCCGAAACTTTCGTCCGTCAAAAAAAAAAAAATCGATTTTCTGCGTTTTTCACGTCCGTAGCAAGCATTTTGAATGGTGTTTTGACAATTTAGAGCCACCGAATCACGAATATTCACGAATACGAAAAAACGCATGCGAAAATTTCGGACTCATTGTGCAAGGACCTAAAGGAGTCACCAGAATAATTCTTCACAAATTCTACTTGTGTGTTCCACAGAATAAATAATAAATAACAGAAGCTTCATTTTGGGGAACTTTAAAGGGGAGTTTACACAAAAATTAGTTGTTCCAAATTTTCAGAATTTTCATTTTTGGAAAAACTATCCCTTTAATAAATAATAATAATAACACATTATGTTTACGCTGTGTAAAGTGTGATGAGTGAATCAGAACCAATCACCCATCTCACTGTTCTCAGAACCTTAAAAGGAAAGGTGACTTTCATATGGTCACTTTCATGGTTCAGTGTCCCTCAGAATAGAGTTCTCAACGGGTCGGGTCGGCCCGACAAACCCGACGGGACCCGCGGGTTCGGGTCGAAAATATAATCAAATGACTCGGGTCGGGTCGGACCTCGGGCTTAATCTTTTCCAGTCAGTGAAAAAAAACAAAACATTTATTAATCATCGCTGCTGTTCACCGTAAAGAAAGTCTGGCTGCTGCGTGCAAGCGCATCACGGAGAGGGGCGGGGGCAGACCTGACGCCGCTGCGTGCACGCCTTTAGCCTGGAGAAGAAGATGGAGTTGGTGAAAAGTAAACTTGCCTCAGGTGAATTCACCGTCACTACTACAGCCTATTTATATATTTAAAGTTTATTGTTTCAGTTGTTTGTATTGTTAAAAGGCGTGAACATTAAAGGTTGATTTGAATTTCCGTCTGCTGGTCATGATAATACGTGTATGAGAAAAAAAAAATCCGACGCGGCATCGGGCCGCGGGCCGGGTTCGGGCAGATAATTCATGTTGATGTGTCGGGTTACATCGGGTCCGGGCTTTAAAAGCCACGGGCCGGGTCGGGTCGGGTTGTTATTTTCAGGCCCGTTGAGAACTCTACCTCAGAATCCCAAAAATGAAAGTCAGGTGCGCTTAAGCATTTGAAAGCATTGTAGTACAACAACAAAAAACGAGACACTCGAAACTCAAAACTCATATCCCAACTGCAAACATTCCACTCATATATAAACAATGAGTCATTTTCCAACACATATAGATTTCACTCCCACAGTTATCAGCTGCAACAAACAGGTGAGAACAAGGTTAAAAGAGGGAGTACCATTTTACTTTCCCACATCCAGTTCTCAATGAGAACAGTGTCTAAAAACCACCAGCACGGTTCTACTTCTGCTGCAGGAGGTGATAAGGCGAGTCATCCATCAAGGTATTTTAGGTCAGTCATGTATAGATATGACACTACAGTTCTGCCTGAGAGAATAGAGAGAGGGCATCATTTTAACATGTCATCGCCTGTACTACCTGCGTTCACACAGACCACTTCATTTCACTTCTGTTTATTCAAGGGAATTTCAGCACTAACGGTCATGAACCACAAACAATGATGCACTGAGTTATGATGGTAGATGAGATAAATCGAAACTAGTCTGGTGGCACACTGAGAACAGTTGGTGTGACAGACATTATCTCCCTGAAAAATTAAAGACAGGTGCAACTTATGACAATCGCACTTGGCAAACTTATTAGAACTTGTTCAACTAATTCAGGGTTTACAATTTGGGTTTTAATCCCATCAAAGTAGAAATAGCATTAAATTATATTATTGTTATTATTTTTCATAATATTATATTATTGATATTCATTATTATGCTAAAATATACACTTTGAGGTGGGTAAGATTTTTCGAATATGCTGATTTGCTGCTCAAGAAACATTTATTGCTATCAATGTTGAAAATGGATGTGCTGCTTAATATTATTGTGAAAACTGTGATATATTTTCCAGGATTATTTGATGAACAATATAAAGCAAAATATCATTTATTTTAAATAGAAATATTCTGTACATTTCATTGGAAATGTCTTTACAGTCACTTTTGACCAATGTAATGTATCCTTTTTTAATAAAAGTTTTAATGTCTTTCAAAAAAAATCTTCCTATTATAACTTATATTTTTCAGAATACTATTAAGCATTACAATCAATATTATTAGTCATTTTTAAAACAAAAGGTGAAACACAGACTCACCAAGATGCATATATAATGTTAAAGGTATAATACACACAATTTTATCAAATATCCACACATTAAACTAAAAATTCACGAGATTATTTGTCATTTTAAACTGCAGACAACCTGCTTAAACATTTGAAAGTTCTGTTTAACAGAGTAAAATTCAAGGTATAACAAAGCAAAATAAAGTATATTACACTGATAACCACCATGTCAGCTAAAGGATTGGTAAAATCATCACAGACCAAACATTGGATGTAACAGCATTTCAGCTTAAATATTTTTAACCTTTCAGCCTTCGACAAAAAAAAACTAAAACAAAACTAAAACAATAATATTCCTGTAATCAATGTAAAAACCAACAGCTAGCAAGTCTCTATACTGGAGACAAGGCCCTGGAACCGGCTGTAGGAATGTAACACTATATTCAAAACACCATCAGCAAGACCTTTCCAAGAGAAAAGCCACAACTACAGTATGTAAGAATTATTTAAAAAGACACTGATTTTCATGCTATGAGAAGACAAAATTGAGGCAATTGAGGTTCTAGCCAAGGAGAACATCGGTTCATTGGTGTATTAGCCAAGAAGTCACTTTGCTTCCTGCCCCATAAGGTAGAGTATGTAGCAAATTGAGTTAATTTGTTTGCTTTGGCCCTGCTTTGCTACTCCAGGCTCTCCTTTTCACTCAAGGGAAAACTGACAAGGATGTACCAGGGCTTAGGGCTAGTTTTCTTAAAGTGCTTGAAATTTACGTCCTACAGTCTAATACCCTCACTTATTGACTTAATTGGATTCTCAACGCCCAACAACAAGCCTTCTTTATAATTAAGCCGCCAGCGCACCAATCCTAGAGGTTAAAATGCAATAAACGGAAATTGAGACCAGCAGGAAACTTTTAACATGCTTAAAAGCAATTAGGCACAAGAAAATGTATGAACAAGAATGCAGAACAAGCATAAAGGCCCGCTCACACCAATGACGATAACTATAGCGATGATATCGTTGGAATCACTTTATGAACGTTTTTTTCCAGCTGATGAACAGCCAATCAGAATCCATCCTGCAAGAGCTCGAGCATTTAAAGGAGCAGACGACAAACTTTCAAACTGAATTATGCAACTATATTGTCAAACATAAGTCAGAAGTCAAACATTTGCATCAGATCTCAAAAATATCTTCATATGGTTCTTATTCAATCAGCTTCGCAGCAAAACTATCATTAGAGCAAAAAAAACATCTCTCGCATGAACACCATTCAAAGCCACATGAAATTATGACATTGCTGAGAAGTTGACATGAAATGATGGCATTGCCAAGAAGAAAATTGCGAACGATACATGGCATAGCGTTTCAGAAAATGAGAGAGAACAAACAGTAAATGAGAAGATCTAAAACACTGTGTGCACAATGATTACAGCGTTAGAATATATTACGAACACTATCCCAATAGGAATCCTAACTTGGCCTCTGTGATAAAAGCGATGTTTAACTATGTCTGAAAACATGGCAAACCTCAAAGGCTTCTCAACGTAAAGCTGAGGTCCGGCATCTCAGCAGGGTTTAAAGATAGAGCCAAACGGCCCGTGCTAAATGGATGTATGGCCAGTCTAAATATCTAAACCACTAAATCTCTAGTTTCACCCCACTACAGAGAAAGCAATCTCCTCTGCCATCACTGAAAAATGATGATCACCACTTGCCATTTTGAAAAATGTGATACTCACTAATCCTATACATGCGAACATTCTAACATTACTAAGTACACAACTGTAAACACATAGTAGCGAATGATGTGGGACGGACACAGTAGATCCGGATGTAAAAAAGCCTGTATTTTTCATATTTCTTCACTAAAACCACAAGGAGGAATGTAAAGGAAAGCACAGAAATAGTAGGAGCTTGTGAAAGATGAACTATTGCATGCAGCTAGAGTTTACGCTTGTGCATTGGTTTCGTTCCAACCCAGATTTCTTTGCATCAATCTAAAAGGTAAAGCATTTACAGTGTGTTGCATGCATGAGGAGATGCAGCATGAAGCATCAGGCATTCGCTTTGATCACTGCATCTTCTTTCAGTGTTCACATTACAGGCACAGTCACCATAACTTCCCACAGTGCACTTCTGCCAACAGTGTTAAACTCTAAGCAAGTGTTTAAGGGACTAATTATTCCTCTTGGCGTGACATTCAATAACTTCTCGCTCTTTGATGCCTGTTCTCTGTTTTCACAAGAGGAGAGGGAAGAATTACAAACTTTCAACAAATCATGAAAACGGGCGCTCTTTAGAAGGATTGCAAAACTTTCCCTGGAGAATGCAAAACCGCTTGCATGCAATATGAAGGATAAATCACACAGAGGTGTGATGGTTCATAAACAATTTATCAAATAGCACAGATCCCTGTGGAGATATTATTTTAGTAGAGCGGTCTTCTGGACAGCATTATGGAGATGATTTCTCACAGCCTTCAATGAACTTCAAACAAACACCATGACAGGTGTCATGGACCTATTTAAATCATACCATTCTAGTTACTATAATTATGTAATCATAATAATAATAATCTCAAGTCATCTTGCCGGTCTTATAACTGATTTCAACAGGAAATCAAAACTATAATACAATTAACTGTGGAAACGAATAAAAGTTATGGGAAAAAGTTTCCAGCCTGGATAATGTTAAAGCCATTGTAGGCACATGAAGCATATTTCAGAGGTGAGCATATTTTTTTCATGATCCTATAATTATAATCCTTTCATCTTTCCAGGTATTCACTGACTGTGGGAATCCTGTCACTATGAATCACCACTGACACTTGTCATTGTAACACTGCAAAAAGATCTAGGAAATGCTGTTATTAAAACTGATAACCTCTGACATATGTTTACTACTGTCATCTGCGCTACAAAGTTAGCCACATGTGTTCCTGCACGTCCCTAGTCCGTTTCTGCAGTGTGCTACACAATTAATGCAAGCTATGCATCAAAGTAACTTTTTTGCAAGTACGTTTTCATGTTTTGCAAGACAAGAGGCCATTTTGCGACCGCATAGTTCTCTGGTCTTGTACCATCCTCGCGTAGTGAAGTGCAACCCCACACCCCCTTGAAAAGAAAGAGAAAAACAAAGTTGCGGAGAGCGAATGCACCGCACAGAAACGAAGTTGTTAGAGGGTAAAATTCCCATGCAAGTGCACCGATAGAGACGGAAACGTACTTGCACGATCTCGCCCTCTGCGCTGATAGTGGCTCCGGCTCTGGAGAAGCGCCCTTGCAGACCTGTCGTGTAAGTGGTATAATCACCATTTGAGCTCGACTCAAAAAGCACAACTTCCACAAAGGCAGTATCCTTGGCTACGACGCTTCCCAAGACCCAAAACAACACCAAGACCACCGAATCAGCACCACGACCGAACCCACTCCTCGGTAAAATCATCATCTTGCCGGTTGGATCAGCGCCGATCGGAACATAATTTCCAAGGGTCTTCAAAAAAGTGTTGATTCAGAATCAAATTTGAGAGGGGAAAGCTCCCTCCCAAAATACAAACGACACCAAAAAAAGAAAAGAAAAAACGCAATGGATGGTGCGAAATGATAATAGCGATCATTAAAAATAAAAGTTTGTCCTTGGAAAGAATGTCGTGGCTGATTTCACCATTGCTGCCCGCACTATCGCATTGCTCGCGCGCTCGCTTATGCCTCGCTGGCTGCTGCTCGCGCTCTCTGTACAAAGCGGATCTCCTTTGATCTGGGAACACGTGATTCCTTAATTTTTTTTTTCCACAAAGGGTTAACCCCACCCACCGATCTTCCTGACCCTCTCTATTCTAGTGGTGGAGTTTATGATTCATCCAAGTGACTCGATTCTTTTGAATCAGCTCATTTAAAAGATTCGTTCAGGAACCGGTTATTTTCCAGCTAACAGGGAACTTTCTCAGAACTTTGGCTAACGTAGCCTACTGGCTAGGTTTATAAACAAGTTATGAACGAACATCCTTCAAGTAACGTATGCTTGTTCAGAGTTATCTGTTAATAATGTTCATATTCATAAAGTCTACATTGTTCGTGGAACATTTCTTTTCCTGAAATGTTTTAGTTGGATGTTTGTTTTACATTTTAAATGTTAGTTGTTTCAAAAGTAACGTTCCCATAATATTTGCAGAATGATAAAATGGTAGGCCAATATCATTTTTAAAACATTTAATAAACTTGACGTTTTGAACATTTAGAAATAACGTTTTCATATCTTAATGGGAAATATGTTCTTGGAACATATTTTGTTAGCTTAACTTATCTTTTTCTTCTTATTCTTTCATTTGCATCTCTACAAATCCAGAGGAGACACCATAGACAGTAGCTATTTAAAGATAATAAGCCTTTCCCCATAAGCAACACCTAAGCAGATATGTATAGGCTATTTGGCAGCTGCTGGCATAGTGTCTGTCAAGCTTCTGAAAAATATAACAACAATTCTGCAACTTTCGGTACTTCATTATAGTTGTGTAGCCTGGTCATTTTTACACATGCATCATTCTTATTATGAGCAAAATACGTATGTTTCAAAAGGGAGAAACTTTAAAAACTAAAAATTAGTTGCATCGAAGTGAAAAAAGATTAGTTCTTTTAAAAGACTCGTTCAAAACAACCGATTCGTTAACGTCAATTCCACTTCCCCTGCTCCTCTCCGCATTGAATCGTTAAGGAGGAGCGACACTGTTTGGATGATTCATACGCAGAAATGTGCATGTAGTAATAGCTTTGAAGTTAATTGCTGGGATTGTCCTTTCGTATATAATATATTACAGTCAGAAAACAGTTTTATTACTTTTGCTGGAAGGTTGGCAAACGTTTCCCTTAGTTGTAATTAGCCGACTGTGAGGGAACTTGTTGAACTTTGGGTGGGCTACCTTAAAAATAACTAAATCTTCTCAAAATTAAGTGTTAATTTTACCCGTTGTCTCTATAGTAAGTGGACTTTCTGATGCACTTTACACATTGTATATTATTGTGTAAAGTTTTTTAAGTAGGCCTATTCTCGCCTGTCTTTCTGAGAGATTTTGAAAGCTATTAGTTTTAAAACACCTTTAAAGTCACCATGAAATCAAAAAAAAAAAAAAGTATATATAGAATTATATATAATTCTAAAGCATTTTTTTTTTTTTTTATTCATGTACTTTCGTAACCTTTCATCAAAATAGCCCTCACTTTTCCAGCAACATCTCTTCTCTGATGACGTGTTTACTGGCATGAGGGCATCTACATTTTGAAGTACATTTTGAAGACGTTTTATTCAGATTTATCCATCCATCATGACGAATTTAAAGTCTAGGGCTGTGTCCGAAAACCGCCCCCTATACCCTTAAATAGGGCACTATTTGAGAGGACAGACATTTATGGGCCATTCTACAAAATTGGTTCAAAGTCAGAGCTGGAAACATCTTGAAAAAACATTTTTTTTTTACAAAATGTTTTGACAAATTTTGTATGTATGCAAACTGTATAATATCCAAGGTACACATTTCTAGTAATTGTGCAGTTAATTATCATATTGTATTTTCAGAAAGTTTTGGAATATTTTTCCTCTCCCCAAATTTGTCACTACTGAAACACAATAATAAATAATTTAATAAGAAGGCTTATATTGACCTATTAATATTTTGTTTACATCTACCTTGTAAATAAAATAAAAGTTTTCACAGGTAAATCAATAATAATTACAATTTTAACAATATTTCAAGTGTAATTTATAAGATTTGTTGTATTTTGAATCCAATCTTTCTTTGTAAAAGGCATTAAGTTAATCATACTGATTTAAAAGTTAAGGATTCATTAGTTTGAATATACATTGAACCAAACACTATGATAACATCTTAGTTAGTTGATTTTTAAATATACTTTATTTTAGACAAAACATGCATGTTTCAGTCGTGGCGGCACATTTTCGCTAGTAGTGACAGTAATGTTTTGGTAGCGACCACATCACATTACAGAATTTTAACTCGCATACTAAAACACTACTAAAACAAACTAAGATCCTAATGATTTGCATAACTGTACAAAAATGTTGTTTATTTCCCCCAAATAAATGATTATGTGTTCCCTTTTGTCACTACCAAAACAATGATGACATGTTTCGGTTATGACTGTTTCGGTAGTGACAATTTTAGATACTTTTGAGCCTGATTAACTAGCACAGTTCTGAAAAGTTGTACACACAAAAAAACTCAATTCTATCAAATAACACTCAAAAAGACATGATGTCACAACCGAAACTTCACCACGTTTTGGTAGTGACTGTTTCGGTAGTGACAAATTTTAGATACTTTTGAGCCTAGCTCAAAGATGGTAACCAGCACAAGTTTACCAAGCACAGTTCTGAACAGTTTTACACACATAAAAACAAAATTGTATGGAATAACAGCCAAAAAAGTTTGCTTAATTGCAGAAAAAAGGTTTGGTAGTGACATTCCTTTAAAGTTACACACAGATTTTCACACTTTTGAACACATTTCCCTCAACATGATGGTACCTATCTACAATGAAAGAGAGGCTATGAGAGAGAGAGGGACACAGGAATATTTCCTGATCAAAATGTGGTTAAAATCAGTCTCAGCCAATGGACTAAAACACACACTGTTTCGGTAGTGACATGAAAATGCGGGACACATTTATTTTTTACATAAAGTTTCGTGATTTAAAAATAAAATATAAAAGAAATGTTTTTTTGTTTTGTTTTTACTTCACTTTTTAAAAGAAATCAAAAATATATATATATATTTTTTTTTATAATGGAAAAATTTCAAAAATAAACATTACAATATAATTTTCACAAGTTGAAATTCAGGGGTTAGTGTTCAGGACAGCCCCCTCCCAATTGAAAGTAGCCTACCCAATAAATTATGATTTTATATATACTTACTGATATTGTAAATATTATTGTGGGATTCAATAGAAGGATAGATAGAAGGATCTATGTAAACATCTAACATTTGAATACTTAAATTCTTTTTAAATGTGTTTTTCACCAATTCTGTAGAATGGCCCTTGTAGCGGTGCCCGAAACCATAGTGGACATTATCGAGTGCACGAATTCAATCCCATAATTCACCGCAATAACGAGTGTACATCCGATGGACACTCTAGAGAATACCCATAATGCACTGTGAGAGTCGCGCGCCAAATAAATTTCCGCATCTGACCAGAAGATGGCGCCCACAGCTGAATAATCCATCCATTTTCCAAACCAATGTGGCTACTGCGCAATGTACAAATTTTACCTTTTTAATTGATTATTACATTGTTTAAATGAAGTTCCTAAACGCAAGTTAGGGAGGAGTGAGCCCATCTAATCTTTCAATCAACAGCCTGAGTATATAAGCAGCCGCTTACCTCTCTCTTGCATCAGCTGTTCCAGTATCCCTCCACCTCCCCAAACTCCACCTTCATCTCAGGTACCTTGCCCTTCAATTATCATATCCTACTTTTAGCCACTGGGGGGGTATATCAAAGCTCGAGTTGAAGCTGCTTCATCGAGCCCCTCTTCAGTGGACAGCAAGCCAAATAAGTTTAACCTAATATCTTAAAGATTTTATGGGCAAACAAACTCGTTAAGTAAGGTTTATACATAGTTTCCATGACAGAGTTCAAGATCAATCTTTTCATCTTACTACTAGAGCTGCCAGTTTGCTAAGTTTCAAACGATTATTAAACAGCAAGCACAAACTACGCAAAAGTGGCAGCCCTTCTCAATACTCACTCGTTTTCATTCACTCAATCAAGTGAACTATAGGCTATTGGTGGACTAATGTAGGGAATAGTAAATCCTCAGTATTGTATAGGGGAGATTTCTGACACAGAATATGTTTTCGTAAGACAACAGAAAGGTTAAATAAAGGTTAAAAATCGTATTATGAATATATCTGTCAAACGAGATCAGATGAACATAAAAATAAGGTTCGCCTAACTTTGAAATTACTAGTTTTTTACACTCTAAGCATTGGGATCAAGGAAACCAATAAAACAAGTCAATCTCAACAGAATTTTTTTGTGCAGGACTTTTTGATTATAGCCAAATTACCCCAAACGTTAAAACAAGTTAAAGGGTTTGATCTCGCCTTTGATTCACATGAGGAATGAGACAAAATCAAAGACCCTTTGCGTTCAACTCTTCAAAAATAAAAGAACCTTTGAAGTATGAAAAGATTTGACCTGGACTGACAGCAAAGGGCCCTCGTTTGTAATGACTTTCAACTGGACGCATTTAGTCAGAGGAAGCTCAAGCTTACATTGAAAATATGTTTATTTTACAGAGCATGCCTTGGTTAAGTATGCATTTGGAAAGTAAACTCTGGCAAGATGACCAGGATACAATAAAACACTGGTTTTTTTTTTTTTTTTTAAGTATGTAATCATGTTTAAGCCTCTTTACGTTGCAAAAAATAAAAAAAATAAAAACAGGGTAAACTTGAGGTGTCTTTTGAAGTCTTTTACTCGGCTTGGGTAGTAAAAAGTTGCATTTAATATTCGGATAGAGGCTCAAACACATTGTATTAGTGTTCAGAAGTTAAATTTTTTCAAACACACACACACCATTCGTAGGCCTGCCTCTCTGATAAATAATGCATGTTTATTCGCCATTTTTTGTTGTCATTTTTAAAGTCAAAGTTTTCTTTATTGAATTGTACTGTGCTTGCTCAACCAATGTAAACATCATTCAGACAATCAAAGATTATGAACTCAGATTTGCATGCAATAATACCCCAAGAGTCTTTTTGAAGACACTCGCTTTATGAAAACCAACTGCACAGCTCCTCAAGGTCAGGAATGTATCAGGAAGAAACAACGGATCCCAAAATGGCCAACATATGTTCTGATTCAACACAGGAAAACCCAAAAGAGCTTGCAGAATGCTAAAAAGGCTGGTTTGCCTACAGCATGACAATTATTCGCAGATCGACTCTCAGCTGATGATGTCACTGAAGCTGTGGACGAGGGGGAGAACGGCACCCCATCTGTTTTTGAAGAAGACCCTCAGCTGTGATCTATAAAACTACCGCATATGAGAAAAATTGCCATCTTAGTTTTCTTTTTTCACTCTCTGGTCCTCCAAGCTTCATAGTTTGCATGCACAGTGTCTTGTTCATCATAATAACATTGCATCATTTTAGTCAAAGACGTGCTTAGAAACTCATTTTTGTGGGCAGGGTGGAGTATCAACATCTGTTAACAGACTGTTGTATCTGTTAGGAGACAAGACAAGAGAATAATGACTGACCGAAAAGTGTAAAAGTGTTTTACACTGTTTTACACCTCAGTTCAGTGTTTAAGTGGCTGTAATGTTAAACAATCATAAAAATGGCATGTTTACTGTCTCCCCCAGTGTCATTTCCACGGGAAATTGTATGCAGGCCCTCAAGGGTTGATAAACAAAGGACCTCTTCTGTTTTCATTGATCCATGTCCTGAGAGAGAAATATAAACGGCTAAAATCCTCTGATAATTGGTCTGGACAAAAAAAAAAAAGACATGTTTGCTGTCAAAAATAAAAGCAAAATATGATTACTTAAAAAAAAGAGCAGCAGGACTAAGGAGAATTTCCAAAGCTGGAAGAAATGATGTAGGTCATGTGACCGATCAAACATTTAAAAAGACACACAAAGAAGACAACAGCTTGTTTTCATGTCTAAGTTTATCACAAGAGTATTTCTTCAGCTATGGGCACTTTTCAAGAATTTTTCACTTTTCACACTCACCGAAATTGTTGCATATTTGTCTACTAACAATGTCCAACATGCAGTGTAAATACACAACCATTCAAAAGTTTAGGGTCAGCAAGATTTTTTTAAGATGTTTATAAAAAGTAAGAACAGAAAGAAATACAGTAAAAACAGTAATACGGTAAAATTTTATTATAATTTAAAATAACATATATTTAAATATATTTTACAATGCAATTTATTCCAGTAAATTTTCTTCAGTGTCACATGACTCTTCAGAAATCATTCTGATATTGACACTAATACTGATTTGCTGCTCAAGAAACATTTCCTGCATTTTCTTGCTGTTTAATTTATTTTAATTTAAAAAAAAAAAATTGTGGAAAGCATGATACATTTTTTTTAGGATTCTTAGATGAAAGTTCAAAAGAACAGCAATTTGTTAAATATTTTTTGCAAGTCTTTACTCTTTTTTTTATTTATTTTTTATGTATACATGCATCACAGGGTATTTTTGTCTTTTGAAAAAAGTTTTCTTATCATTAGTCTTGGAAATTAATAAAAAGTTTTTGCCAAAAAAATATTACACAATAAATGTTGAAATGGTTTATGATTATTTCACTTCATGATTACATCATTATAGTTTTAAACACGTAATAATTCATAGTTTTATGATGAATTTTCAGTCAAAATAATCGATCCATGACATGCATGTGAAATAGCAAACATAAATGATTCAGAGAGGGTAAAAACTTCCAAGTCAATTAATGTGTAATAGCAAAAATAAAAATCTGTTAGTTTTGCCTCAGCCCTCTAATGTTACGGCTTACGAATATCAAGAAATATTCAAGCTGAAATGCCGTGCACAACCAATTACAAATGAAGAAATTCTGTAATTGTTTTTGGCATGTTGTATACACCATACAAACCACAAGCAGTTACAGCACTTCTCCATTCGTAATTGTTTATGTGTAGTGTGTATAAAAGAGAAAGAGAGAGGATGGAAATGGTTCTGAAAGTCCCCTCATGCAGATAATTCAATTCAACTCTGCCCTCTGGTGGTGTTGGTGAAAAAAGGCATATTTTATTCTTGTTGCCACCGGCTGATCACCTGTGGATCTGATAACTAAAGCCATGTGAGCGAGGTTTTGCTATACACTCTCTTGGAAGTGTGTGTGTTGTGAGGCAGATGTTTGGGAGCAATAGATACCTCATGAATTGTGAACACAAATTAATTATTGCCGGTTAATTTCTTTAATAAAACCAACTTCCCTTAATATGTGCATGAGAATTTGTGTGAATTTTGTAAAAATGATTCACTATTAGTGCCTTTTAACAAGGCTTATTGATCTTTAGATTTTGTCTTTCATGAATAAAAGCATGCATACTTGTAGGGAGTGAATCAAAACACAAAGCGCTGACATCATCTCACGCATAAAAGCATCGTCCGACTATAACGTCCTCCCTATCTCCTGGAGTCAGTCAGTGGGAGAAAACATTTCCATCTGTGGGTGTCCAGGGGCCTCTTAATTGCTTTATGTAATAATACACTCCAGTGTTGTGAGTTACAGACACAAAATTAGGGCCTCCTCGTCATCTCTTTTCTTCATTAGAGGATAACGTCAGCAGGGCCCCATCAAAGGCACGATTCACCGGGGACGTCTGATTTATGAGCACGGTTCCCAGAGCATTGTGAGGATTGCGCACATGCAAAATGGCTCCTCTGCTATTTTTAGTAACCCAACTGGCATTGTGCTGGAGAGAAGGATGAGAACATGTAGGAAGAAGAGAGAGAGAGAGAGAGTGTGTGTGTTGAAAATCACTCTGCTTTGATCTTTGGCCCCTCCTCTCAGATACAACTCTCACAGGACAAGAGCTTTGAACAGAAGTCACACAGTTGTTCTGTAACACTGCACCACTCGATTATGTTTTAAATACATGAATATGTATGGATGCTCTGTTTTTTTATCAATATATTTATTATGTTTGGATGCTCTGTTTATTATCGGTTCAGTTGCATACATCATATTTTACCTAGTTCGAATAGCAGGACTTTGTCCAAGTTTCATAAATACATGAATAAAACAGGGGATAAACCCTCTACAGGGGGAGTTATTACAGGCGGGTTCATTTTTCTCCAATTGTTAGATCTCCACGTTGCTTTCTAAACTAATTTTGGTGATTAAATTATTATTATTAAACATAATTTTTAAAAAAGAAATATTATTTAAATTAAATATTTAAAAAATATTAATTAAATATAGTTTAATCAAAAATGTTAACCTCCCCCTCGAAAACGACATCTGCTCTCTTCATGATGTGTGTATTAAATTACATATAATAAATGTTTCATTGTCTCTCCCACATTCAGGGGGAAAATGTAATGTATATGACTCTGTGTAAAAAAAAAAATATATATATATAATTTTAATGACTTTGCAATATAAGCATCATAACAAATTTTGTAAATACATTGAAAGTATTTGCAGGTTTAAAGGATCACCCAATTCTATACAATAAAGTTTCTGTAAATTAAAGTCGGCATGAAACGGAAGTTGCTATAGTCTTTTCTTCTCTATTTTACCTGATACAGCCCTGGTTAAAGTTACTTATAATCTTTTATTTAATCACCTTGATTTGGTATTTCTAGCACCGTTTAAATCTTATTTGACCAGACACTGACAGTTTGTTGCTTTAGGGGGAACACAGGTCTAATATCTGACAGTTTCTACTGGCATCCCTCAGGGCTCAATTTTAGGACCATTACTTTTTAGTCTTTATGTATTCCCTCTTGGTCAGCTTTTGCAAACTATTTTTCTTATTTTTATGCTGATGACACACATTCATTGTAAACACGGTTGAAATGAGGCTGTCTCAGTGCTCACTACATGTATTTCTGAGATAAGATAATGGATGTCTAATCATTTTCTTTGTTTAAACAGTAAACAAAACAAAAAAAAGTTGATTATCATTGATGGTTCTGTACTTGAGTTTGAAAAATTGAGTAATCTAGGTGTGATCTTTGATTCTTCATTGACATTTGAACCCCATGTACTAAACATTGTAAAGACTTCATTCGTTTTTATCTTAGAGATTTCGCAAAATTGCGTCCATTGCTATACCTTTCAAGTTGCAGAAAAGTTCATTACATTTTTTTTTTTTTTTTTTGCATTGATTATTACAGTAATGTGCTTCTTACTGGGGTTTCTAAGCATCTTCTAAATAAGTATTTTAATACACAAACGTACTATTGTTGATTTATTTTGTATTTCCTTTTCTTGTAAAGCGATTTGAGAAGCTCCTTTAAAGGCGTTATAGAAAATAAAGTTATTGTTATTATATCCGATTGAATGTAGGGGACTGGATTTCGTCCTCAGGAATTGATTGGATCGTTTGAAGTTTGGCATTGTTAACTATTTGTAGGCAGATCTGAATGGCAGTTTGCAGTCAGTTGTGGAGGATATTGATTCTCCCCAATGCCGAGACACACGTCATGAAGAGAACAGAGGTTGTTTCGAGGGGGACATATGAATTAAAAAAAATAATGATGTGCACACGTAAATCATTTATAATAAACACTATAATAAATAATAAGATTATGCAAGTCCATAAGGAGCACTTTAGAATCACATCACTGCATTAAACAACAGGCTTTGGTCTCAGAGTGAAAAACTTTAAAAAGTCAGAGAAAGTCTGTTTTATGGTACAGCCAAGACACTAAAGAAAGAGCTTGATGTGAAGATGGATTTTCCAATAGGGGAAGGGTGCCTTCAAATGTAGATTGCTCTGTAAAGGATCTCAAATCATGACTCGATCCGCACGCTCGGGGCAGAACTACAAACTACAAACCCATAGAGAAATATAGAGAGAAGAAAGAGTTTGTGTGGATCAAAGACAAAAGTTTTGTGATCTTTTAAGTTCTTTCTGTGACCAACATGTTTTCATGATCAACATGAAAGTGCAAGTGCATGAGAACTTTGAAGTGGAGAAGAAAGAGTGAGAAAGAGTTCTTCTTCAGACTTCAGATCTTCACCGTCATATACCTGTACATTTATTCATTTAGCAATTCAATTCTAAAGTGAGGAACAGCTGAATATGAAAATATTCATGAATATAATGAATATGAAAATAAGTGTCATTTAAGCGAACAAGCCTCAGAATCTGTTATTTTTTCATAATGTTGTGAGGGAATTTGGTGAGTAGAAATGAGGATGTTATTTGTGAATAATTAATTATATATAAATAATATATGGCTATATACATATATATATATGGCTATCGTTTTTTTATTTTACACAAATAACATCCTGATGTATTTATGTTTTACTCAAGAAAATAGCACATTTTAAGAATTTGTCAACTGTTTTTGCCTAATAAACAATAATAATCCATAATAATCAAATAGCACTGAACCCCACTGAATTTCATTGTATGGACACACACACACACACACACACACACACATTTTTTTTCAAAATATCTTCTGATGTGTTTCAAAGAAGAATGTCATACAGGTTTGGAAGAACATGATAAACAAATTATATCAGATTTTCATTTTTAGGTGGACTATTCCTTTAAAAGTGTTCCCAATATTTAATGTAACACCTTTCATATTGTATCTCTGAGAGAGAAAAATAGAGAGAGAGAAACGGACCACTCTCTGTGCTTTTAGAGACAACATGTTAAAGTACATTAGCAGCGTGTCAGGAAATGACTTCAGATCACATGGCTGCCATGATTGTGGTTCCTGCTTCTTTTCATTTTTTTCTTCCACCTCTCTCACCTACACACAAACCCCCACCCTCATCTTTTTAAAAATTCCTTTTTAACTTCAGAACAGAGCGAATGGAAACTAAGCTTGTTACCACATGATGTCTTGGCAAGTTCATCCATGAATTGAGCACATTTTAATTTGAACTTCTTTGTTTTAACAACCCTGACCAGCATCTCCAGAGAACAAGTCCACACAATAAAATGCCACGCTCGTCTCTTTGAAGCGTCTCCAAAAGCATTGTCATCATAGTGACAGGCTCATGAAATACACAAAACTTCAAATGATTTGTTCTTGTTGGTTTTTTGGAGAGCAAAATTGGATTTTAATTATGTTTAAAGGTTGCTTATGTCTCTTTCTTAATTTCACACTGTGTTTGGACATAACCTTTTAATCATGCATGTCTAGCCCTGAAATGATTTTTGCATTAGTAAATGTATATTTATGTTATATATTTATAATTTATGTTAGAGGAATAGACCTATTGACAAATTTAGCTTAATTTAATTTAGTATATATATATATATATATATATATATATATATATATATATATATATATATAATAAAAAGAATATACAAAAATATATTATAAAAACAGTAAACAGACAAACTATATTTACATTATTAATGTTTCGTTGGTTCTCTCTTCTTTTTGCATGTTTTCAAAATTTCTTTGTATGACAGCCTTGACAAAAAATGTGGCATGTGTCATTGCGTTATAACAAATATTGACTCCAAACTACATAATATGATTAACAAATCGTTAACAAATTTTAAATAATATTTCAATAAAGGCTGAAGAGGCCGGACATCACTTTTAGCCACTATTGTAAAACTCTTTCTCACAAAGAAATGTGTGCTTCCTATATTCTCCACCAGATGACAGCAATGTACAAATACGTTCTCGTCGCCCTGGAAAATCTCACGCAGAGAGTGCTGAGAGTGGCTCATATTTGGAAACCATATTTGCTTATTTTTAAACATATACATTTTAAAATATTGCTGATTACTTACAAAGAACTAAATGGTTTAGCTCCCCAGTACTTGAGCGAGCTCTTAACGCATTATAGTCCTTCACGCCTATTCTCAAAACTCTGGCCAGTTGATAATACCTAGAATATCAAAATCAACTGCTGACGGTAGATCCTTTTCCTATTTAGCACCTAAACTCTGGAACAGTCTTCCTAACATTGTCCGGGAAGCAGACACACTGTCAGTTTAAATCTAGACTAAAACACTTCTCTTTAACCTGGCATACACATAGAAAATTATACATTCCTATTATTCAAATCAGTTAAATTATTATTATTATTAGGCTGCATAAATTAGGTCAACACTTCCTATAACACACAATGTACTCGTTACATCATAAGAAGGATGGCATCTACGCTAATGTTAGTCTTTCTGCTTATTCCGAGGTTTACTGTAATCAGCTGGATCCAGGCCGTATGCAGATCAGATTGAGGACCTACGCTATAGAAACGACCACAACGCATGATGTAGTCAGCCGGATCCGGGCCGTATCCAGACCAGATAGAGGACCTGCGCCTAGACACGATCACAACGCATGATGTAGTCAGCCGGATCCGGGCCGTATCCAAACCAGATAGAGGACCTGCGCCTAGACACGATCACAACGCATGATGTAGTCAGCCGGATCCAGGCCGTATCCAGACCAGATAGAGGACCTGCGCCTAGACACGACCACAACGCATGATGTAGTCAGCCGGATCCAGACCGTATCCAGACCAGATAGAGGACCTGCGCCTAGACACGACCACAACGCATGATGTAGTCAGCCGGATCCGGGCCGTATCCAGACCAGATAGAGGACCTGCGCCTAGACACGATCACAACGCATGATGTAGTCAGCCGGATCCGGGCCGTATCCAGACCAGATAGAGGACCTGCGCCTAGACACGACCACAACGCATGATGTAGTCAGCCGGATCCGGGCCGTATCCAGACCAGATAGAGGACCTGCGCCTAGACACGATCACAACGCATGATGTAGTCAACCGGATCCAGGCCGTATCCAGACCAGATAGAGGACCTGCGCCTAGACACGACCACAACGCATGATGTAGTCAGCCGGATCCAGGCCATATCCAGACCAGATAGAGGACCTGCGCCTAGACACGACCACAACGCATGATGTAGTCAGCCGGATCCGGGCCGTATCCAGACCAGATGGAGGACCTGCGGGCTGTATCCAGACCAGATGGAGGACCTGCGCCTAGACACGATCACAACGCATGATGTAGTCAGCCGGATCCGGGCTGTATCCAGACCAGATGGAGGACCTGCGCCTAGACACGATCACAACGCATGATGTAGTCAGCCGGATCCGGGCCGTATCCAGACCAGATAGAGGACCTGCGCCTAGACACGATCACAACGCATGATGTAGTCAGCCGGATCCAGGCCGTATCCAGACCAGATAGAGGACCTGCGCCTAGACACGATCACAACGCATGATGTAGTCAGCCGGATCCGGGCCGTATCCAGACCAGATAGAGGACCTGCGCCTAGACACGACCACAACGCATGATGTAGTCAGCCGGATCCAGGCCGTATCCAGACCAGATAGAGGACCTGCGCCTAGACACGACCACAACGCATCCCTGAAGTGTCAGCAGAGATCATATCAACTAGACTCTCCCCTGTGAAGGCCTCATCGACACGACACTGATCCTCAACAATCCCGTCTCCATACCGGCGTGACTCCGATCTTCAACCAGAAGGAACTGAATAATATTCGGATTGTTCCTAACCAATCTGACTTCTGAACTATAATGCTGCCTGAATCATAATCATACACTGTTAGTTCATTGGCCAGAGGAGAACTGGCCCCCCGACTGAGTTTTTTTCTCCATTCTGCCCTGATGGAGTTTTGGTTCTTTGCCACCTTTGTCTCCTTTTTTCCACCTTTGTTGCATTGGCTTGGCTTGCTTAGTTGGGGACATTGAATTTAACATTGAATTTAATATTCAACAATAATATTGATCTGCCTGCATTGACACTATTATACAAGAACTGAACTGGGCTGGACGATGACATCACGATTAACTCCAGAGCGGCTATATGTATATATAGGCTATATAAATGAACTAAATTAATAACTTTTTTAAAACAAAAATTAAACATCACTGAACTTACTTAACTGGACTGTGACGCTATTTTCTTCTGGAAACAAACTTTTTTGCATTATCTTCCTGTTACCTTTATCTCTGTAAATCTGCTTTAAAACAATCTGAATTGTAAAAAGTGCTATATAAATAAATGTGACTTGACATGACTTAAAAGACTAATGAATGACTAATGAAATGGCAATTTTGGAAATGGAAACATGACAAATTGAACAGACATCATTTTTGGCCAGCCTGTCATAGAAAGAAATTATGAACACATGCAAAAACAAGAGAGAACCAACAATGTGTGTATATATGTGTGTGTGTCTGTGTGTGTGTGTCTGTCTGTGTGTGTGTGTGCTGCTACCTCTGGGTCTGTGATCTCTTATTTTCCACCAGGAGGTGCTTCAGAGGGAAAAACACCCTTAACCTGTTGACCGTGAAGCTTCAGTGAATCAGAGTGAACAAACACTTCACGTTTGGCAAAAGCAAAGACAGCTAATGAACAGAAGAGCACAAGCACAGGGCAGTGAAACGGTACAGTCGCAGAAACATGTAACCGTGTCCCTATTTGCATTCACTTCCCCTTCTCAGAAAAGACTCTAGCGAGGCCTGTGGGTGAAAGTGGGAGTTGTTGTTCGGGGGCATGTAGTTGTTGTTGTTGTTGTTTTTACAGGCAGACAGAGTGAGGGGAACGCTAAGGGGGGCTGAGCAACAAAGAGCCCGCACTGTCAGCTATTCCACAAACAAAGCACAGCTTATTCTGCTAACAACAGTCTGGCAGAGACACCACGACACACTGACAATAAGCAAGATCCCACTCGTGAAATTTAGGTCAATTTACACAACAAATTTTTATGGATCAAGGGACACCTTCACTCATGATGATAATAATCAGTTACATGCTTGAGTGTTCTTGTAATCCATGTAATACAAATGTTTAGGCTACTTTCCATCCATAAATATAGCTTTATCTCTTTTCATTCATACAGTCCTCATCTCATGGCTTTAGTCCATGTCTGTTAGCTTAGACGATACTGATATGCAAAACAAAACTGACTTTAAATACGTGCAGCATGGATGTCCTCATAAAATAAAGATCCCATTGATTTTCATTACAAGCTATCAGAATTTCATCTTACTTTTAGCAATATAAATATCAGCAGCTGCACCAAGTTGCATATTTTTGCTCAGTTTGGGCCTCTCAATAAATCTGAGGAGTTTTTTCTTCCTAAAGTATGAGGTCCATATTCTCCTATGTCTTTATATGAGCTCAAAAAATATGATACTCAAAAAGCACATATGCACTTTTTGGGATTTTGTTTTTAGATTTTGTCTAAAGGTTCAATAAACTGTTCTCTTTTTCCTTGTAGCCGTTTTTTTATTAGTTAATTTGCAGGTTATCTAATGTGTTGCTTTACTAACACAAGTGATGTGTTACAATATTGCATTACTCCCCCAAAAAGTAGCTAATTGCGCTATTTGGTTCCTTTTTATGGAAAGTAATGCATCACGTTACTTTTTCTCACCTGGGCTGGGTTTGCTTGGTTGTTTTGTTTCTAGCAAATGTAAAGTCCCTTTCACACCAAAAGCGAAATGAATAACCCTCTTATTAGTTTGGTTGAATTGGATCATCGAAGGTCAGCAGCAAAGACTAATCTAATCTAATAAAGTGAGAGTAAATACATAAAGTATGTTTGTGTAATTTAACATTTAATCATTGCAAGGTAGCGTAACATTCTGAGTTTGTATTTCACTGGTTTTATTCATGTTGAGGAAAACTAAATCTGTTTTTGTGTAAGTGAGATGAGAAGATGCCTGCTCACATTTAGTCTAGAACTACAATAGCCATCATGTTAACACAGCGCACACTTCTGCACTTACTCCCGATTTCTCTCAATCAATAAATGGGAAAAAAAGGGTCGGTTATTTGAAAAAGTAACTCCGATAATTTGTTGTAAATTTAAAAGTAATGCGTTACTTTACTAGTTACTTGTAAAAAAATGTAATCTGATTACGTAACTTGTGTTACTTGTAACGTGTTATCCCCAACACTATCTAATAATATAGATTTGAAAGCTATTAGTTTACAACTGTTTTGGAATAGTCAGTATTGCGCAGTTCAAGGAAACATATCTGGCTATAAAATGTTCAGACAACACAAAGGTTTAGCGTTCTTCAAAAAAGATTTCATCTATTTCCAGTATTTAAAACACATGCAAATGCTGATAATCTTGTGGCCAGATAAAACATTAAAAAGACGTCCACTACTACTACTCCAGACCGTTTGATCAGAGATAATATCCATGGCAATGTCACCTTTGAGGTTTCGCAATTGGTTACACAATTGTTGCTTCACTGAGACATGTGTAAGAGTGCAAAGATGTTCGTAACACTTGTATTATGATAAACACTACCGTTCAACTTAAAAAAAAAAAAATAATTATACTTTTATTCAGTAATTGAAATAAAAAAGTGACTGTTAAGACCCAAACTTTAAAGAAACCAGTGCTCAGGAGTCATATTAATTCAGGATTCTCTGTCTGAAATGGATGGGAAAGCAGCAGGCGGTGTGGATACACACAGGGCAGCGTGATCTAGGATTGGGTAAACATCATCTAAACCTTGGGAGTAAACCAGATGTGTGTGTGTGTGTGTGTGTGTGTGAGAACGGGTGTGACCCTTCAACGCCCCATTATCCCTACACAACGCACACAACAATAGGTAAATTGCCACAGACATTCCCACCCTAACTGAAGTGTCACTGTTGATTCTGCAGCATTAACTGATCAACAAATGATCATACAAGACAACAAATCAGCCACAAACACTAAATTATGCATAGTATATGAGTATCACTACCGTCGTCTGTGCTCCATCTGACCCTTTACCCAGACTTGATTCAGTACACACTATGTACTAATGAAATCTTGCACAATTGAACAGCATTCAGAAACAAGTTCGTTTTGAATAGCTTTACTATTTAAGCTTAAAAATAAATAAAGCTCTGTCATGTATATGTGATCATTGTACTAGAGTTGAATAGCTCTATTCATTCATTAGTGTAAACAGATGCATGACACAGAGCAGTGTTATTTTGGTATCATTGAAATGCTATTTCAGGTTTTGTTAATATTTTGAATATTTTGTTAGAATTTTAGTTTTTGTTAAAATGTAACTTTTTGTGTGTTTTTGACATTTTTATTATTTTAAATATAAATATGGCTATATAGTTTTATTAACTTTAGTTTTTAATTTATTTAGTTTACATTTTTCAGTACTTCAACTAAACGAAAATGAGAAATGTTGATTTGGCAGCTAGCTGAAATTTAGGGACATAGCTTTTTGCTAAAAATCATACATTTCCCTGTACGAATCACGTCGTACAAATGCATACAAAATAGTGAAAAAGTTATGTTTTTTCACAAGATCGGGTTGGAGTTTGAGTGCTGTAGTATTTTTAGATTTTCAACTGCAGTCAAGTACACAAGTGCTTCTCTGAATAAATTATAATGCTAAAAAAGCTAATTCTGTTAGCACCAATGACTCTACAATGCACTTTTAACAGTCGGTTTAACCCACCAGATAGGTCAGTTTAACCTACAATGTACTGGCAAAGTTTGTAGAAGAATGTCACAACAACTTTGTCAAGAGTCACTTCTAACGGGAATTGCTGGTAAGTTTCATCATCCTCTATAGTCAGTTTGCCAACTCGCATATTTTTTCTTCTTCATCCAAAAACAGTCTCTGCTCAAACATAGTTCCTGTTTCACAGGAAGTAAACCAGAAACTAATAGCTACTAATGCATTAGCTTAGTGAGAGAGAAAACCAGTGCACTTCGGGGACTCCCCTTGACGTTTTTCAGGTGAAATGCAGGGAGAAATGACTTATTGTGTCGCTCTTGGTACTTTTTAAAGGGACAAGAAAAGATCCAGCAAAAGAACAGCTATATATGAACAGTAAAAATGTTTCTCTCATATATGAATCCCAAACAAGCTTAGTACAAAATGTACAGTGACCACCGTTCTGCCCTATCAGCATAAGTATCCTTGAGCAGGGCACTTATAGGGGACTGTCCCTCCGATTGGTGTATAAACATCTGCTAAAATGACAAGTAACTAAATCCAAAAGTTGAGGTTTCAGTTCCCCTCACAGTCCACTACTCTACAAACAGGTATTACAGGCATGTTACATCATAAACTAAATATTAAAACTGTGTTCTCAGAAAAAGGGAAGAAATGTGCATTCAATATGTAAATGCATTTGGATGTTTATGGACACTTACAGGATTAGTTCATCCAAAAATGGAAATTCTCTCAGCATTTACTCACCCTTATGTCATTCTAAACTTAAATGCAAGTTTTGGTTACCTTAGACCAAAAACCCCACTGAGACATTTCTCACAATATCGTCTTTTAAGTTCCACAGAAGAAAAAGAAAGCAATGCAGGTTTGGAACGACATGAGGGTGAGTAAATGAAGACAGAATTTTCAGTTTTGGGTGAACTATTCGTTTATATCATGTTTTTAAAATATTTGAGTCAGATTGCTTTAGAAACAAAATGTCAATCTGAGTGGTGTTTCTTAAAGGAATAGTTCACTTAAAAATGAAAATGTTGTCATCATTTACTCACCCTCAAGTTGTTTCAAACCTGCATGAATTTCTTTCTTCGGCTGAACATAAAAGAAGACATTTTGAAGAATGTCGGTAACCAAACAGTTGCTGGACCCCATTGACTTCCATAGTATTTTTTTTTCCTACTATGTAAGTCAAAGAGGTCCATCAACTGTCTGGTCACCGACATTCTTCAAAATGTCTTCCTGAATTCACACAGGTTTGAAACAACTTGAGGGTGAGTAAATGATGACAGCATTTTCATTTTTAAGCGAACTATTCCTTTAAGTTAAATAACTAACTTCTCTTATAGTGGCCTGCTACCCTCCACATCCCAATGAATTTTGCATATTCTACATCTAGATTCACGATGTTGATTGAACGGCTATAGTAGTGTGTAAAGCAAACAGCCGCTGTTTGCTTCCCACACAAACCTACATAGTAGTTGAGGTGACAGACTTCTCATTCAACTGTAGCTCACAGCTACACCTTTAATACACAATTCCTGTACCGTTACAGGATGCTTATACGGGGGACCACCTGTAGATCATACAAAATTTAGGCTGTTCCAAATGTAGCCTATACTTCTACATTTCAAATGATAAAAATCCTGAAACCATGTGATGAAACCTCCCATACAATCAACATAAACAGATATATCATGTTAATGGATGACTCTATAACTTCTCTAAAATCCTAGAGATCCAATTATCAGAGTCACATGCAAAAGTATTTCCCCAAACATAGACTTCATGCAAATTTATGCTGTCCAAACTTTGCCTCCACTCTCACTCTCGGGAAGGATGTTTAGGACATCCTCAGAAGTTTCTCCTTTGTTCAGCTGTTCCTTTGACGCTAGACCTACGTCTTCATTCAAGTAAATGTTTGCAAATGAGCCTGTTCCAAACACAGCTAATTTATCCATTAAAATGAACAGGCATTCATAACAAAGCTGAACGGGATCTTAATCACTTGATCTCGTTTCCTAATGAACTGAGGGGATTAAAAAAAAAAAAGAGAGATTTTCTGATGCAATCTCCATGTAATAGTTAAATTCAGCTTATTCAATGTTGTACTTTTCTTACAACAACAATAGTTTCAGAAGCATTGCAATTTGCATGAACACATGAATTTCATCAACTGAATTAGCTTTAAATGTCAACAAGCAAAAGACAACAATTTTAGTTGGAAAAAAAGAAAAAGGAAAATGAAAAATGAAGGGTGTGAGATTTTATAACTGGAAAGTTTCACATAAAAATCTTGTTCGGTTTGCTGCTTTTTAAACCAAGAAGCAACTCAACATAATGCTTTTTTTTTTCTATAAAAATAATGAACATGGCTTTAGTCCTTAGGCTTCATCACATTTTTGTTTCATTTATTTGCAATTAGATCGAAATAATAAGGTCACATTCTGCAAATAAAAGTAACAAAATTCAGGAGAGTGTTCACGTCTGAAGAAACTTTGTTTAAAACAATCCATATACAATTTAATGTTATTAGTATGAAAACTAAACGGCGTAAACATGAAACTTGCGTCAGCTATTTAAACCCAAGGAAATACTGACGTCCATATACGTCAGTGGTCCAGGCAGCCAATCGCAGCGCACCACGACGGTAGAAAAAGAACGCGAGCGTTTCCATTTCTTCAATGTTAAGAGATCGAAGGGAGAAGTTAATACGGGAAATAAAGACGATTTTTTTTGGACATTTTCCCCCCCACCCCTAAACAATACAGAAAGGGGTCTTTACACAGATCCTAATCCAGAAAATCATACAACATGGTCGTAGTTACAGCAGGGACCGGAGGAGCCCACAAAGTCCTTCTGATATCGGGGAAACAGAGCGCTTCGACACAGGGCGGATACAGCCGTTCGATATCTGTCATGATACCGAGCCAAGCCTCTTCAGACTCCGACTCCACCATCTCTGGACAACCACTGCGAAAAAGGCAGAGACTCACACATCTGAGTCCAGAGGAAAAACAACTTCGAAGGTGAGACGAGCTGGGATTTATTTTCATCAGCCTTTAATTTAGTTGATTTGAAAGCGGGTTAAACCGAAATAATTCAACAGAGTGCCCATATTTAGGTTAATGTACTTCATATATTGACGTTCTAATATGTAAACTTCATGAATGGCTAAAAATGGACCAATTTGACACTTCCATAAGGAAGGTTTTGAGTCCCAGCCAAGATTAGTGGGTTTTGCCGGTCAGTCCCTCCCCCTCTGAATCAATATCCACATCTTGCGTGCGTGGCAGGAACATGACCGCGCATGCGCCATTTCCTCACCACTGTCTGACCTGCCAAAATGGGTTGCTCAATAAAAAGGAAATGTTTAGTTTGTTTTATATAAAGTAGTTATAGGAATGTATAAATATAAATTTGAATAAACAGAAGTGTATAATTCATTAAATGTCTCAGATAAATCTTATATTTATTGTTTAGCCAAAAATGTGTGTTAAACCGGTACAATTTTATTTTTAGGAAACTGAAGAACAGAGTTGCTGCACAGACAGCAAGAGACAGAAAAAAGGCCAAAATGGGGGAGTTGGAGCAGCAAGTTTTGGAGTTGGAGCTCGAGGTACTTTGGCTGACCATTATCAGTTTTTTTTTTTTTTTTTTTTTTTTCATCTAATGTGCAAAGCAGATTTTATTTTATTTTTGCTCAGAATTAAGATTTAATTTTGACATGTTTTCCACAGAATCAGAAACTCCATGTCGAGAACAGGCTGTTGCTAGAGAAGACGAGCGATCTGATCTGTGAGAATGAGGAGTTGAGACAGAGACTGGGGTTGGATACCTTGGAAGAAAAGGAGCAGGTAAATAGACCGTCGATCAAACTGGGTTTGTCGTTCTATTGGTAGCTGCTAAACGGGTGGTTAACAGAGCTGTAAAGTATTGTTTTTGTTTCCACTTCCCACTTACGCCTCTCATTCTCTTTTAGGTTCAGGTACTAGAGTCCGCAGTGAGCGATTTGGGTTTGGTGACCGGGTCTTCTGAGTCCGCAGCACTCAGGCTACGTGTGCCTCCGCAGCAGGTGCAGGCCCAGCAGTCCCCAAATCTGAAGACTTCACCATGGATACTCTCAGCCCTGGCCCTGCAGACTCTGAGGTAAATATCCTGCAGTTTTGGTTTACACTGCAAGCAAATCTCATTTCTTCTCACTAATGACTCTTTACTGTACCGACAAAAGCTAACTTGGAATTTAAATGTCTCCTGCAGTCTGATCTCTTGCTTGGTATTCTGGACATCCTTGACCCAGAGCTCTTCCTCAAGACAGATCTCACAGAAGCACAGCAAGCCCAGCAGGAGCTTGAGCTGGTTGGGGGTGCAGGAGAGCAAGTACCTCCCTCCCCACCTACGACTTTGGGGCCCGCACCAGTTAAGCTGGAAGCCCTTAATGAACTGATCCACTTCGACCACATCTACACCAAACCCGCTGAGGTGGTGAGCGAGGAGAGCATTTGCGAAGTCAAAAATGAGGATTCCGTTGTCTTCTCTGAGGTCGATGAAGAAATCGAGTTGGAAGTCCAAACGCTGTCTGTTAAAGACGAACCAGAGGAAGTGGTCATCCCTGAGACGGATCAGAATCCAGACGTGGTTGACGATTTCCTCTCCGACGCCTCTTCCTTCAGCGGCTACGAGAAGGTTTCGTGTCTGACGGATGCGTACAGTGACTCTGGATACGAGAGATCTCCCTCCCCCTTCAGCAACATTTCATCCCCTCTCTGCTCTGAGGGCTCTTGGGATGACATGTTTGCAACCGAACTCTTTCCCCAACTGATTAGTGTCTGAAAGTTGCATACAATATCCAATACGCCTGCCTTTGCTCTTTTATTGTAAGTGATTGCCATGTGCTTCATAACAATAGTACGACAAGTAGCGTATAACCCCTCTTGCGATTTAGACCAAAGGCATTGCTTCAAGGCTAATACGGCAGGTCTATTTGTGTGCAAGATTTGCCGCGACACTATGTACAGTTCAAACGCAACTCAGTATTTTTGTCGGGGAAGGGGATGGGTACTAATCGTTTTAAAAAGTACATCTATTTATTTGTGTATCTCTCTTTTCTAGAGTTCTGTAATGCAATCCATCTCAAATGCTTAATGTACAACTTATTTTTATTGTAAATGCTCTCCTCAATCATAATGCATTAAAAAAAATTTGCATTGCATAACATGCTTGGTTGTCTGACTTTTGGAATTTGACCGTGCCTGAGCTCTTATCTACTTCCTGTTCCATACCTTTTTAGCTCCCTTTAAAGGGATGGGTCACCCAAACATCTAATTTGTCATTTACTCCCCCTCAAGTTGTTCCAAACTTGTATTAGTTCCATTCATCTGTCGGTATTCATCCTAATATGGAAGTCAATGGCTACCGTCAACTGTTTGATTAGCGACATTCTTTAAAATATCTCCATTATTGTAATGTGTATTTTTAATTGCATCTTATTTTAGTATCACAGAAAGTCATACAGGTTTGGAACAACATGGACAATGATGACTACCGGTAATAAAAAATTTTAGGTGAACTTTTTTTTTTTTTCAATTGCTTCACTAAGATTGTGGGGTGAATTACTTCTCCAACCAAGTGACAATCATCAAATTTAGTGGTAAATGTGTATGTTCTCTAAACTGGAAAATCCCCATTAACTCTCTTTACCCTGAATGTATCCGAGTGCTTGTGCAAATGGTGAGTATTTTTGGTTCCAGTAGCATGTCAAGTTGCCCTTGGGACTTTGCCATCTGCTTTCTGTACTTTTCTAAAACAAGAGGTGATAAGATAGGCTTCAAATCTAAATGATTACACAACACCAATCATGTCAAAACTGCTTTTTAATCTGATTACTCACAGAGGCATGTTAACGCTGGCAATATAAGTTCCGTTCTTTCTGCAAAAAGTTTTTATCTATACCTGTTGAAATGTTACCTAAGTTTCTGTGTCAGTCAAAAGTGGGCCAACTGGGATGTAATGCAATGTATTGTGACTAAAGGGTGGTGTAGGATGGTTTACACCTTTTTAATCCCCAGGCTAATTCAATAAGATTGGTTTCTCAGAGTAGGGTGGGGAGGAGGACAGATCTCCAAAACCCCTAAGGAGCTTAAATTCCAGGCGACACCACACTTTTAAAGATATTGCAAGTTTACTCTTATGCTCATCAAGGTTGCATTCGTTTGATTAAAAATACATTAAAACAGTAATACTGTGAAATATTGTTGCAAGTTAAAACAACTTATTTTAATATATTTTAAAATGTCATTAGTTCCTGAGATGGCAAAGCTGAATTTTCAGCATCATTACTCCAGTCTTCAATGCCACATGATCCTTTAGAAAACAACTGAATAAGCTGTTCTGGTGGTGAAGAAACATTTCTTATCAAAGCTGAAAACAGTTCTACTGCTGCTTAATATTTTTTTCTGTGGAAACCGTGATACATTTTTTCAGGATTCTTTGATGACAGGTCATAAGAACAGCATTTATTTGAAATATTAATCTCTTGTAGAATTATAAATAACTTTACAGTAACTTTTGATCAATTTAATGCTAAATAAAAGTTATTTTACTAAGCCCAAAGTGTTGAACGGTAGTGTGCAATCAAAAAACGTTAACGCAGGTGTGTGATGGTTCTCTTTCAAACACAACATTTTCACCAAACATCTTTTTTGAAAATGAAATCTTCCTTCATACACTTGTCGTATTTGTAATACCACATTGTGGTGCATCTCGTCTCATCCTGTAAGTCACATCGGGTGAAGTTGAGGTGAGAAAATTCATGTCGTTTGATATTGCAATGTTGCTTTCATGACAGCGCAGAAGAGCGGAAGGCGTGGATTGTGGTTTTTTGTTTCATGTGAGCTAAAGTGGATATCGTAGAAGCAAGATATACCACATGGATAGGCCTACATATGCTAACATTACTGAATATGGATTAACAAAATCTTTGGTCAGACATGTAACATCATCGTTAATTCTCAAAATATACTTAAAAGCCAATACTAAAGCACAGGCTCAAATTAGAATGTTATTCAAGGTCTTAAAATGACACTATCATCACCTCGGGTGATTGAGATAAATCCTACAGTAACTCTCATCTTACAGCCACAGTTACAGAAGTTATAAGAATGCCAGCAGCTGATGGGACACTGGGAAATACCCACAAATGCCCCACCAGTCTCAGTTTCAGGGACTATCCACATCTGACTTTAAACATGTAAAATGAAAACATAAAAATAACAAACTACCACATTAGATTTTTCAATATTCTCTTTTGCTTGCTCATGAAAAACCCTCCACCACAATGCTAGGGTGTTGAGAGTGGTTGACTGGGCATTCTGGGTGGTTTTTGCACCAAGCCCCTCCTTCTATTGACAATTTTATTGTCTGCCAGATGAAAATTGAAAGACTGACATCTTAGAAAAGTAATGTATCCAAAATTTACATATTGCCTGACGTCAACTCAAACGCAAATTTATGTCTCGGCACAGAAAACATGCATCAAATCAGAAGGAGAAACCATGCTGGGATGTATTACGGATCAAAGTCAGCTGTGAAGAAGCATTTATGCTGAATGTTTTTTTCAGCTCAGAAAGGGATGAGAATAGACATGTGATGCAGAAGGTCAAACAGGGCAACAGCTTTCACAGAGATTAAGTTCTCAAGTCTTTGAAGAACATTCAGAGTTTGTGAGGGTTTTCATGCGAAAGAGTGTTTTCATCTCTTAAAGACACAATTGTATTTACCGAAACAACACACACCCGAACTTCATAAAAGCATATAGATTGAACCAAAAGAATCAATCAGTGGCAGTACAGGTATTATCTTGATATCATGATACACTTTTACCACTTTTAGCTAATTTTCTTAATCCTTTGTGAATGGCAGAATAACCGCCAAATCACATGACATATCAGTTCATGTAAAACGAAAAATGGAAGCAATACCGAGAGACTAACTGCCAGTCTTTCCTGTACAGGTGTGCTTGTTGCGCCTGATTTGTCACCAAGACCAGAAATACAAGCTTACAAAAAAATGTCGTTTGTATTGATTTTCCTTCTTGCATCACAAGCCATTCTGAATCCATAGTCTTTTTCTATGTGTAAATTCAATTATTTACACAAAATCTCCACTTATACAACAGGCCTATGGCCGGTTTCAGACTAAAATGCATGTTTGAGCTGTTTCAACTAAAAACAACTTGCACTATATTATGTCAGTGCCATTGTTTTGTCTCAAGTTTCAAACCAGTAATGTGTTCTTATAAGGGACATTTATAAAAGCTACTTAAGTGTCCTAATTGAACTAAGGCCTAAGCCTTGTCTGTGAAACCAGGACCTAAAGAGTGTTAGCTTTATTGTCAAGTGTTTCGTCAGGATGAACATATTTTACATTTTTATTTTCAGATTTTTCCTCCACTTAAATACCTCTAGCTGTACTTGGAAAACTGCCCTTCTACTATGTCCACAAGTGTCTGTTTCTTAAAACAGTCCTGGTGTAAAATTAGTATGTGTGTGTGTATAGTGTGGTGCTGAGGCATATATGAGTAAGTGCGAGTTAAGGGGGGAGGGTGTCAACACCATCCACGTCTGCATGACCAACAAGATTACCAGAACAGGAACCATAACCGAGACAAGACAGAGCTTTGTATCACTCTCCATTCACTGAAAACTACACTTGTTTTCTATATTTAACTTGTGCTTTGTGTGTGCTCAGAAACAAAGACTACAATAACCGTTAAAAGTTGTCTGTTCAGACTGTCTTAGCAAAGTAATGCAACATTGCCATTATAAAACCCACAAGAAAACAAATAACAAACCTTTCCAGCTATTTAGCTGGTTACTTGTTTAGGAGAAACTCCAAAGCAACCTATGGTTTAGGCCTAAGGAATTACCTGGTAAATATCTGGTAAAAGCTAATCTTTAGCATTGCCATTCAGCTCAATGGCAGTTTCTCAACTGGCACATGAAATTAACTCCAGAGCACGTGACCTAAATGCTGCCATCTTGAATTCAAGTGCGGTTAGTTCTGGAAATATTTTTGAGCCAACCTGAGCCATTTATATGTCATGTGACTGATCTTTCTACAGTGTTTAGCGCAGGGGTTCTAAACTCTGGCCCTCGAGGTCACTTTCCTACAGAGTTTAGCTCCAAATCTTGATGAGACTCACCGGTTTATAACTTTCTAGAACATCCTGAAGACCTTGATTAGCTTGTGCAGCTTGTGTGTGTTTGAAGGTTGTGCAAAACTTTGAAGGAAAGGGGACCAGGGCCAGAGTTAAGAACTCCTGTTTTAGGGGCCGTTTACACGACACAATTATCCACTAAAACCCTTTAATTTATTTTGGCTGTTCATTAACACAACAACGGCTTTTTGGGGGCCTGAAAATGCAAGCTTTTGAAAACGGGTTTCAAAGTGCCGTTATTGTTTCCATGATTTTTGAAAATGGTAACGTCATTGCAAAATGACATCGCCAACTACTGGCCAGAATACAGCGTTTTTTTTGTCGTCGTCTTAGCAGATCCGTGTGAACGGGGATCGTTTTGACAACGTTGTCGTCTGTACGCAAATCGTTTCTGTTTTTAGTATATCATTGTAGTTTTCACAATGTCCTTGTCTATTTCACAATGTTAAGAGCACTGTAAAGTTAAGGCCACTGGTAAAACATTATAATTGTTATATGTATAAGTATGTTATAATTATATATAAAAAAATATAATTAATATGATATAATATTTCTGTAAAAATGAATGTCTGCACATTTCCCTATGCCCTACTTGTTTGTTTGCTAGTGTCACAATGGATTCTACAAATGCTGCTCCACAATCAACACAGAATAGTCTCTCAGGAGCAACCCAGGGCTGTATTCCGCACTGCATGAGTGTCGATCTTGATCCCTGTTGGGATTGAACCGGTAACCTTTAGCTACTATAAGACCTTTAACAATTATACCTTCCATTTCACGGTTGAGGCAGCAAGCTGTCGGCTAAAGGTAGAAAGACTGATTAAACCACATTCTGCTGTTGCCATGGTTTCATTTCCTGAACATGACAAGTCATATCATCAAATCACACATTTATAGCCGCACAACAATCAACCACTATGTCCCCTAATCCCGATGTACGTGGGACTGCATCATGCTGAGACAACAATGGCAAGCTATGCAATTTTATTAATTGAGTTGCCATGATTTTGACCTTTGCTAATGTTATTAAACAGCTAGAATGACTAATAAAGACAAGAATACATGTTCAAAAGCATTATTATATGAACACCATTTATAACCCTTCAGAGGAGGTCAAAGTTCACACACCAACAAGCTGTAGTAGTCACCAGGCAACACACACACACACATGCACGCACACACACAAAGATACATTAAATTGGTAAAAAAAATTACAGTAAAGGTATTTATAGTGTTACATGTACAAAATATTTCAAATAAATACCAATTTTTAGAACTTTCTATTTATCAAAGAATCCTGAAAAAGGTTTCCACAAAAAAAAAACAGCACAACTGTTATTAACATTAATAATAATAATAAATATTACCTGAGCCCAAAATCAGCATATTATAATGATTTTGAAGACTGTAACGGCTTCTAAAAAATTCTAAGTTATATTTAAAACAATTGCGTTGACTTAATATTTGCATTTTATTTAAAGGAAAATATTTAATGCTACTGCTCACATTATAAAGAAGACCTACAAATGGAAGGACATTTTAAAATGCATGAAAGCGGCTATAAAATATATTATTATTAAAATGTTTTATTGATTATAGGATTGGTTTGAGCTATTTTTAGTTGGCTATTGTTTTTGTCACCTATATGACCTGGCAATCCTGGACAAGACACTGAAATAAGATTTATCTTGATATTGTTATCTTGCTAACATCTATATGTATTTTGATACCATACAATGCAGTTTGTAGTGAAAGTGAAACAAATAAAAGGCAAGGAACAACACTTGATCTAAATCAAATATTCAAAAGCTCTATAATCTTAATTCACATACAGAATTATAGGGCACAATCACATGTTTATTCACCTTTTAAGAAGTAAGTCAAAGTTGCCTTGTTAGATTGCAGCACTAGACAACTAAAGGAAGTAGGAATAATTATTACACATTGTTCGTTTCCTGTAAAGATTAAAAACCAGGTTTTCTAGCTGGGGCATGATTGAATAAACTTCCTTAAATCTACCAGGAACACACAAACAGACTAACTTGTCAGTTTGAAATAAAGGTGTGCAGAAACCGAATGATAATCATTGACCCTCGCAAAACCACAAACATTCAGACTGAAACAAAACATGTCCTATTTTATGCTTTTCCACAGAAAATGTTCGCTTCCTGTGCTCTTGACTTGATTACTCACTGCGGTTAGTGTGTGGTACTGTGCAGACTAGAACAACACAGTCACTGAACTCATGGAAAATGATATCCTGCGTAGGATTGTTTGAGACAAAATGGACTTTGAAGTCATAATCTAGAAGCTGATGACCATAAAATGTCTATTAAAATGTGTTAATGTATGACTATATACACAGTCACTTCAGGTTAAGATAAGCAATTTCAATTCAATATCCTTTTATTTCTTAAAAAGGTTGTATTTCAGTAGCAGGTCGTGAGGTCTGCCTCGAGGGTCACAGTGATCTCACTGATGTCGTATTTACACACGACACCATCAGAAAGGTCGAGACCATCACGATGTCACAACGATTTTTGCAGGAATGTTGCCTGACAGGCTTTTCCAATAACGTATCGGAATTCCTAAAATTTTTGTTTTGTTTTTAATCACTTAAAAACTGGGTTCCTAAAATTGGCCACGCTAAAAATGTGCCTTCTTTGTTTTGGAAAAAAGTGTCTTATGATCAACAAGGCTGCATTTATTTAATCAAAAACACAGTACAAACAGTAATATTGTGAAATATTATTCCATTTTTAAAGCAACTGTTTTCTATTTGAAAATATTTGAACATGTAATTTAGTCCTGAAAAATCATTCTAATATGCTGATTTGGTGCTCGAGAAAACATTCTTGTTGTTATCAATGTTGAAAATAGCTGTTGCTTATTTTGTGTGTGTGTGTGTGTGTGTGTGTGTGGAAACCGTGATACAGAATAGATAAAAGAACAGCATGTATTTGAAGTAGAATTTATTTATAATTAGACCATATTTATTTTTAGATCAAGAATAAGAAATGAGAGAGAATTACAAAGTTTAAAGTTCATTGTGTCACATGACTGATGGTCAACTTTCCGTTCAGTGTACATTAGAGCTGCTGCTGGTAACTGAAGGGTAAATATTGAATTTTCATTTGAAAGAAATGAGACTGTGGTGAAGCGCAAGAACATGCTTCACTTCTGGGCACACTCACACAGACAAACAACCAAGGGAACGCATGTCTACATATCCAAAAAAACAACCAAATTAAATAACCTTCTGTCTCCTCTCATGCCTCCCAAATAGAAGTGCTTGGCAGAAACATGTATTGTAACTAATGTGGCTAATTTGCCGCATTTCTTTTGAACATATAAAATATTGCAACAGCCAGTGTTTCTGTGAACAGGAAAAGTATAATGCAATCCCCAGAAAGAGCTCTGAAAAAGGCGGAAATGTGTCCCGGACACAGACGCTGAGGCATTCTAGAAATGTCTGGAAAACAGCACTTACCCATGGGCCTCCTGGCTGAACTTTGACCCCAGAGTTTCTCCCACTGAGGGGAAAAAATAGAACAGCTTATCATGATGGATAAGAAATTCTGCTTTACACCTGAAATTCTGCTTATTTTAAAAGGCAAACGCACAGGTCATGACATTTTATCAGGGACAGTTTATTTGACAAATTGAGTCTTTATGCCAGGAAGAATGAGACACACACACACACACACACACACACACACACACATTCCCATTACATATTCTTAAACATTCTTAATGGTCACAATCTTTGGCCCAGACAAACACATGACTAACATTGATGGCCAAGCTGAACCAAGTGTATTGAGTGTATAGACTAGAGGTGGATTTGTGCTGGCCGACTGATTCAACAGAAAGAAGAAACACATGGGTGACAGTAGAGGCAGTAAAAACAGCTATTCCTAGAATTACTCAGAAAATGTATTACCCCATGAGACATAATCTAAATGTGCTTTGGAACAAACAGAAAAGGGATAGAACATGAAAACTGAGCACAAAGACACTGATAGAAATGAATAGAAAAAACTGGTGCAAAGTTCACAAAGCCTGTCAAGAACATGTCATATCCCCCCCCCTTTAAAATACTTTTAAAAGTATTTTCAAATGAGTTAAATAAAATGAATGATGAAAATAAAGTTAATGCAAAATTCATTTAATTATATATTAATTCTTATATATATATATATATATATATATAATTATTAATTATTTATTAGATATTAATTATATATCAATTATGATATTTTCCTCACATACACACACACACACACACACACACATACATATATATATATATATATATATATATATATATATATATATATATATATATATATATATATATATATATATATAAATATAAATATAAATATAAATATATATATATAAGAATTAATATATAATTAAATGAATTTTGCATTAACTTTATTTTTTTTGTATTATAATGCACCGAATTTTGCATTAACTTTATTTTTTTGTATTATACCGGTCTATTTTTTGGGGGTGACATATTACTGGGATCACCTGATTGCTTTTAAAAAATGCAAGTCGATTACAGGTTGTATGTAGTGCTCTTGGTGGTCTGTGATTGGCTGACTCGGTTGTGTAGCCATGAGTCGTACTCTGCTTTGGGCATCTTTACCACATTCTGCCTCACTATCTGCAAATAACAAGGAGAAAGACATACATACAGGGAGAAAGATAAAAGAGTACTTCTCATAATTACCAGCCTCTAGCACCCTAACCTCCCAGTTCCTGACAATAGCTTATTACACACTGGATAATCTGTCATTATACAGCCCAAATGGCTGGTTGTTACCGGCGTCCTGTCTGGACTTGATCTGAGGTCAGCAACATTTTGGCAGTCACAATTAAAGGATAGGATAGGAATAGCTAGGGAAGCTGAGAAACCTGAAACCTAAAACTCAAATGATTATGCACACATTAGATTAAAGGAAAATCAGCCAACTGTGTCCACAATCCACAATGTGTTAGTTTAACTTTAAAAGAATGGGTAAATAAAGAAATAAAATGACAATTCTGTCACATTTATGTTGTTTTAAACCTGAACGAAAAAATTAAATAACAGCGACATGAAGGCGAGTAAATATTGACAGGATTTTTGGGTGAAGTATCTCTTTAAATTTAGCAGAAAAACGTCAAGAAAATGGTCATAACAACCGAGTAAGTCGTTGCTATTGCTAGGGGGCAAAATCACAGTGAAACTAAAGACGGCTTAATATTTTGAAGCAAGCTGGTGATAAGACCTCATAAAAAATGATTTGATGTATTTATCCTTGACAAGATCATTAGCACACAATCTAAAAGGCCTAATGAAGTGCCATGCTGATCTGAAAGAAAGTCTTGCCGATGAAAATGCAGTTAATCTGTCAGAGTAAGAGACAACTGCACTGAAAGACTAGATAACTGCAGCTGACAGTTCATTAGCTCCTTCTGCTCTTTATGTAATAAACTCAGTTTTTCATGTGTGGCAAGAATTTACGTATAGGAGCTTAAACTTATACCGGTCTATGTTGATATATTAAAAACGATGACATTCAGTTAATAACTTAAAGCATTAATTAGATGTAAGACAATTAACTTTTGAACAGTATATCTGTTAATATACACCACCATTTAAAAGTTTGAGGTCAGAAGATTTTATAATGTTTTTGAAAGAAGTCTCTAATGCTCACCAAGGCTGCGTTCATTTAATCAATGATACAGTAAACAGTACAATTGTTAAAAATTATAACAGTTTATTATTTTAAAGTGAAATGTATTCCTGTGCAGCCATTACTCCAGTCTTCAGTGTCACACGATCCTTCAGAAATCCTTCTAATACGCTGATTTCATCGATGTTTAAAACAGTTTTGCTGCTTAATGTTTTTGCGGAAACATTTTGTGATGCATTCTTTTCCCAGGATTCTTTGGTGAAAGGGTGAGTTAAAAAGAACAGCACTCATTTGAAATAGAAATATTTTGTTGTATTTTCTATGTCACAAATGCTGAATAAAAGTATTAATGTTATTAATAAAGATATTTTGTTATCTGATGTAGACATTCATACATTTATAAGTGTGTCTTAAGTGTGTAAATACTGTTTTGGCCCACTATAGAATGCAAACGACCCAGATATGTTGTAACCATTGTATTGACCGAATTGTTTCTCTAAAGTGAAAATTGAGTGACAGTAAAATGTAGCATAATCACATTTAAAGTCAGCATGAAACAGATTGTATGAAAGTTGTGATTAGTCTTTTCTTTCATATTGTGACGTATATCCAAGGCAGGACTTGATTTTGTCCATTGGGAATTGATTGGACGGTTGTGTTTTGCTATTACTGAAGGCGCGTTTCCATTACAGATTTGCGCAAAACTTTTGCGATTTTTTTAAAATGTCGACAAAAAGCTATTGCGAAATGACGGCATTTCCATTAAAGCGGGGCTCAGTAGTTTCGGGATTTCTTCGCTGTATTCTTGCTTTTTGCTCGCAGGTTTCTCTCTAGAGCTCCCCCCACAGCTTCGGAATAGATATTTGACAACACTGTTGTAAAAACTCGTTGGCGATTCTCAGACACCAGAGGCTAGCAGATCAACGACATCAAAGCAGATGGGACATTCTTTAAAACGTCTTCTTCATTTGGGTTCGAACGTGAGGGAGCGCAATAATGACAGCATTTTAGCAGATTTCTTTTGGCCGTAAAGCAATTGTTTACATCGCGAGACCTGATATCACGCGAGATGGCCGCCGGCTCAAAGTTGCAAGTGCGAATTTTTCCGCTCACGGGCACCAGGGGGGTGCGAAACGACCACCATTCAACCCGAAATAAGTAATATAACCATTCCAATGACTCCGAAGCTGTTCAGTTAAGGTAAAAAAGTTACTTAGTTCACCTTTAAATGATGTTATGCGACTAAAACTTTTTTCCTCTCGTGATAAGTCATTCCAAAAATCATGGCAACGGACGTTAGGTTTATGTATATCCCTGCCACTGCACTAGCCATTATTATTAATCAAAGGAGACATGTTTTCCAAGCATTAATGGCAAGGAAAGACCCTTATACTTGAGAGCGGCACATACAGCATGAGGTGTTTCTGGCTGTTTCTCCCTCATATCTAGCCTGGCAAGCCAGACCTACATCAAGCTGTTAGGTCTGGCAACTCAACATTAGCACGGCTCAATCCGAGGGGCGGGATAAACGGTTGTCTCTCAAAATCCCTCTGCACGCAATAGGATAGCGCTACAACCAATCAGAGCAACGAAGAAGGCTAGTTGGTATATTAAACTTTTGCCGTATCCAGTCGGCAAAACTCCGAACACATCTTCCTTTTTTAAAAATGACTTAAGTGCCGTTCTTTGCTCTTTTCACAGAGAAAAGCTTAACTCCAAGTCCTCCAGAGTCGCGGCCAAAGCCGATTCGAAAGACTGTTCTCCAGCAGCAGCTGCCATTCTTTGTTTTCAAGTAGCAGGGAACCGTCGCAACTCTGTCGTCATTATGTTAAGCCCGCCCCGCCTACTCTATACACCATGTGATTGGCCTGACCTGAGTTTGGTTTTTCCAGCTCGAAAGTCAACGGAGAGTTGCTAGACCACACTGGCTGTAAAATAAATTTTGCTGCCGCTAGGGTGCGTCTAGATTTCTAGGCTACCTCATATCTGCTTCGAAGTCTTGATTGTGGCATTTCTTTGAGGTTTAGAATCCAGTATTCCTGTAATTCTTTTTTGGTCTTTTATGAATTTAATAAAGAACTCTGTCTTGTATCCTGTCCAAACATACCGCGTCATCTACGTCAGGTGACCTGTAAATGCGCAAAAAATTTCCATTGCAGTTTTGCGAAATATTTATTTTTCAAATTGCCTGAAAAACCAACTCATGCAAGCGTAAAAACTTTTTTGTGATAAATGGGAGTTTTTGCGAAATTGACGTGTTTCCATTGGCCGTATTTTCAATTCGCAATTTCAATTTGCGTAATTTAAAGGGTAATGGAAGGTTGTCCCACCCTCATGGCAGTAAACACATCAGAGAAGAAAAGTCATTGCAAGAGGGAGGTAAAAATTATGTGCAAGGATAAATCATATACTGTATAATAAATAATGCAATATATATCTATATAAAAGAATTATAAATTTTGATTTCATGGTGACTTTAAAAGTGCTCAGTAATTAAGTCAGCTGTCTTGTACCTCTATAGCCACACGTAGATCCGGGCAGCAGAGCTCCCACAGCTGGAGTGAGTTTAAGATCCTCACGAAGTTGTGTGGGTGAAGTCTCAGCGTGTGGCTTTCTGTAAATCCACTCAGCTTCTCCAGCAAACGGGCCACCCTCCTGTCCGAGTGTTTGACGGGGGCCAGATTAATGAGCAACGCTGAGAGCCTTCAGTAGAGACACACACATGCACACACACGGACTGTTGGTGTAATGTTATTGTAAACAGCAATGTTGAATGCATACACACACTCTTGCACCTGCAAGCATCCTGTAGGGTCATTCACGTTAACATTGAGCACACACACACACACAACAGCACATTAAGTGGTTTTGCATCCGTGTTCTCTAAAGGATTGGCACTGATGCAGACCATTAAACATTCACTGAACACACACGCACCACTGAGTGCTGTATGGATCCTCGGTGCTGTCTTGAGTCTTGCGCTCTTGGAGAGGCCACTGAGGTTATGGAGGTTACAGCAGAAGGGATTCGTCCACCGGACACCATATTACAAAGAGACCGGTCTCTCTGGACCCCAAAATCCCATCTCTTACTAGAAGAGAGAAAAAGACAAAAGGAGAGATGTTTACATATATTATGTTGTTATAGCTGAGATAACAATTTTCCTTGTTTTGTTGTGGTTGGATATGCAGTCTTCGAGACTGATTCGTTTTCTTGCCCTTTAAACTTTCTGTAAATTCTTTAGACTACAGGCACATAGTACTAGCGGCTGGTTTTTATTAAAATCGTGGTAACACTTTACAAAGAGGTTCCATTAGTTAACTACTTTAAACTAAGAATGAACAATACTTCTACAGTTTTTGAAGAGTTCAGATGCAAAAGCCTCTAAGTGCCATCTGAACATTTCTTCTAGAATGATCATTTTTATAAAGCTTGTATATTTAAGTTAAGTAATTTCGCTTAATGACAATTAATAGGTCATTTGCAGTGGCATTTAAGTGAAGTAATTAAACTTAAATATACAAGCTTGATAAAAATGATCATTCTAGAAGAAAATTTCAGATGGCACTTAGAGGCTTTTGCATCTGAACTCTTCATTTATTAATGTTAATTTCAACATTTACTAATACAATGTTAAAATCAAATGTTGTATTTGCTAACATTAGTTAATGCACAGTGAACTAACATGAACAATCAATGAACAGCTGGATTTTTATTAACATTAACAAAGATTAATAAATACTGTAACAAATGTATTGCTCATTGTTAGTTAATACAGATTTTTATTGTTTTACACTTATCCTAGATCTTCAATCTTAAAAAGTTAAATTTTTGTAATTTTAATACATCAAGTAAACTAAATTAAATGAGAAATGTTGTTTTGACAACGAGATGAAATGAAATAAGTACGTTTTTATATATATGTATTATGTTTTATTTTATTCAGTAAACTTTTATTTTATTAACAGGTTAAGTTTTTTTATGATTTTAGTCTTATTTAACTTGCATGTAACAGGTATATTTAGGCATTAAATTATATGTATTGTATCTACATCCATTATTGAACATTTTAGAAGACAAATTAAATAAACTACACTGTAAAAAGTAAATTAAAGTTTTTAATTAATACAATTATTTTTGTTGGTATAAATGTATGTATTACATATATTATATATTTCATCACGGCCAGATGAAAACGCTAAATTATCCAAATTGACAGAGTGCGTTAAAGATATAAAAGATTGGATGACGCGTAATTTTCTTTTATTAAATCCAGACAAAACAGAAGTACTAATCATCGGCTCAAAAAACCGCCCACAAAACCTCTCGCAATACAACTTTAACATCGTAGGATGTCCTGTTACTTTATCCTCTACAGTAAAAGACCTGGGTGTTATACTCGACTGCAACCTGTCTTTCGAAAATCATATTTCATATGTTACAAAAACTGCCTTTTTCCACCTTAGAAACATTGCTAAGCTACGTAATATGCTATCAGTTTCTGATGCAGAAAAGTTAGTTCATGCATTCATGACCTCGAGACTAGATTACTGTGATGCTTTATTAGCTGGTTGTCCTGCATACTCAATAAACAAGCTACAGTTAGTCCAGAATGCCGCCGGTAGAGTTCTTACTAGATCAAGAAAATATGATCATATAACACCGATTTTATCATCACTGCATTGGTTACCTATAAAGTTCCGTATTAATTACAAGGTATTGCTACTGACTTATAAAGCCCTAAACGGCTTAGCTCCAGTCTATTTAACGGATCTTCTATCGCCCTATAATCCATCGCGCTCTTTAAGATCACTAAATTCAAGGCTTTTGGTCATACCTAGGATATCCAGATCCACCAAAGGAGGAGAGCATTTTCACATTTAGCTCCAAAACTCTGGAATAGTCTTCCTGATATTGTTCGTTGCTCAGACTCGCTCTCCCAGTTTAAAACTAGATTAAAGTCGCATCTCTTCAGCCAGGCATTCATATAATATTTTGAATCTTACAGTTCAAATTACAATCCGGCCTCTAGTTAATAAACGGCAGAGAAGAACTGGCCCCCGACTGAGCCTGGGTTCTCCCAAAGTTTTTTTTTTCTCCATTGGGTCACCTGATGGAGTTTTAGGACACTATTAGGTCACTTGATGGAGTTTTTCGGTTCCTTGCCACTGTTGCCTTTGGCTTGCTCAGTTGGGGATATTCTGGGGATATTTAATTTGATTTTATCAATCAATAAATTCCACTAGAAACAAACCTTGTTGTATTATTTTAATTTAATACTGTGAAGCTGCTTTGATACAATCTGTATTGTGAAAAGCGCTATACAAATATACTTGACTTGACTATTAAGGTTTGATTCAGGGATGTGGAATAATAATTGTGACTTGACTTTATTTAGATGTTACCATTTTTCTGTCATTTTTTTAAACTTTAGTTTCAGTTTGAAAACTACATAAAAGTGTGTTATACAGTTAAAGAAACAATCATAAAACAAAGATTGCCCTTTCACCGGTGTGGTTCCCCATGAAAAAATAACTTACTTGGCACAGTGGTCCGGAGCATCAGATAAATTAAGTTTTAACTCTTCTGCTTTGTCCACAAAAGATGCCTTTATCCCATCCATCATGGCTTTCTTCTGGTGGATGAGTTGAGTAATGCAAGAGCTTCGCCTCACAGGGGAACTAATAAAACACAAGGTAGGAATAAAGAGAACTATAATAGTAATATCATTCTGTACACAACAAAGGTGCCTTTGCATGGGCAGTACACAAGTGAGGGATGTACACTGGTGCATCGGAGGGCAAGACAGCATGAGGATTGGACAGTTACAGTAAATCTATGGAGCAGTTTCGGCTGGGACGACACCCTGTCTGCACACTTTTGCACAACAGTTTAGACAGGAGATGAAGGAGGAGGACTCTTGCACACTGATATGTGTGGTTTTCATCGCACAAACTGTGTCTGTTATCTATAGCATATTAGTAGGTGGAGTGTGTGTAAATAAAGGTCAATGCAAAAGGCCCACAGCTGTACTAAGGCTTGATATGTGGATGAGTCACAGGGCAAGACCTTGTTTGGAACAAATGAGCAACATTACAGAATTTTTTTTTTTACATTATACAAAGTTAATATGTAAGCTTTAAACATCAACAGATCTGCAGCTTTTATGATTACTGTGGGGTCTTTTTTTGTGACAAAATATAATCTATTGTGTATTATAATGATTTCTGAAGGATTATGTGACATTGAAGTGGGTTAAAATGGCCTGATCATTTTTGGTAATTTCTTGTGTTGCCAACGGTCACAATATCATAATTCATAGCATAGGAGTTCTGGGAACAGCAAACAAACCTCTCATCACTCTCTGAGACTGTCTTCTCTCCATCTGTGCTTTGCTTGGCCTCAGGATGGACTTTGACTCTATTGCTGTTTCATAATGGAGACAATTGGTCACATGAAATCCCACAATAAACGCATCACAGCAATCAGGGGTCATCACATTCATCACATGCCGATCAGACGATATGATAACCGACAAAATTACATCAGCCATTACATGCAACTACAGATGACTGCAATCAATTTATGTTATTATTAAATTAACGGTTTAGTTTAGGGTCCAGTTCTCACTATTAACTATATGCTTATTATATTGGTTGTTAATTAGTAGTAATAAATCACATATTAATGCCTTATTCTCCATGACCACATTCTACATCACTTATTCTAACCCACTACCTAAACTTATCAACTACCTTACTGACTATTAATAAGCAGTAATTAGGAGGCAAAAGTCATAATAGTGAGAATTGGACCCTAATGTAAAGTGTCACCAAATTAACATTTTATAAATTATATATATATATATATTTTTTTAAAACAAATTACATGTGACTGGTGCCCCTTAATACAGTATAATAATAGTTGTCTGCTGTAGTTCACCAGTCTGAAGCGGAGGTGAGTTGGTTATCAGAATCACAGTTGGGTTTGAAGGAACTTCTGGAGATCTGAAACACACACATATAAACACATCATAAATACACGTTTTTCAAAGAGGCAAAACAATATTACAGTCATGACAATTGTTATGTACAAGTTCCACTGCCATATAAATCCATATACACATTTCTTTTTTTAACTAGAAGGGGCATCGATGTGTAAATGATCCAAGCACGCCCTCTGCTGGGCGATTGATATTTCACACACTAAAATTATGTCCCGCCTCTATGTAAACAGAAGATGACAGCAGAAATTAACCTTCATTCAGTCTCTATATTCATTTAATAAGCATTCAAATAGATTTATCACCATGAAAATATAATCTCCCTCAAATACAACACTTCATTAACTTAGACAAAACATATAAATCTTGAGTAAAAATGAATTTTTTCATTACATAAAATAAACTAGGATGCTGTTGGAGACAGATGAAAAAAGACATAACTCTTGAATAAATTGGCTGGTTTCATGCCTCATAAATACAAACCATAAAGATGTCATTTTCAGTACTCAGGATTTATTATCTATTAATAATATATAGATTTATTAAATTGGGAGATTAATCATGTCTATATAAGCTTGCATAATAAATAATGACTGCTCACACTGATTCTTCCCATCACTAACTATTCTCAAATACATTCTCATACAGCAGGTTTTATCCCAAAACCAATTAAACCGGTAACAATAAAACTTCAGTAAAGAGGGATATCTTCAGAGTCCAGCTCTTGGATTTCACTCTTAAATCGTTTTGGATTAGTCTCAGGCTCGATTAATTGGCACGGCCGAAAGAGGCTTTATTAGGCCTTTTGATTCTTTTTATAGGGAACGAAATAAACAGTAAAGACTGTGAGAAAACAAAGGCAGTTTCGCAGAGCTTAAGCTTTCATCGGGGCTCAGTACTTCTCTCTGATCTACTCTGTGGGGTCTTCAGAGTCTTCAGGCAAAAATAGAGGACACCTATAGTGTGCATTCATCCCCTGTCGCACGGTGGGGGCCCAAACCGCTACGGGAGCAAAAACAGCATCTGGGGCATAGCAGACACAAGCATTTTAAAACCCAGGGAAGGAGAGCACAGAGAGGAGAGAAATATTTGCACTCACAAACTATCGAAGAATCACAGGGTATAGAAATAGCTCTCCTAAAAGTGCCCATGTCAAACCTAAAATCCAAAGCTGGTGGATTTTGGTTAGTCTTTCTTTGTCCTGTGAACCAAACAGCACAGCACTGAAGTGCATGGTGATGATGATGATGATGATGGCATGCACTGTTGCCATGACAATGTGCTACATGTGATTGTGTGAGCAAGACAAGTGACAGTTCAGTTGGCAGTGAGATGAAAAACAGATAACTCTCGTTTTGTGCTCCACCCATCAAGAACCAGACACCAGTGAAAGTCACTCAGGCTGTGAATCAATGAGTGTGTTTATCTGTATCAATTTCACAGCAGCTGTGTCGTGTTGTAAATTGCTTCAGAATAGTATCTCGATTTGTCCCTTGGTGGTTTGCACTAACAATGGCAGCCTATGGAGCAAGCTGAGGGTTAAACGCAAAAATGTGATAACTGTATTTTGGTTAAAGCACTTTTGCTGTATATTTGTATATTGACTACTTTTGTTGTATATTTGCCTAAATAATACTTTTAAGGTGGAACGACTTGTCTCTGGTTACACACTACCATTCAAAAGTTTAAGGGTCAGTAAGATTTTTTGGTAACACTTTATTTTACAGTGTCCTTGTTACACGTTACATGTAGTTACTGTAGTAATAACTATAAATTATGCATTATTACTTGCAACTAGCCATAAAACAACCCCTATTCCCAACCATAACCCTATAGTAAGTAAATGTAGCTAATTACTATTACTCAGTACTTAAAGGGTTAGTTCACCCAAAAATGAAAATTCTGTCAGTAATTACTCACCCTCATGTTGTTCCAACCCCGTAAGACCTTCGTTCATCTTCGGAACACAAATTAAGATATTTTTTATTAAATCTGAGAGCTGGATCACTCCTCCATAGGCTTCTAAGACATAACTTGCTGGCCCAGAAAACGTATTAAAGACATCGTTAGTCCGACGTACAACACAGAAGCGCAGCGCAGTTATACTACGCGGAAAAATTCGAGGCCCAGAGAAAAGGAAATGAAAAGTGGAATAAAGTCGTTATTTTTGTGTTTTTTTGCGCACAAAAAGTATTCTCGTCGCTTTATAAACTTAAGATTGAGCCACTGGAGTCACTTGGACTATATTAACGATGTCTTTAATACATGACAGAATTTTCATTTTTGGGTGAACTAACCCTTTAAATGTATAATTACACTGTAAAACGGACATGAATTTTTTATGTTTTTTAAAAAAAAAAAGTCTTTCATGAAAAATTTAAATAATTTCATTTTTCAATAGAGCTTGTCAACGTAATCAAATCCTATCTTTCTTCCTGTTCTCAATCTGTCAGAACTGACAATCATAAATTAACTGTCATTAATAAAACTGACAATGACAAAACAAAAAGGATCTTCCTGACCCCAAACTTTTGATTGGTAGACTTGAAGATGGGTATTGTATAAATAGCTGAATCAGAATTTAAGCCCAAACTATCCATTTTATAAGATAAAGTCACTATAACTAGACTCCAGAAAAGATTAATGTATGAAATGTTATGCTATGTAAATGTTATGGGTATACATTTCAAAAAGTTTGATCATTTTACTTGTGATGCATGTCCACTTGATAGCTAGACTTCCATTATAGGTTTCTACAAACTCAAAATTGTCTGTGTCAGTCAACAGCATTTCATAGATTGTGGCACTATAATGATTTTGAAAACATCCCAAATAGTCCTATAAAACAGTCAAACTTTGACATCTTCTTGTATGCCTTAGCTGCTTAAAACATCATGGAACTAAGAAGAGCTCACGTAAATCAGAAAGATTCATGCATGAAGGTTGCCAATTGTGACCTACATTCTGATGATGAAGAATCAGAATCAGATTCTTGTACGCTCAGAGTCTCGATGCCCTTGGTGTAAACAGCCTCATCACAGGTGTGCTCTGGAGCCGCTGTCGAAGACAACAAGCTACCCACTGATGACCCCGGTACTGAGGAGGAAAACACACTATGAGTGGAGGTCTTCCAGGTCAGATGACTCCCTGAAGAAATATGTAAGGGATGGAAGGAAAAAATGTATCGAGTCGACATTTCAGACCAAAATCAAGAGAATAGTCTTTTTTTTTTTTTTTTTAAAGGGTTAGTTCACCCAATAGTGAAAAATCTCTCATTTCGAAGCGTCAAAATGAAGCGCCACCCACATGTCGTTCCAACCCCGTAAGACTTTCGTTCATCTTCAGAACACAAATGAAGATATTTTTGATGAAATCTGAGAGCTTTCTGTCCCACCGTTGACAGCTACTCAACTACCACTTTGACGCTTCAAAAAGTTCATAAAGAGATCGTAAACCGAATCCATGTGAATTTAGCGGTTCAGTCAAAATTTTCTGAAGAGACTCGATCACTTAATATAATGAACAGATTGAATTTAGGCTTTTATTCACACATAAACATTGATCCGAGCATAACCTGCTTGACACGTGAGAAGAAACCTCTTGCGGAAGCTCAAACGTGCTGCGTAACACACAAGAATGCCTCAAGCACGCCAAGCACTTCAAGCATGTCAAGCAGACATGATTGGGCTTCTGTTTACCACAACTGTTGTGCGAGTTGATGAATGTTTCTATGTGAATAAAAGCCTAAATTCTAAAGTCTCTTCAGAAACTTTGGACTAAACCGCTCAATTAGTACGGATTAGTTTTACGATATCTTTATGAAAAGTGTCAAAAGTAGTTGCGTAGATGTCAACGGAGTGTCAGAGAGCTCTCAGATTTCATCAGAAAGATCTTCATTTGTGTTTCGAAGATGAACGAAGGTATTACGGGGTTGGGACAACAACATGAGGGTGAGTAATTGACAGAATTTTCATTTTTGGGCGAACAAACCCTTTTTACTCTACTGTAATGAAAAAAGTTCAAAGAAATCCAAAAGAATGTATATATTTACAACATGAACACTATTCATGTGAAGTTGCTTTTAAACAGTCTGTATTGTATAAAGTGCAATATGAATAAATGTGACTTGATAAAATGTAGAATACTACTTTTTTAAATGTTTCAATACTAACTTTTTACACACACTATTTTGCATTATTAGTATAGAGTGTATACCATGCAGCATGCTAGTATCCCATCACAAACACAACCAAAGTTTCTTGATCAATGGCCACAATGGCCATGGCTCATAGCTCACCACTTGATTACCAGCTCACATCTTCAGCCATTAAGCCACCCTAAATAATTGTTGCCTACAGTTTCTTTCTGCCGAGAGCGTAATTAGCCCTTTTCTTATTTAGTGTGTCTTCCAGAAAGCAACTAATGTGGCACACTTGTCTAAAACCCACTGGTGTGCTTGAGGAGAACACATCGCTTCATAGAGCTCCAGTGGAGCCAGAGGAACTCAAAAATCCCAGCGAGAACGAGCCTATTTGGAAGAGAAAACCTTTGGCGGGGCGATAAACTGCTCCCACTTGGCTTCTATTGCCTTTTCCTTATTCAGCCTCTTTATCGTGGTTCTGCTCCTTCCAGGGTCCCTGAGAGATACGGAGAGAGAGAGAGAAGGACAGACAGAGACAGATAAAGAGACGCACAAAATTTCTTGACATATTAATTATTTGCGTGATCTCTTCATAATGTGCTCACCAAACCTGGAGTATTATCAGAATCGCATGTCACCTTGAGAGGACGGAAAGAAATAGAAGGATGGAGCAAAACAAGTGCGCACATCTCAAGCTCCCTCTCCTCTCGGCTCGGGTTTTAACGGCGGCTGATAAAGTTTCATTATTTTTTGTAATATCTGCTCTCTGCCATGCTGTACCGTTTTCCCATAAAGCTTCACTTTATTGGAAATTGGATTCTGGGATGGTAGGAGCCCCTCCAGGCTCTTCTGGGAGACGCTTCTTACAATTTCTCTCCCTCTTTTTCCATTTGTCTTGGCCTCCCTCTCCTCATCCTTCACTAGCACCAACCTGTAGCTCCAGGAGATGAAGGATTAAATTCTCTATCTCTCTTTTTCCTCCGTATCTCTCTCTTAAACACCACCTAAATTCGAGGGCTTCATCATTTCTCCATTAACTCTTATCCTTGTTGTTCCAGTTTGTTGTTGTTGTTCTTGTAAGCTCTCATTAGGTGTGATGGCTAAGGCTAGTATCTCTATTACTATTGATCACAGTTGAGCTTAGCGATTTAAACAAACCCCTAACCCTAAAAAGGCAGCTATATATTTTAATGTACACTACAGTTCAAAAGTTTGCGTCTGAAAGATTGTTTTAATGGTCTCGTATGCTCACCAAAGCTGCATTTATTTGATCAAAAATACGGTTATATTCTTTAAATAACTTTTTTATTTGAATATATGGTAAAATGTAATTTATTCCTGTGATTGTAAAGCTGAATTTTCAGCGACCATTACTCCAGTCTTCAGTGTCACATGATCCTTCAGAAATCATTCTAATATGCTGATTTGCTGCTCAAGAAACATTTCTTATTATTATCAGTGTTGAAAATGGTGGTGTTGCATAATATTTTTGTGGAAACTGATATCTTTTTTCAGGACAAAGTTAAAAAGAACAGAATTGATTTGAAATAGATTTTTTTGTAACATTTAAAATGTTTTTGCTGTTACTTTTGATTAATTGAATGCATCCTTTAATAAATATAGATAAATATAGTATAGCACGGGTTGCAATGCATCTGTTTCAAAATGTCTGTTTCATCTTGGTGGAAAATTACACTCTTAAATAGTCTTGTAGACTATCAGGCTTGAAGCTTAATATTTTTGTGTAAATGTGATAATTTTAGGTAAAAGATTAGTAAAGATAAATCTTTACTGTAACTTTTAATGCATCCTTGCTGAATAAAAGTTTATTTATATATATATATATATATATATATATATATATATATATATAGAGAGAGAGAGAGAGAGAGAGAGAGAGATCAATAGTGCATAAAACCACATATATATAATGTAAGTAACAATATTAAGTGTGATATTAGACAACAAAATTGGATTTGATAAATATTTAAGATGACAGCATAGCTGGAGTCAGGTGGCCACAAAGACTATGACGTGCCTATGAATCTGAACCCTATTTCTAACATGCTTGCATCTTCAAATATCATTTAAAATTATGAAGGTAAAAAATTGGTGTAAATCTAATTAGGTCAGGGATGGGTAACTATGGTCCTGCAGAGTTTAGCTCCAACCCTGATAAAAACTCACTTGCATCTTTCTAGTAATCCTGAGGACATTGATTAGCTTGTTCAGGTGTTCGATTAGGGTTGGAGCTAAACTCTGCGGGACAGTGGCCCTCCAGGGCCCAAGTTGCCCATCGCTGAATTAGGTCATGACTTCAGGGGACACAGTCTGGTTGTCTGTATTAGTGTGGTTCAGTTCACACACACACACACACACACACTACAATATGTTATACACAGACCATCTGCCATTTTTCAGAATCAATGTCACTTTAAAAAAGACGCACATGTGATACATTTCTAAGCTATTAAACTCAATTTTATGCATGAACAGACAGTTTCACAATCACTACATGCACATGAAACCAATTAAACCCAACCAGCAAGCACTCTAGAAGAGGTTACACCTTCCTAAAATACAGAAAAAAAAGGTCAGGCGCACAGTGCTAATTTGCAGAACACTAAAGAGTGGAATTATGCCTTTTCAAAATTGCACTACTATTTATGAAATCACACACTACCATCCAAACGTTTGGGGTCGGTAAGATTTTTTGGCAACGCTTTACAATAAGTTTCCTTTTTTTTAACATTAGTTAACTACATTAGTTAACATGAACTAACAATGAAAAACACTTCTAAAGCATTTATTAATCTCAGTTAATGTTGATTTGAACATTAATGCATTATTAAAATCAAAAGTTGTATCTATTAATATTATTTAATAGACCTAAACTAACATGAACTAACAGTGAATTGTTGTATTTTTTATTAATTAATGTTAACAAAGATTAATACATCCAGTAACAAATGTATTGATCATAGTAAGTTATGAAATAGTCAGTGTATTAACTAATGTTAACTAATGGAACCTCATTGTAAAGTGCTACCGATTATTTTACTATTTTTGAAAAAAAAAAAAGTGTAATTTTTTTATGTAATTTGGTGGTCAATAAACATTTCTCATTATTATAAATGTTGAAAACAGTCGTGATGCTTTTTTTTTTTCAGGACAAAGTTAAAAAGAACAGCATTTATTTGAAATAGAAATCTTTTGTCACGACCAATTTAATTCATCCTTTAATTATCAACAATATTGCAATGCATCTTCAAAGCATCTGTTTCAACTTGGTGCACAAGTAGTTAAATTACACTTTTATTGAGTTTTGTTGACTATTGGGCTTGAAGCTATATCACTTTATTAGTGTATGTTTTCTCACACACAACTGAAAAAATGACCGCTGACCAAAAACTGGAATGTCTATAATTTATATTGGAATGTCTCGACACACAAAAATCCTCACAAAAGGCCACGGGTGGCCTAGTATGAAATGCTCTAGGCTAGTAATTTTAAGATTGCCGGTTCAAACCTGGAACAGACAGTTCAAGTACTAGAACACAGTTGTGCCCTTGAGCAAGGCAGATAACTTTTGTTCCAGGATTTTCCAGTGGGGATGCCAATGTAGAAAGCATTCTGGAGGATACTAAGGATAAAAACATAGCTGTTAAATGACAAATCTAACATGCCAAGCACATCAGATTCCAGGCAGACCAGGTAAAAAGGGCGTTCTCTTAATGAGTTCATTGTTAGAACTCTGGGGTCATGTGTAGTCAGGGTTGCCTGATCTGTGCATGAAAAGTACCTCGATCAAAAGTAGCCCAAAAATTGCCCAATGTGATTTTCTCCTCAGGGGGGTTTGGCAGTGTTGGAGCACCCAAATCGTACTTGCGGGGGTGGAAATCAACCCGTTGGAAAAAAAAATTCGTAAAAGTTAAAAGTAGCCAAATTCCGCGGGAAAGCCGCAGACTTGGCAACACTGTGCGTGATGTGCTACTCATAAACTATTCAAAATGACTCAATGATTCTTTGACACACTCAGTCAGATCTAGTTAGTTATTCTACCCTGAATTCTGTCATTCAGCATTGATGTCAGTAAGAATTTCACCAACACAATGAGAGCAATATTAGCCTGTTTAATTATGAAAGAGCATCTATTCGCTTCATTTTGTCTTGTTTTTTTTTTTTTTGTCTTGTGACAGCTTCGGTCAATCACTTGCTGCTACGTGAATGTAATGAGGATTAGTAACTTGTAACCAGTTATAAATAAACAATTCCATTATTCAATTTTGATCCAATCAGGAATTAGAACTACAGGAACGTTGTGCTTTACAATATACCTTTAAGTTAATGAGAGAAAGTTAGAAGAAGTCTCCTCCTGTTTCATAGTTTCAGATCCCAGATCAATACAAGACCCTTCGAGGCCCAGATCCGGGCCAAATCCTAACTCTTAGACCCAAATCTGGTCTTGCCAGTCCAAGAACCACCATTCACAATGCAATACAATGATAATTGATAATTGATAATTTATACAATAAAAGTTATTCTTACATATTTACTTTATAAAAATCTGTAGATTTCACAGCAAAAATATTCATATTGACCACAACATTTTTTAGAATTATATTAAAAGGCCTTTCTTTAGAGTCCTGAAATCTCATGTTTTCAGACGGACAAAAATAAGAAATGTTTCTTGAGCACCACATCAACATATCAGAATGATTTCCTTTCAGAATCAGAATTTCTTTGTCCCAGAACACAAACTCTATTATTTTTTCTCACTCACCTGCATCCCAACAGGAAGTAACAGGTTCAAATCTTCCAGAACGTTCCAGAGTCAGTGCCTCCAGCAGCCAATTCAACAGCACGACTGACGATACACAAACTCGCTATAGGAAAAAAATTAAAAAAAATTATAATATATATCCTGGAAATCATATTTATAAAGTTAAAAATAAAATAAAAACACCCCCAAGTATGCAAATGAAATTATCCTGCAGGGCACAACATGTAACCTTGTGTCAGCAGCTTTGAAGTCCTGTATAATTGCCAAATCTTTCATCCAGCAATAAAGAAATCGATCTATCTATCTGTCTGTCTGTGTGTTATATGTGAGTCGGTTGCTTTTGTGAGGACTCCTTTATGGTATCGACAGAGTTTTTGATGAGAAACATTTCTTTTACTTTTTGTATCTGTGTGAACACACCTATATGGTGGCATTGTCTGTGCTGGAAACTGTGAGAATCAAATCCAATGTTAATTGATTCGGTGTTCAATCTCCTGTTGAAAGAAAAAAATCTGATATAAAATAAGAAACAGAGTAAGAAAGAGAGAGAGAGAGAGTTACCCTGACTGTGCTTTGGCTCATTTGTTACAAGCTAACATTTCAAGGCCGTCTCCATGTATAAATTAATTCCTCTCACTTTCTATTCAACATGAAGTAGAGGCATCGCTTTGCTCTCTGCTTTCTGTTCAAACTTCAAGGTTAAGATGTTTAATCGGGCCTCTGATGAATGACATCCACCTACTCACTGTTAGCAGACAACAAGCTTCTTGACATCACGCAACCTGTACGGTTTAGTTAGCCACAATGTGACACACGTGGGTTAAATATCCGGCTTAAAAGACACAAAGGTGATGAAACAGGATTTCTATATCTGCCATATTCAAGCACATGACCAGGCACTTAGGGAAGTTGTCAATAATAAGATCTTCATTCAAAAGTCCCAAAAACGATCATTTTATAGCTGTTAACATAATACAACCACATTGGGTCTATACTTTCAAAATAAACTTGAGAAATACTTCCATATGGTATACCATTGCTGTAGCGTCACTGTTTCCGTCCAGCAGATACGGACAAGAAGTGTGTGCGACTGTGCGTGAAGTACAGGGCCCCCCAAAAATGTATCTGGACACTTTTAGATACATTAAAGATGATATCAGTGTCAAACTTGATAACAAAGTATAAAATCAAATGGCATGTCCTAGCAAAGCACCTGCTTGGTAAATCATGCAGTGCGTATGAATGATATGGACAGCCTTCAGATCCAGTAGCGTAAACCTCTTACAGGCCGCTTGAGGTAACGACAGTATAACCACCATGTCCCCATCAAAAGCAAAAATGTTTTTCAAGTGCAGGCAGAAAATGCAAATAGCTTATCAAAGGAGTAATGATGCATCGAAGATGTACTTTGATTCCAGCATGACATTATATGCCATCAAGAGACAGTGTAAATGAGCCATGTTTATTTTTTCTTTTCATTTTGTTGCATTAGATCCTTCTAGTCAGAGGGAAATCGCTCTATCCTGCTGGGTGACACTTACGGTTGAATGAATTTGGTTTTTCTGGAAGCCGAGACCCTCACGGTGAAAACTCCTCAGCAGAGAAAGGCATTATTTTCCTGTTTTCCTTCTAGCTTAATTCATTTAAATGTTTGTGTGAACAAAATGTTAATGTCAGGGAGTTTATCTGACGTGATGTGTTAGTATTCCAATCATATGCGTGGAAACGTCGTGACACTACGAAGTTATCAGGAATGCTTTAATCACATGTAGCCAGATTGTTGAATTATGGCATGAAGTCATACTCAAGCAGCTTAATCTGAACAGGAAGAGACCACCTGACTGGCATGACAAGTGACTAATCACAGTTTGTTTGTGCCATTTAGAGAAAAGGTTATCTTAAATAATTATATATAAAAAAATGCTAAATCAAAATATGAATTGCTGTAAACTTTTGTAAAGAAGAAAACCCCCCAGCAGAATAGAGAGTGTAAGAAAGGGTCTTTACCCTGGTAGTGGTTCAGGAGGTGTTGAGATCAATGATCTGTAGACGGGAAACCGGACGAGCAGCCCGCATTTTCCTCCGGTTGGATTTCCATTCTGAAGAGGATGTTGCCGCAACATCACACCACCTGACAAAACAGCCGTGTTTGGTTTAGGGGGTGTGGAGAGGAAAAATGACAGATGTAGCCTACTAAAGTGCAATTGCATCCCAGCTAACCGAAACATTCTCAGAACTTTGGATAACATTCTGGAATGGTTATCTCAAAGTTACGAACAAACATTCTACCAGTAACGTTAACAGAATGTGCTTTTAAAGTTAACGTTCTCAAAAAAAAAAAAAAAAAAAAAAACATTTATACATAATTTATGGAAAAAATATTTAGTTGGACGTTCATCTAATGTTCTTTTAAATGTTATATTTGTTCATTTTAAATGTTAACATTCTGAAATGTTCCCATAATGTCTGAAATATTTTTTAAACATTCAGAGGAACATTACAAAAAAAAAACTTTTTAAACGTTTTGGGAACATTCTTAGAACATTATTTTTGTTAGCTGGGATGCTATCATGCTTAAAAAACATACAACTTCATCTGACATCTACAGCAGTTATACAGCTGTGGGTTAAGAATTAGGGTGAATTCATGTGAATTAAATTAGAAATTCAAGTCAACGGCAAAAATGTACACTCCTTTTAGTATTTGTTGCGACAAAATGATAACAATATCAGAAATCAAAAGTCAATGATTTTATCCCCAAAACAAATCCACTTTCCTGTAGGCCCAATTTGACTGAATTCACCCTGCATTTAATTATTACACATGATGGGTGCTTTAAAATGTACATCATTAACTACACGGCACAAGCTGATTGGTTCCTGTTGCATCTGCAGCCAATGAGTTAGCTGCTCAACATAGTCGGTCAGTGTTTTTCTGTAACAGTTTCAAAGTTCCTCTGAAACCCTCCACCTTCCCCAGCTCCACCCGTTTAGATCTGCTATGGGTAATGCTAATGTGCAGCAGCAGCAGCATGTATTACTTGCTCACAGCAGAGTGTCTGTGTATGTAATGAAAGTAGCAAATCTCTGTACTTGCTCTGCAACATCCATTACCATGCTAAACTCTTCTGAGAGTTGTCATGATAGAAATTTATTTTAATAATAATTTTGAATAAGTTTAAAAGATATTGTGAGGCTCATTTAATATCCTGTATGAAAAAAAAATCACAAATGAGATCTCTTTAATGCCTCGTTCTCTAGATAATAATGTGATTAAATGGAGAGCAAATAGACACTTTGCTTAAGTCTCCTGACTGTCAGATATTTCTTCTAAAAAAAGACCCTAGTAATGTCATCTTTCCTCAAAATCTCAACAGTGTGCTCAGACATTGTAGACAGCCAACCAAACTTCTTCCAAATTTAACGTTTTCACATAAATTTTCTCATGTCTTACTGTATGTCAATAATTGTCTCATTTGTTTTTTTTATTTGTTATTCTCCAAAAGAATTCCAGGAGAAACATCTGAAACAAAGCTAAAAATTAAAAGCATAACTGAGAACTCCTGAGTTTCATAAAAGATTATCTAGCAGATATATAGAGTGCTACATATTTTTGTAGGCCAAATACCCAGAAATAGTTTTTAGCACTTACAGTTCCATCATCCAAAAGTCAATGGGAGTTTTTTAATTAATTTGTGCAGATTACCCTGATGAACAAAACGTGCAAGAATCATAAACTTTTGTTGGACACAGAGCTTATTTTCTACAATAATCCAAAAGCCAAAAACATATTTTTGGGGGGTTGAGGAAACCAGGGTGATGCTAACGTCTGGTTTGGCCTACAAAAAAATACATATTTTTTTGCAGATCTCTATTAACAATGAGAACTTTATTTTTTTTTTCAAAATTAGTACATCAGCTACATATCATCAAGGTTAAAAGTAAAAATAACTAAAGCAATATTGAACAAAACCCCTTGACATACACAACAGCGGTGACCTCATCCTCTTGAGACTGTTTCACTGAATCCGGCCACAATAATTGCTTTTTTCCTTTCAAAAATGGCAGTCTTCATGAGAATGAGTATGAATATTTCAACACGCTTGGCTACGGTCGTGTCTGCCATAAATGTCAACCATTTTGTGACGCACAGAAAAAGGAAGAGAGTGAGAGAGACACACACACAGCGCTCTTGCCTGTGGTGAGACTGTGTTAAATTCCCCCACAAACAAAATGCCATTGGTGATGTCTGCCAGGTTTGAAACCGTAGCCGCAGGGCAAGATGCATAAGATGCTGAGAGTGGGGTGGAGAGGAAGAACGGATGATAATAATAGGTTTTGCTGCAAGAACACGCAGTTTAGCACTGAAATTACTGGTTACATATGAATTTAAAATTAATCACAGATGTGCTGGTGTTGTCAGATAAATGAACTCAAACATTATACTAAAATGCAAGTAATGGCATTATGACCTCAGAATTTCATTATCTATAGACTTTTGTGTTCTTTTTGTGCTTAATTTTAAAGTTTCCGTCAACATGTTTTGTTTGATTAACTGATCACTGTATATTAGGATTTCTGTATAAGCTATTGAACATTTCCACCATTATTGCCTATAGAAAAGAAAAAAAAGTGTTCTTTGAATACACATAAACGCCTAGCGTGCCATGTTTTCACAATGACTCAGTGTTGCCAAGTCTGCGGTTTTCCCACAGAATTGGGCTACTTTTACACTGTTGTCCCCCCTGCAACCCATGCAATGGCTTTCTATAATAACAGTGTTTTAAAGTCCACATGAAATTTTGATCGTTTTAGTATAGCCAAAACAATAACAAAATTCGCACTTAGAAGATTTCTGTCCAATCAAATGCTCTCTAGAATCTGAAGCATCCCGCCCCTTGCGCTATAAATAGACGCTGAAGCTGCGGCTGCAATCGGTCACTTGTTCACACAATTACTATTTTCTAAATGGTGAATGACACATAGTGCACATATAGGGGATAGGGAACAATTTAGACAGTTTAAATATGTTTTTCATTGAGACAAATAAAATGTCACGCGAACCGCCGCAGCGCACACACAGTTTGCTCCGGTCCAGAGACACAATAGTACAGAGCGGATCAACAAAACGTATCGGATCCATTAAAATTCTACACAGAATGCTATATTTTAAAGCGATAAGGAGGAGATTAGAAGGAGAAATAGTAAGACAAACGCTGCATTATAAACAGCACTGACGATTAGAAGAGATAACACCAACATAAATTACACACTTTTCAAACGTCACATATTTTGCTTTAGTAATAATTTCATATTAAATCTAAACGGGGAATCTATAAGACTGTGGCTGTCAAATGAAGGTTTGACGATCTCAACGGCTCTGGCCGAGCTGTGATGTACGGACAAACCAAAAAAGTGGGTTTTACTAGTGGGTGCAGGACACCATAGCTCATTTACGTAAGTTAGGATAGCAAGGTGTCTGAATAAATTTTGGCTTGACTGTAGATGAAATGCTATTGGCTATCTGAAAAAGGGGAGGAGCAGTTCGATATGTCCCGCCCTGTCTTCCTGTGTCAGTGGAAATTACTCCAACATTGAATAACGCTGCGCATTTCAAGGCACTTCAGAGGGCCTTTAATTACTATTATTTTATAAGAAATGCTGTATGTATGCTATTTGGGGATTTGTAAAGTCATTAAACAGATCTAAAAAGGCATAATCATATTTTATGAAAACATACATATTTCTTATATAAGCAATCAAGTGATTTGGCAGTGCTTAACTAGAGCATCTGTGAATGCTGCTTTTTAGAGCTAAACTGCACTAGCATATTGATGCAGACATAAACAATAATTAGTGCACAGTAGGAATCCTAACCTTGTGCAGCATAAATGTTTTCGAAGAACCGTGTCCTCTCTTTTTCATAACCAAGGATACTTTGGTACCAATTTCTAGGGAGGAAAAAAACAATGAAATTGTTATAAATTGTTAAATTGTTTATAGATATATCGTTATGTTATAGATTGTTATGTCATTTTTTTTAGACTAGCCAATATTATCACTGGTCTACCACAAAAAAAAAAAAAAAAAAAATTGGGGTCTTTTTCAAACATTTTCAATGTTTTTTTTTTTTTTAAATACAGCCTCTCATGCTCAAAAAGGGTGTGATTATTTAATAAAATATTACAGTAAAATTTAAACAGTAAACAATTTAAAATAACTGTTTTCTATTTTAATATATTTTAAAATGCAATTTATTCCTGTGATGTCAAAACTGAATTTTCAGTAGCCATTACTCCAGTCTTCAGTGTCACATGATCCTTCACAAATCATTCTGATAAGCTGATTTTCTTCCCTGGTAATCAATTTATTAAAACTAAATGCTTTCATCACAATTACAGAGTGTGTTCTCTATTGATTTTATAACATATTCAGCTATAGACAAACAAATACACTACTGAAAATACATATTTATCATAAAAGTTCTTCAATGATGAGTTTTGTAACATTTTAAACTTTATTCCCCCACTTTCAATGGTTTTACTTAAATGAAAGGTTAGAATGTTTAGAATGAAAGATCAAAAGGATAAACAATGCAAATTCATTTTCACAGCCTTCTTGGCTCATATTTACCAAGGGTGCCAATAATTCTATAACTATATATACTGTTCAATATATAATAATATAAAATATATATATTATATATAATGTTTAATGCAAACCCATAATCATTGTAAGATGTACTGACGCAGCCAAAACCGTCTTTGGCCATCCTTGGTGTTTAGCCCTTATAAAATACAAATATTTAAGCAGCAGCTCATGAATGCAAAATAGGCAAGCAACCCTAAAATGAGGGCAAGTGCTCTAATATTACCCCTTGAAGTGAATGTAATTGAATGGATGGGCACAATTTTCATATTGTGACATTCCACATCGAACTTGCACCTATATTCGCACAGCAAATCAGCTGATTTTAATTAACACGTTTGTTTGCACCTATGCTGTGTGTCGTCTCATATTTTTCACTCAGCTGCAGAAAGAGGACAGTGTGTGCAGATATAATCATTGGGTATGTGTGAGAGTATTGCTGATAAAGCCTCACACCTCGTTTTCCTGTGAAGAATGTGGAGGGGTTTCGTGAACGAGATTGTCATCAGCTTCAGAGATCTCCTCCTTTGGTGCTTAGTAGAAAAACACAAGTCATTTCAGGATTTCACAGCCAGCACAGCTGCATAGGAATGAGAATTAAAATACAGCCCACAAATTCCAAAGATGTGACATTACGACACAAGAAAGTTAATTACAGGCAAAGTGCTTAACGTTTTTCCTCACTTAGTAATAATGAAGTTCTAAGACAATTATCTCAGGCTTTGTCAGAGATGTACAGTTTGCTCATGACACATGCAGTGGGGCTATTGTGCAATTTTCCAATCATAAAAAAATTCAGAATTTTAGTATTCTAGAAACAGTGCAGAATTTTACATATTTTTTTCTTTATTTATGTCAATGTTTTATTGTAAAAAAAAAAAATATATATATATATATTATACACACACATTCCTATTAACTTCCAGTTTATTAAATATTTAAAAAATGTTTTCTCTTGGTTTTCTCTTACATATGAAGATTAAGGGAACATTCCATGTTATAATTTTGCAAACATTATGGGAGCGTTAATTTTTTTATGTTCTCTGAAGAAGTAGTAGCATTTAAAACCCGTTAAATGAACATCTAAATGTTAAATGTCGCCTCTGGCTTGCTTAGTTGGGGACACTTAATATTAAGCAATATTATTGATTTGACTGCACTCACTGACACTCTTGGATAAGAACTCAACTTAGCTGGATGATGAAATGACTGTTTTCTGTAGACCGGCTTTATAGCTCAACTTTACACAGTTTTTGAACTGATTTCAACTGAATAATGTCTACTATTGTCTACAGCAGAGTTGAATACTGTTTGCATCATTGAATTGTTATTTTTCTGTTTATCACAGTTTATCGCTTTGAAACAATCTGTATTGTATAAAGCGCTACATTTCAAAAAAAAAAAAAAAAAAAAAACACGTTTTTGTGCTAACATGTTGAGAGAAAAGACCATATAACTTTGAACGAACGATTAATGTTACAGGGAGAATGTTTGTTCATAATTTTGAGAGAACCTAGACAGAATGTTAGCTGAATTCCCTATTAGCTGGGTTTAAATCCTAGATTTTGACTGTTGTCTCAGAATTTTGGACCCCAGAGAATACTGTACCATGGTGCTCCCCTTCTCAGTCTCTTTTACCCTATCAAATGCTATCTATATTATCTCTTAATTCTGGCATAGAGGTAGAAAAGGAGACAGAGGTCTCTGCTCCGGCCGCTCCCTCACTCATGTCCTCCATGCCCTTGTCCACATCCTCCCTCTCCCCTGCTGATAGATGATCTCATTTGCAGTAAATCTGCTTGTGTCTGAGCCAGACATGCCAGAGAGCTCTGCCTCCACTGACGGCACACTGCTCTACCCCTACTGGGCCTAAAGCCACAACATATGAGCTGCATTTAAACACAGTTTAAGGAACTGTTACCTTAAAGAGCAAATCGACTTCACATTGACCATGCTTGGTTACTAAAAACAACACAATATCTTCAATAGGACCATAATCAAGGATGGATTATGTTGACACAATTAATGCCATGTAGAATACATTTGATGTTTAATCTATAGCTTTGTGGAGCTGGATTTTAAACCAATGAGACTAAAAGCCCCTTTCACACAGCGCTTTGAACCCGGGAAATTGCCGGCAAATTGCCAGAACGCCTTCTGTGTGAACGCAAACATGACCCAGGATTGATGCCGGGTTGGGGACCTAGTAACATTTCCGTGTTCAGTCCCGGAACACACGCTGTGTGAACAAAAGCCGTAATAATGCCATGTCGTAGTGATGACGCTGAAGCCGGGATCGTTCGCCAGCTGTGAAACGGTACGTAATGCGCAAGTTTGTGATCGAATCAGACAAAAAAAAATGCACAAGCGTGGTTTCTCGAGAGAGAAATCGCAGCTCATAAGCAAACTGAAGACGCTGCTGAGACATTACATGTCACGTCGATGTCACGTGTCTTTACAGGATTTTTACGGGTTGTGTGTGAACCATAGACAGTATGGTGTCTATGAAAATCACTGGCAGTGTGAATGAACCAAAATCAAATGAACCCGGGTCAAATCCCGGGTCACTTTATCCGTGTATTTTCCGGAATCTCTGTGTGAAAGGGGCTTTTGTGAAGTTGAAGTCCAGCAACAAATAATTTGCCTGTCCACCCTGAAAGCCAGAGGGCTGCACAATCATAACTAATCAGAAAATAGGCCTATTTGATGTTTAATATACAACAAAAGGTGGGTCGCAGGCTTTATGGACCTAACCACTTGAGAGACCTCTCGAGCTGTCTTAACTTCTGAAAGAGACGACGGATCAAGGACGGATTATGGACCACGACAAGGACCAGGTCTCCAGCTGAGACACTATTGCAGCTATCTATCTATCTATATATATAGAAAGTATTACATACAAGGTCATGTTTCTCTATTGTTCATCATTTTGATGTATGTGACTGATTATAAAATATTTGGACATGCCACAAGTGACCCGATCGAAGCTCATGAATAGTTCAATCAGAATAAAAACTACAGCTCCAAAGATGCATCTGCACTGCGCAATGGTTAAGTTTAGCATTGCTTGCCTTTAGTCATCAGAGGAGTTTAGAAAAAGTTGTGTGTGACAGACTACTACACTTCAGAGACATTATGTTTTGTGTGTATTTATGTTTACAAGGTGACAGATTTAGATGAGTTGCTGTTGTTTCTTTGCAGTCTTTGAAATAAAATTTGATTATCAGAATTAAGGGTCGGAAATTAACGGGACTTTTAATTAATAAAATGATTAGTGATGTGGGGGCAAAAAATGCCACTTCATGAGGTCTTGTTTTTTATATTTATAACATATGATAAAGTTATGCATTATCACAATATCAGCAATAGAGCCGTTTTCCCCAAATATCAGCACGATTCCAAATTTGATATTGATTTTATACAATAGTTTAATACACAATAAGTTAATATAAGTGATTTACATTTTAGACACAATATTGGTATTTTTGCTCTATTTCGCCAACGAAAATAGTTCCAATGCATAACTGATGCACATCTCTGAGCAAAACACAGCAGTATTTCATTACTGACTGAAATTAATCGAGTGAGTCAATGATTCAATGACCCAAGACTACATTCAAAATCACATACTTCTCTACTATAAAGTACGTTAAAAACAGAATGTGACAAAAAAGTACGTCCAAATTCACACTATTCATAAAAGAGTAAACAAAGAGTAGGATGACCAACTTCTGGCGAGATTCTGAAGTGTGAATACAATGGACACGGGAGAGGATTTGTGAATGGAAGTGAAGCAACGTAACTGACACTGGTAGGTCACGTGATAATGAAAACATGGCGGATGTAGTACGTCCGGATTACATTCATTCTATATAGAACATACGTTTTTTTGCGGTTGTAGAGAATTATTTATTCAAAATAAGTACCTATTCAAGAGAGTATGTGATTTCGGACGCAGCCGGTCACTTGTTTCGTTACTGAATGAATCAGCCATTTTTGAAAACATCGATTGAATCAATTACTCGATTACAAAGATAGTGCTGCCACCTACTGGTGGTTTTAGTTTCACATTTAAACTTCATTTCGATTTTTATTAATCATTTCATATTTCTATATTAAAAAAATCATGCCACTTAAGAGCTGCATTAAACAGTTTGTGTAAATATACCTAAATGTCACTTCAGATGCAGCTTCTGTGCCACCTATACACTGCAGATGGATTTAGTTGATACTGATTTCATGCTTTGACTCAGCTTTATAATTTAGTATAATTTGTAAATAGTTTTTGTTGTATTATCTGTATTTAGTGTATCAGTTAAATGCTGTTACAATAATTTAGATCCTTATTGTTTTATGCCACATAAACAACATTTATAATGACATCCTTAGCTTCTTTTTCAAAAGGGTAGCTTTACTGTAGTTGAATTACTTTTAATTATGATTAGCTTGTACACTGCCAAACTATAGTTTGAAACCAGCTTAGGAGGAATACTTTAACTTTATGCTTTCAAAAAACAACAGCATCTTATAATACTCCCTCTAGAATACATCAAAATACTCCGTAAGCAAATAAAAATGTGAATATGTTCGCTTCATTGCTTTTAAAAAATGAGCACACAGGTGCAAATAAAAGCACACCACAGGAGCACAAAGGGCATTTGTTTAGTCTATCCTTGGAGAAGCCTCACGCTACTCTGTTTCATCGCAAAAGGAATGCGTACGACTACCGATTACGCAACTAGAATGTTAAACAGACCATCTGGAAGAATGGTTTAAGAGCACTGCTGGAGTTGTTTAAAAAACGCATGGTGCAAATATCACGACAGCAGCAGCACTACTTATAATCGGATAACAGCATTCCTTGCATTACTGTTGCCATGCTATCTAATAACAATTCACATCACTGAATACATGAGAACATGCCTGTACATGCTTAAACACATAATGATAATAAATGCAAAGCTCACAGCTCTGGCACTCATTCGACATTGTACATTCCCATGATGCATTAGGCTCTCTGCAGATCAGCGCGTTTTACTTTACTATTTAAGGCATGTAGTTATAGGAAGAGATGGCACTGCTCTGGCCCACTTCACAGGAGTAATTGTGTTTCAAACGACAGGCTCTGTGTCTCATTCATTACATCTGCGTCTATTATGTAAAGCCACTGGGAGAAACACAGAGCCGTGCTGAACTCCTCAGCAAGACTAAAGAGCATCCTTCACTCTTTATAGCCACGAGACTCTACAGTCGGTCTCAACGCAAGAGAAGGGAAGTGGGAAAGGGTGATGCCCTTATCACAGGTGATGCTGTCAGTGTCATTAATTTGCTCTGTTTCCATGTCCATTAAGAGTAATTGGAGTGCTTTAGGCAGAGGATCAAGACAGATGTGTATGCTCCTATGGAGCTTGGACCGTGTGCCATGGGAGAAAAAGTCCACACTAATCACATCAGAGTTTAAAAGAAAGGTAGAAAAGATTTTATTTATTTTTTAAAGCTGAAACTGAAAAAAAAACAAAAAAAAAACGATTGAACTGATTAAACAAAAAGTAGCTTAAGTTCCGTCATGACAACTCTTGGAGTGTTTGGCATGGTAATGAATATTACAATGCTGATATGATTTGCATTGGCAGAATAGAGCTACACTGCTGCTGCTGCTGCAAGTACGGGACTTGCTACTGCCAATACAAACATGCTGTTGTGAGCAAGTAAGACATGCTGCTGCTGTACATGAATTACCCATAGCAGATCTATACAGGTGGAGCTGGGAAGGTGGAGGGCTTCTAAAAGTGCGCTGCAACTGCTACAGAAAATCCTGACCAATGCTCAGAAAAAAAGTGCAGTTTTTTAACCTGCAAAAAAACAAAAAAAACTGCATGCATTTTGCCTAAGAACATTGTTTTGGTTGTGATTCAGCTCTGCATGACTGTGCGGATGGATGCTGCTAATTAAACAACATTCACTAACTACTAGGTGACTTAATAAGTTAAGACGGAAAGGACCTCAAGCTGTCACGTTAAGTGTAGGACAAAGCTCATGGAGACGAGGAATACGTAGAAATAACATTTAATAACCAAACTCTCAGGGGAAACACCAAACACTCAGGCTTACATTGACAACGACAGACAAAGACTGAAGGAGAACACAAGGTATAAATACACAGGGACAAACAAGATAACTAATGAGGTGATTGACAATGCACAGGTGATGATAGACATGACTACTTAGAACAATCATGGAACACTAGGACACAGGACTTAACCAAAAACACAATGAAGGGGGGAAACACCAATCATAGCCTACATGTAACACAAGCTAAGCTGATAGCTCAAGATGTAACAGTAGTGCTTACCCATTAATAGATACTTCCTTGAAAATAAATTCCAGCACAATAGTTAAATGACTTTTCAAAATAGATACTTTACAGCGAACTGTTACACAGCTATGCTGCATATAGCAATTTATCTGTGCAATAAAATACATTACTGGCCTGTTGTTGAGTGATAAAAACGCCATCTCCGCATCACTTTTTAACGCGTTTCAAACCCCTCAGCTCAGTTCTCACCATCTCCGAAAAGCCAAGCCAAATAGGAGCTGTCGCGTTCCTCCAGTAGGGGTTCAATCTTCAGCTGGCTGGCAGGAGCCGCCACTGGCATGTCACGTGACCTGTCAGTGCTGGCAGGAGCCGCCACTGGCATGTCACGTGACCTGTCAGTGGCAGACTGGCAGCTGCCAGTCTGATTCTGGCATTTCACCTGACCTGTCAGTGGCTGGTTGGCATACAGTCTGATTCTGGCATATCACGTGACCTGTTAGTGGCTGGTTGGCGTCTGTCAGTCTGATTCTGGCATATCACGTGACCTGTCAGTGGCTGGTTGGCGTCTGCCAGTCTGATTCTGGCATATCACGTGACCTGTCAGTGGCTGGTTGGCGTCTGCCAGTCTGATTCTGGCATATCACGTGACCTATCAGTGGCTGGTTGGCATACAGTCTGATTCTGGCATATCACGTGACCTGTTAGTGGCTGGTTGGCGTCTGCCAGTCTGATTCTGGCATATCATGTGACCTGTCAGTGGCTGGTTGGCATACAGTCTGATTCTGGCAAATCATGTGACCTGCCAGTGGCTGGTTGGCATACAGTCTGATTCTGGCAAATCATGTGACCTGCCAGTGGCTGGTTGGCATACAGTCTGATTCTGGCATATCACGTGACCTGTCAGTGGCTGGTTGGCGTCTGCCAGTCTGTTTCTGGCATATCACGTGACCTGTCAGTGGCTGGTTGGCGTCTGCCAGTCTGATTCTGGCATATCACGTGACCTGTCAGTGGCTGGTTGGCATACAGTCTGTTTCTGGCATTTCACGTGACCTGTCAGTGGCTGGTTGGCGTCTACCAGTCTGATTCTGGCATATCACGTGTCCTGTCAGTGGCTGGTTGGCATACAGTCTGATTCTGGCATATCACGTGACCTGTCGCTGGTTGGCATACAGTCTGATTCTGGCATATCACGTGACCTGTCAGTGGCTGGTTGGCATACAGCCTGATTCTGGAATTTCACTTGACCTGTCAGTGGCTGGTTGGCATACAGTCTAAATCTGGCATTTCATGTGACCTGTCAGTGGCTGGTTGGCCGCTGCCAGTGGGCTGTTGGCAGCTGCCAGTCTGATTCTGGCATATCAGGTGACCTGTCAGTGGCTGGCTATTGTCTGGCAGTCTGCCTTTGGCAAGTTTCAGAAACCATTGATTTTTGCCAGTTTATGTGTTTTGTGTTCCTCCCTCTCTAGCTCATTTATTATGCATCTGTTGATATGATTATGTCCTTTTGCATGATTGGCATTTTAGAGAAATCAGACTGGTTGCTTACTGACGCTTTGCTGGGCGCTAAATCCAGTCAGCCGCGGCTGAACTGCGATAACGCGTTGTCTGACACTGTCGCTGTAAGGAAATACATTGTTTTCTTTTTATGAATGGCATCTCATGCATCTATTATTTAGTATTAGTAATGTTTTAGAGAATTTTATCCCAATTAAACCAGTTAAAATGGACGTGATCAGACTGGTTGCTTACTGACGCTTTACCGGATGCTCAATCCAGTCAGCCGCGGCTGAACTGCGTGTATAACGCGTTGACTGACACTGTCTTTGTAAGGAAAATTTTTTTTTCTTTTTATGAATGGCATCTCATGCATCTATTATTTAGTATTAGTAATGTTTTAGAGAATTTTATCCCAATTAAACCAGTTCAAATGGACGTGATCAGACTGGTTGCTTACTGACGCTTTACCGGATGCTTAATCCAGTCAGCCGCGGCTGAACTGCGTGTATAACGCGTTGTCTGACACTGTCTTTGTAAGGAAAAAAATTGTTTTCTTTTTATGAATGGCATCTCATGCATCTATAATTTAGTATGAGTGATGTTTTAGAGAATTTTATCCCAATTAAACCAGTTAAAATGGACGTGATCCGACTGGTTGCTTACTGACGCTTTACCGGATGCTCAATCCAGTCAGCCGCGGCTGAACTGCGTGTAACGCGTTGTCTGACTCTGTCGCTGTTAGGAAATAAATTGTTTTCTTTTTATGAATGGAATCTCGTGCATCTATAATTTAGTATTAGAGATGTTTTAGAGAATTTTATCCCAATTAAACCAGTTAAAATGGACGTGATCAGACTGGTTGCTTACTGACGCTTTACCGGATGCTCAATCCAGTCAGCCGCGGCTGAACTGCGTGTATAACGCGTTGTCTGACACTGTCTTTGTAAGGAAAAAAATTGTTTTCTTTTTATGAATGGAATCTCATGCATCTATAATTTAGTATGAGTGATGTTTTAGATAATTTTATCCCAATTAAACCAGTTAAAATGGACGTGATCCGACTGGTTGCTTACTGACGCTTTGGTGGGCGCTCATCTCATAGGCCTTACAGTGGGGTAATCTTTCTCTATCGTTCCATAATTGTTAAACAATTTCACTAATTATATAGGCTAAGTATATTCACTATCTAGGCTATGTTGTGAACTACATATGTTTTTTTGTCTAATGAACTGAAATAAATATTTAGATAAACTTTTTTGTAACGTCACGTGTGTTCAGGGATCTGACTGTTTGAATCGCCTACCCACCCGACCCCACTAAACGGTGGGATCTTGACGTAAGAATTAGAGGTTTATGGCATGTTACCACTTCAGTAAGCTAGATAAAAATAACTATACCCTATAAATGACATATGTTACGTAAATTATTGTAAAGTAAACTATATAGGAATCTGACAGTTTCGAATAAATTATACCCAGGCCAATTAATATGGGATCTTACGAAGTGGGAGGTAAGTTTCGGCTATATTGTAGCATTGCATGTAGCCACTGCAAAAATAATGTATCGCACGAAGACTTCCAGAACTTCACCGAACACCTTAATAATAATTGATAACAATTATTATGACTTAATATTATGTATTTATATTTTTGATGTCGTTTGTTTCAGATTGTTGTAAGTATGGAAAGTATTTTTTGTGTCCTTAATTACTTTTGTTCAGTAGGTCTCTGAATTTACACCTGAGAATCCACAGTAATGGCAGGCAAGTAAAGTATATTGAATTTTTTTTCCTGACTGCAACCCAATTTTTTGCCCTATGACCTTAGCTCTGCGTTTCACTTAAAAGGGTGTTAGGGGTTGGGTTAGGTGCTTTAAAACATCTGCACAATGTAATGTTTACATATAAGACAAAACATAACATTGTAATGTACAGTTAAAATGTATATACTTTTTTAATTATATTTTTGAATAAAATTGTGACCTTAATGTTCTACTTCCCTTTGTGCCTGTACTGGCACCAAAGGTTTCTCAATGAAAGCAAACACAGATCTAAAATGAAAGGTAAACATACAGGTATAAGGTAAATGGTGCATTCTGGGTCAGTCACGTATTGCAACATTATCTTAAATAAATCTACTTTGCATGACACCCCTGAACCTTATGTTTAAAAATACATGTTCTGTACTGTAATAAGCACTTTATTACACTTTACATGTTTAAAATACAGTTTTAAATATCATGTAGCTGTATAAATAATTCTAAAGCTGTTTCAAATATTTCTTTCTTTTTCAGAGAGGCAATTTGTGTTTGCTTCAGAAGATGAACTATATAGTCTTAGTGAAGACACTAACTGTCCTTACTGCAGGACTGCAGTCAGACTGACACAGACACATCTGTCACAGCGGCATTTTAGATATGCAATATTTTACAGAGAAGCAAAAACTGGTAATTTACTCTAATAATTAATCATTGGATCTTCCTATTATATGTTTCTCACTGTTTTTATGTACTTTATTATAGTGAAGTTGACTATACCCTGCTACTGCACTGATGGAGTGCAAGGCCGGAGTCACTGGCATTGTCCAAAGTGTACAAATACTTTAGGGAGAGCAGAGGATTTCAAAGCTCATCTGAAAAACCATGGTTTGTGTTATTTTTTACTTTGACCTAGCACAGTTTACTGTTTAATTGTGTATGTGCAGCTGTATTCATTATACAAAAATATCAATAAATCATAAATCGCATAGAACTGGCACTAACAAAAAAACATTTTCCCTGGATTCATAGGTTTTGAAGTGACAGAAAAATCTTCAGGTTTGACTATTTCTCTGTAACATCAGTTCAGTTGCTTGTTTTAGCAATTCATTTTAGAATGCTACATCTTTTTTTGTTCTTTATTCCTTAGTGGCCCAACAACCCACCCATGAGCAAAAAGATTCTTTTTCCGAGGACAGACTTTCAGAGAAGCAAACAAATACTCAAATGCAACAAGAACCCCATGTAGTTTTGCAGACAGAATCAAAAAAGATTCGTTTCAAATGTCTTAAATGCGGAGCTGACTTTTCCAACACATCTAATCTGAAAAGGCATGAGAAAATGCAACATGGCTTGGAGCAACCTATGCTTTGCATAGATAAAAAAAACGCGCTATACGTCACACCAAAGGAACTACATGGGCCAAGAGTGCCAGTCCATGTAAAAAAATCGCTTCTCCTTGGACAAATATATTGTGAGTCTGACATTTGCAGAGACATGGCAAAGATAGCAGCCCAGAGTGGAGACCCAGGAACTGAATGCCACCACCTTCGAAGAACTATCTCTGCACAACGTTACATTCCTCCACGACCATTAAACTCTGTATCTTTGGAGCAAATGTTAGACAAAGGACTAATTTCAAAGTCAAGAGCCCAGGAATGTAAGGACTTACATTTGAAGGCCAGTGAAGAGGAGGTTGATTGTGTATTCCCTATTTTTTGGGGGGAATATGGCCTATCACAGACTTACATTTACTTTTCAGTATTTACCAACCTCAAGGACAACTGGTGTAAGCTTGGGCGAACCATTGTGACATTTGACACAATGTCTGGAAGATGGCACTGTCAATGTGGGGGCAGTAAACACAGACTGAGTTGTGTCCACAGATACATATGCATGTGGTGGGTATTCCAGGAGCGTCCTTTATTACTGAGAGATCTTTCGAATGCAAATCCTGAAGAAATTGAAGATCTTGAGGAGAAAGAACTGGAGGGAGATGATGAATCACAACCATCAACTGAGACAGCATCAGCAGTGATTAAAATGACTGACTACTTTTTTAGGTGCAAGCGAATTCCGGAAAATCTTCCACAAGACTTAATTTTAAAGGAAATGACAATACCTGAAAGCTTTGTGCCTAAAGAGACACAATGCCCTTACTGCCCCGGACCATGCTACCCTGACCTCAGTGAAGCAATCCTGAAGACAAAGCACGCTACCATTTATGCTTTATTTTCTGTGCACAGAGGTATTTGTCACACTTTGTGAGTTGCAGTGGAAACATTTTTCTGTTGTATATAATTATATTTGATTTATTTATGTATTTTTTTTTGCTCAGGTATTGCTGTGTACATAAAGGAATGCCCTGTTTGTGGAACCCCAGTCAGATTCCAAGAATATGATTCTGGATTTCACAATTTCAGTAACAAAGTGTTCCTCACAATCCCTTTGTGCTCACTTTTGACAACAGGTCTTTCTGTAAGTCTAAAAAAATTAGTGAATTTTAGGATACAGGATTTAATATTTACCTGAACATTATCTTACATATTGGCTTAACTACTATGTAAATTTGTCTTTACCTGCAACAGAACCACATTGCTATTGGACGTTTTTTGCGTACATTGGGGGAACACAGTAAAGTGTACATTCCACACAACACAATAAGGAAAGCGTTTTACCACTTCTCTGCTTTGAGGAGTTACACCTACAATTACCTCTGTTACCGCTGTGGCCACCATCCTCCTATTTTGATTGCTGACACCAACTGGAAAGTGGCCTTTGACTTACCAGGTAGGAATTCAGTGTACCTGTTCATGAAAAAGCTGCTTTACCCTCAAAATTTGGTAACAACAATTTCCACTGTCTGCTCTTAAAATACTTTCTTTCTGCAGTGCATCTCATGAGACGACCAGACCTGACAAACACCACTTCACAGGACACACAGGTGAACGTCTCAGCTAGATGGGAAAACCTTGAGAAGGAGATAATTGCAACAGGACTTTGTGATGGTAAGCTGTGTAATATACTTCTACTTCTTAAACATTATGCCAACTTACTTTAAATTTGATTTACAATTCCATCCTTCCTTCCCTCTATCCCATTCGTCCTTCCTTCCTCCCTACTCCCTACTTACTTAATCAGTCACCCACTTACCCACTCACTCCCTCCCTTTCTCCCTCCCTCAGGGTCATCTCAAAACCCATTTTCTAGCTCCCTGACATATTCTGCCTTTACGCCATGGATTGGACAACACTCCAGAATATCTGATGTCATACCAAAGACTGAGATTTTGAAAGGCCTCTCCCAGAAAGACAGATTGTGGACAAAGAGGACAGATGAGGAATTTGATGAGGACAGGATTTTGCAAGTATTAGAGCTCAAAGGGGTAATACAATTTGATTATTGCTGATTCTGATTCTATTATAAAACTATGAAATATTTTATTTATAGGTTTAATGTATCACTTTCAGCAGAAATAACACTTTGGAGTCAATTTGTCTTTTTTTACCATATGCATGTTTTTCCCCATCATTATTAGCCTCGAAGAGAAGATCTTACAATGGCATGCAATGCTCTAGGCATTTCAGCAAGTGGCTCACAGTCTGACCTCATTAATAGGCTTGAGGAACTTCTTTTGTACAAGGATATATATCCAAAAATGTTCGTGAAGCTTCACAAAACAGGAGGTAAGATAAAATATAGCCAATTACAAGCATGGTACAGAATGGACAATATTTTTTTTTAATACATCTGGACATTTTTTTTACCACAGGAGGGGTACTGCATCTTGGGTGCACCCATGGTGTTGTCTACTATCATTCACCCCTGTGGTGGCAGGAATCTGCTCGAGACCATGGAGATGGTCTCCTGAGTTTCAAATGTCCACCCACGGTCTTCATTTCTGATGTAGCTGGACGTGTTGCCAGACATGTCAATAATAGGACTCAACAACGTTTTTTCCAACCACATGATGGCAGGCTATGTGCTCCAACAGCAGAAAACATTTCTGCTGCGTTGGAAAAAAAACTTACAGTGCAGAAGGAATGGGTGAAAACCCTTCAAAGCTCTTTGGGGCCAAAAATCCATGACGGTCAAACAACTGACAGATTCACCTGCCCTCACCCTCTGACTGGAACTAGTGAACGGTACTCCCTCTATGACCGTTTTCATGAGAAAAACCAAAAAAGGCCTGAGGAGAAACTTAGGAGCATAAAACTGTTGCCAGATCTAGCCTGCATTGTTAATTCATCTTCAGCAGAGCAAATAAACAAAGAGCTGTCAACCAGCAAGTATTTCCTCTGCCAATTGAAGGACACTCATTACATGTTCGCCTTACGGCTGTCTTTCCATTTGCACAACCAGAGGATCAACGATCACTTCTTGCAGGACATTCAAAAAATGTCCCAAAAAGATGTGCACTTAGGGCGACATGGACACCTATTAATTGGTGTGGATGAGGAAACAGACAAAGGTAATATAGTTCATGAAATTAAAGTTCATGTAGTACTACAAATGTTATTAACATACAGTTTTCATTTTATCTCAATACTATGCCATATCATTGCAGAGATGTACCAAAGAACATCTGCAAAGTCATTAACTGACCCACAAGCAGAACCAGATAAAGTTGAGGAAGATATGGGGAGTTTCACTGTGTCATTGTTTCCTATAAGTGAACAAAATAAGGTACAGACTGAATATATATATATATATATATATATATATAGTAACAAAAACTACACCTGTAGTATTTTCTGTTTAATTTACATGCAATTAATAGGTTCTGTTTTGGAACTACAGGACAAGCTGAAACAACTTTACATTGCCTGGAGGAGAGAGAGACAAATAATTCACAAATTTTCAGCATATGCAACACTGTATATTGCGGACTTGAGAAGTGTTTGCCCCTCTTCTCTATTAGAGGAAGACCCAAACAAGAACATGCCTTGGTTGAATGATAATGTAAGTGTGCTTACAATGTTCGTATGTTTGCTTTACAATGATTTATTAGGAACTCAGTACATGAATCTGCACACAGTTCATATAATATAACTAAATGCACATTCACAATGCACTCATCACATTTTGTTATATTAAAGTCCGTGTCATTTATTTAAAGGCAGTGAACTGTCGTCTTGCTCAAATTGCAGCAGAAACTCAGAATGTAAGTAACTGTCTATTCAATGCTCTTTGCAGATATGCAATTCTCTCATTTGATTTGTCATATTGCTCTGTGAATGTTAAAAACATAGTATAATTAATTTCAAATTCATTTTATGCACAGGTTGTTGCCTTATACACAGATGTGTACATTTTGTGGTACAGAGAGTGGACAAAAAACAAAGCAATTTCAAGGTCACATGTGCAAGATCTTCAGGTATACTTGAGTCATTGTATAACAATTGAGGGTTTTTTCACATAATATACATATACAGTATGTGTGTGTATATATATATATATATACACACACACACACACACACACAGTATATCAGTATATTATGTGTTCATGTGTGTGTGTGTGTGTGTGTGTGTGTGTGTGTGTGTGTGTGTGTGTGTGTGTGTGTGTGTGTGTGTGTTTTCTACTGTAGAATGCTCAAAAAATCCTGCTCCCAAGAATCGTTGGTGGTGACAATCCAGAACTGGGAAACCACTTTATACTCTGGGTAAGGTTTGCAAGAAACTGAGTTGTGCTGTAACATTGAATTGATATGCTGACTGTATCTTTTCATATGATTTTTTCACAGGTTTTCGATGTCTCTGGAAAACAAGTGCGTATTTATGATTCAATGATGATCTACAATTCCATTGAAAAAAATGATATGGAGATTCTGAGGTAAGTAATTTCTCATCTTTACAAGTGTAGTATAAAAACATGAATTAGTTTAAAACATTATATTAATAATATATAGAAGATGTGAAAGATGCATGACATGACAGCTCTGTTTTAATTTAAAATCTTTTTAGAGAGGCTTTCCAGAAACATTGGTCACTGGATGGCTGGACTGTTTGCAGACCCGAACAATGGATGCAGAGAGATGGTGTGAACTGTGGGGTATTTGTTTGCACTGTAAGGTTTCTCACTTCACTATTAAAATGTTTTAAAATGTGTTATTTTGGGCTGTGAACCGCTTCAGTGTTTTTTTGTTTTAAAGGCAGCTGAAATGGAAGCTAAAAACCTGAAAATGTGTTCTGAAGTGCTTCAAACTTGTCAGCTAGTACATCTGCGTGTTTACCATGCCACATGCATGTTGAAAGATGTGACAACTGAAGTAAGACAAACAGGAATTAAAAATTTCAATAGAATTTGACCAAGAAAAAAGACAATACTAAAACTCATGTACTACTGTACAGGACTTTCCGACTGCAATTGGAGAAAGAGAGGAAGGTGAAATAGAGACCAACAGCTGCATGGCCCAGGGCATAAAAGCATGTGTTTATCAAAACACAGGAAATAAGTAAGTGCACCACATAAATTGCGAGTTTAAGTGTAAAATAATATTGCTGCTTTGAATTTACAATAATGTATATGTTTTTAGAACCCTGCATCCACACATCAAACGGATGAAGTGGGTTCAGTGTGATCTGTGCAACAAATGGTTACACACAGATTGTGCTGGCATAGACCCTACAACAATTCGCAAAGATACACCCTTCAGCTGTGGATGTGATCAAGAACCATATTCTTTTCAAAGGTAAGCAGCTGAACCATAATACAAAGAAAAGCTTACTGAGTTGCTTTTAATGCATGTGTCTATTTTACAGCACCCTCTCAGCTTTGAAACAGGGACTTTTGGTTGACACAGTTGTGGAGGATGAAGAAATTGTGGTAATTGTTATGGAAACCTTTAAATAAAATAGCACATAAACATATTTGTATAAAACATGTAATAATTAATATCAGGATTAACATATGTAGCATTGATAATTAGTAATATTGTGCTGTAAAAAAAAACTTCTTTTTTTTTTAGAAACTGCATCATGACCTCACATCTGGTGCTGTTAGATCACACAGAATGTTTTTACATAAACATCCCAATTATGCACCCAAACTGAAAAACCAATGCAACCTACGGATCTCCGTTTTTGATCAAGAACAGGTACAATAATATTTCTTTTGAATAAAAACGTTGTACATTAACTTGGTTGCAACATTGAGTCTTGAGGTGAGGTGACATCTTAACAAACCACAATTATTTATTTGTATAGATTCATTCACTATAATCTGAAACTATTGGAATGTAATGAAATGATTCTTCGATGCTGACTTTTTTTTAAACTAATAAGTGAAATATTTGCATTGTTGTTTGTCATAGACTGAGGGAATCATTGACAAGGTGTACAGTGTTTTGGCATTGGAAAAAACAGATTTATCTAGCCCTTCGTATGCTATGGAAGTCATGACACCTGAGGTATATCATGTTTTGTGAAAAACACAATAATAATTCAAGAGCTAATGATATATTTGAATTATAGTGTGTGAAATTCTACATTCTGCAAATTCTACATTTAATGCATCAATTATAATGTGTGATAAGATTTTAATGAGTGTTTTTTGCCCTTGGTTATAGATAACCATTCTGATTCTCAGAAAGACAGAGAGGTTCCACAGATTCCAAGCGGAAATGGCCTTTGCAGCTGCACCCTGTCTGTGTGTGGAATAATACTTAATGTACAAGCAATGGCCTAGTTTCTTGTATTTGTATTTCTAAATAGATTTTGTGTCTTTGTTTTTATTTGTAAATAGTTTTTGCTTCTTGGGTTAAATTTGTAAATAGTCTTTGTAAATTTGAAAGTATTGATACAGTCTGTGATGTGTGATTTTACAGTTTAAATTGTCTATCTTTTATTTAATTATTAAAAAGCTTTATTTAATTGAATTAATAAAAAGCATTGCACTATGTTGTCACAGAAAATTCTCAAAGCAATGACAATGAAGCATGTTATTGGGATTAATTCACGTTTTAATAGGCTACTCTGCATCTACATTATTGCACAACTTTTTACACAACGATTAAATCGTCACAACTCTGCAGTATCCATACAAATCAGATTAATTTCCTTGAGAGGCAGGCAACGATAACGAGAGTAGCAACCTGATCACGTCCATTTTAACTGGTTTAATTGGGATAAAATTCTCTAAAACATCACTAATACTAAATTATAGATGCACGAGATTCCATTAAAAAAAAAGAAAACAATGTATTTCGTTACAGCGACAGTGTCAGACAACGCGTTATACACGCAGTTCAGCCGCGGCTGACTGCTAAAGCGTCAGTAAGCAACCAGTCTGATCATGTCCATTTTAACTGGTTTAATTGGGATAAAATTGTCCAAAACATTACTAATACTAAATAATAGATGCATGAGATTCTATTCATAAAAAGAAAACAATGTATTTCCTTACAGCGAGAGTGTCAGACAACGCGTTATACAGGCAGTTCAGATGCGGCTGGCTGCTAAGCGTTAGTAAGCAACCAGTCTGATCATGTCCATTTTAACTGGTTTAATTGGGATAAAATTATCCAAAACATTACTAATACTAAATAATAGATGCATGAGATTCTATTCATAAAAATAAAACAATGTATTTCCTTACAGCAAGAGTGTCAGACAACGCGTTATACAGGCAGTTCAGCCGCGGCTGACTGGATTGAGCATCCGGTAAAGCGTCAGTAAGCAACCAGTCTGATCATGTCCATTTTAACTGGTTTAATTGGAATAAAATTGTCCAAAACATTACTAATACTAAATAATAGATGCATGAGATTCTATTCATAAAAAGAAAATAATGTATTTCCTTACAGCGAGAGTGTCAGACAACGCGTTATACAGGCAGTTCAGATGCGGCTGACTGCTAAGCGTCAGTAAGCAACCAGTCTGATCATGTCCATTTTAACTGGTTTAATTTGGATAAAATTATCCAAAACATTACTAATACTAAATAATAGATGCATGAGATTCTATTCATAAAAAGAAAACAATGTATTTCCTTACAGCGAGAGTGTCAGACAACGCGTTATACAGGCAGTTCAGCCGCGGCTGACTGGATTGAGCATCCGGTAAAGCGTCAGTAAGCAACCAGTCTGATCACGTCCAGTTTAACTGGTTTAATTGGGATAAAATTATCCAAAACATTACTAATACTAAATAATAGATGCATGAGATTCTATTCATAAAAAGAAAACAATGTATTTCCTTACAGCGAGAGTGTCAGACAACGCGTTATACAGGCAGTTCAGATGCGGCTGACTGCTAAGCGTTAGTAAGCAACCAGTCTGATCATGTCCATTTTAACTGGTTTAATTGGGATAAAATTATCCAAAACATTACTAATACTAAATAATAGATGCATGAGATTCTATTCATAAAAAGAAAACAATGTATTTCCTTACAGCAAGAGTGTCAGACAACGCGTTATACAGGCAGTTCAGCCGCGGCTGACTGGATTGAGCATCCGGTAAAGCGTCAGTAAGCAACCAGTCTGATCATGTCCATTTTAACTGGTTTAATTGGGATAAAATTATCCAAAACATTACTAATACTAAATAATAGATGCATGAGATTCTATTCATAAAAAGAAAACAATGTATTTCCTTACAGCGACAGTGTCAGACAACGCGTTATACAGGCAGTTCAGATGCGGCTGACTGCTAAGCGTCAGTAAGCAACCAGTCTGATCATGTCCATTTTAACTGGTTTAATTGGGATAAACTTCTCTAAATTCAAATCAACGGTTTCTGAAACTTGCCAAAGGCAGACTGCCAGACAACTAGCCAGACACTGACAGGTCACACTGACAGGTCACGTGTTATGCCAGAATTAGACTGGCATCTGCCAGTCTGCCACTGACAGGTCACGTGACATCCAGTGGCGGCTCCTGCCAGCCAGCTGAAGATTGAACCCCGACTCCGTTCCTGTTGCCAGCAAAAAATACTGACTCTCCTCTGTTCGGCGTTATTTATTTATTTAAAATATATATATATATATGTAAACGGTGATTCTCCGGAAGTTCGAGATTTAGCGTGCAGCATGTCAACCTTTCCTGGAGCAACTGTTCCTTATACAGATACAACGAGACACTCCAGTGACATATGTGCGCAATTCTCTAATTTCCCGCGAAAACCATCCCGTCAGGTCTAAAATATACTTATTAATGGCTTCCCATAGTGAACCGGGGTAAGACAAAATCACGTTTTGGAAGAAGGATTGATTAAGTATTGACTTATTATTTAAATGTTTTTAATAAAAATAAAAAATAAAAAATTTTTTTTTATTTGTGTGCCTTTAACTTTTTCACATTCCACAGACTTATTAGCCTATGCTTGTGATGTCTTACATAAACCGTGCTACCTTCTCTTCTTGTCCCAGATAATTCATGATGAGTTTCTTTGGTTTCAGGTGAAGTGACTCCAACACATCCTCAGCACTGCTCCCTCTGACTGAACTGTAGACTCTACGGGTCAGTGGTTCTTGTCTGCGATGAAATCTCTCCCAAAACATCTCAAAAAAGGTTTGTGAACCACACATGGTCCAGAATCTAAAGAGATATCGCTCTGAACTGCCATTTTCACTGTTTTTGTTTGAAAGAAGATGATCAAAATAGTCAGTCCATCAAAATAATAATGAATTATATACACAGATTAAAATTAATATTTATATAGCAATGATGCATTAAATTTATCAAAAGTGACAGGAAAGACATTTACAATTTTACAAACGTTTTCTATTTCAAATAAATGCTGTCCTTTTAAACTTTCTATTCATCAAAGAATCCTGAAAAAAAAGTATGTATTTCCACAAAAATATTACTTTAATATATAAAAAATGATTAATTGTTTTCAACATTGATAATAATAAGAAATGTTTTTGAGCACTAAATCAGCATATTAGAATGATGGGGGATTATGAGGGATCATGTGACACTTAAGCCTGGAGTAATGATGCTGAAAATTCAGCTTTGACGCCACAGGTATAAATTACATTTTAAAATATATTTAAAAGGAATTTTTTTTTTTTTTAAATTGTAATTGTATTTCACAATATTACTATTTTACTGTGTTTTTTATCAAATAAATGCAGCCTTAGTCAGCATAAGAGACTTAAAAAAAACATCTTACCAACCCCAAACTTTTAGATATATTTATATATATAAAAGAAACAGCAGTCTTCAACATAAAGTCTTGCAGTGCGACAGCAGCCTAATGTTGTCCGTTTGGTCTCCAGTGGTAACAAGACAATTTAAAAAACCAGTCTGAACCTGTCAGGGCCACTGTATTTGAAGCCATGCTGGATGGATTATTAGTGTTGCTGTGTATTACAGATATTGCTCAGGCCATACTGTGTAGGTTTAAAATAACAAGCATCTTAATACTGAACTTTGAAATATAGTGAAATAATATTCTATTATATATATTTTAAAATTATAGTGCACACCAGGGACAGACTCCAATATTCCGAATATTAAATAGGACCTGAACAAAACTATAAAGTGTTGAGCAAATGTAATTGTGCAGTCAGCAGTACACCTCTACAGTCGGCACTGAGATTAATAAGGGTGAGTTGGCTGCACTGGGCCCATTAAAGCAAGGTCCCCTGTGCACTCGTTCATTCTGAATCCAGGAAATAAAGTTAACAAGCACTTAGACACCTTCACAACCTCTATATAGACACCTCAACACTTTAATAGTTTCTACAACACTATTAACAATCAGTTCAATAAGATCTCTTTGCCTGTCAGAGGCTAAGCAGGACTTGGAACTGTTAGTTCTCATCAAACTGCTATTTGTTGCTTCCCCTTTAGATCTATAAATATCCTTAATTAGCGTCTGCCATAGAGCCCTTCCACCCCTCCGGTAGCAGATTGAACTACCTAGCCATCACTTCATCCCTACATTCTCTTCTGGTAGCATCATGGTTACTGCTTAGTAAGTGCTAAAAACTTGCAAGGACGCTATATAAACAGCGTCTGCAATGTCCACCGGCCACATTTGTCTTTGCTTTCAATCTCTACAGCATCTCTTTTTGTGTAGTTAGTGTGTCTTTAATCGTACTGTGGCTGGACCTTCCAAAAAAAATCGTTCTTCCTTAGAATTTTCAATTTTGTCACTATGGCGGATGCTAACAAGTCACCATCCAGGCCTCAATATTGTAATGAGGTACCTTGGAATCCCCTGAGCTACAGATGGCCCAGCGTAATCTTTAACCAACATTACGGCTTGCCTCCGTTATTGGACCCCCGAGACCTCAGCTGGATCGAAGGCATCTTCAGGAGGCTGGGGACTTCGTCTTGGCCCGGGTACTTGCGCACACCCGTGTTCGCTCCCTTTACTCAGGCCTCAGGACAGCACATCTCTAAACTGCACAGGGAGATGAGTGGAGGGGTGTCGGAAGTGGTTGGTGAGATGAGCAAGTGGAAAATTAGCTTGGATGTCAATCACTTCGCTCCCTCTGAGGTTACGGTCAAAATAAAGGACGGATTTTTGGAAATTGCAGGTATGGGTGAAAAAGTGTACTATTCAATATATTACATATATATTGAATATTGAATAGTATATATGATATATTGAATAGTATATGATATATTGAATATATATATGTTTATATGAATAGTTTATTTATTTAAATTTCACCTTTCCAACAGAATTCAATGTCAGATAACACATTTTACATGCAATTAGTCTACCAAACAGAATAAGCCTGGAGATATTGTACATTTTATAATTTATGAATATTTTCTGAATATAATTTTTTTATATATATATATTTAATATGATATACAAAATATATTATGCTCTTATTTGAGCTAATCAATCTCAATAATTTTGTTTTAATATATTTGATCCAAAGGAAATCATGAAGAAAGACAAGATGAGCACGGCTTTATTGCTAGATATTTTGCGAGAAAATACAAGTAAGTGTTAACATGCACACTACACTATATCTGAACCACTGTTCAAAAAAAGTTTTTTTATCTGTTTTATGCTCACCAAGGCTGCATTTATTTGATTAAATATACAGTAAAACCAGTAATATTGTGAAATATTATTACATTTCAAAATAGCTGTTTTCTTTTGTAATACACTTTTAAGCGTATTTTATTCATGTGGTGTTAAGCTGAATTTTCAGCATCATTACTCCAGTCTTCAGTGTCACATGGTCCTTCAGAAATCATTCTAATATGCTGATTTCTGCTCAAGAAACATTTATTATTATTATCAATGCTGAAAACAGTTTATTTTCTGGATTCGTTGATGAATAAAAAGTTTAAAAAGAACAGCATTTATTTGAATTTTTTTAGAACATTATAAAATGTATTTACTGTCACATTTGATTTAATTGCTGAATAAAAGTATTCATTTATTTAAAAACAAAACATTAACTCAATGTCTATTTTATTCTGTTTTAGCATATAATATTTCACTGGGCAATTGTGTCAAATTGTCACAAAGCTGTCTATATCAAAGCAATTTTATAAATATATTTCTCACCACTGCCTAAGACTTCCAGGTGGGGTTGATGCTGAAAATCTCCAGTCGTTTCTGTCCGCCGATGGGATCCTTACAGTGGAAGCACTATTACCCAGCATTCCCATCCCTGCTGATGTCATTATCCCTATCCAGGTATTGATTGGTTCTGACAGCCATTTAATCTTTAATTATGCAGTCCGAACTTATTCACTAACTGAAGCTCAAAATTAGGCACTCAGTGTTCTGGGTGGCATGCATTGCACTTGTTTATAAGTTATTAAATGTGTCACCCTTATATTTAAGTGGTGCTTTCTGTCATTCATAGTGAAGTGGCACAATTATTGTCACTATTGAAAACTTTTCTAGGTAAATCCAAGGTTGAACACTAGCCATTCATTCTCCAGTACTTAATTGGTCTTGTATAATAGGTAGACTTCGCAGGTAGAGAAACTGTCTCTCAGGTGCTGTATTTTAGCCAGTCTAATGTTAAAAAGCTGACAGCTATTTGCATTCGCAGGGAAAAGTAGGGATTATTTCAGTTGTTTTGTTGTATTATATTATTGCAGAGAATGTGGTCATCACGCTTTAAAAATTGCAGATATTGTTTACCCATTGCATGTCTTATTCAACTTACGCCAATTTGCAGCACCGTTAAGCCGTGCCGTCATAACAGGCTGCAAAACAAAATGTTTTTTTTACATTACTGCAAAAAAGATTTCAGAAATAATTAGAGGTATACGATTCCACAATGCCCCATAAACATCAAATGCCAAAGTCGAAGTCAGTTTATAAATTAATCACCCTGCAATTCCAATTACCAGGCTCATAATTGTTCTAATAACCAACAAAGAGATTAAATGCAAGCTCTTATTTTCCCGTAGGGGACATATTGGCCTTTCTTCACTACCCAGAAAATTAATATTTTTTGTGTACAGTGAACCTGGCACTTTAGGGTCTTGATTTGGCATTTAAGCACTTGACTTAATTTGAAAACTGTTTCACGTTTGCCAAAGGTTGAGATGGAGGCACAAACCGTGGGAGGAAAACAACAAGAGCCTCAAGACGCCACTGAAGCCGAGGCTAAACCGGAATCATTTGAGGGAGAAACTCCCGAACCCTCTGTCTCAACTGAGCATCCTGAGGGCGAACGAGACCAGCAGACTGTATCTGATGTAGATCCATCTAGAGAACCACAACCCCAGTCCATCACAGAAGCTGCACCAGGTGCCTTTGAGTCTGGAGGAGAGCAGGTTGGAGAACCCAGCGATGGCATAGAGAAAGACAAAGAAGGTGCTATTCAAGAGGCGGTTGAGGGCATCGAGCGAGACACGGAGGAAGTCCATGAGTCTGCAGACAAGCCTCAGGCTCCAGAGACTCCAGACACCATCACCTCCGAGCAAGGAGAGCAGGCAGAGGTCACGCAGCCTCTGGAACTGGAGGGTGAAGAAGGATATACAGACCCTGCTGTGACAGAAGATGAGCAACCAACCTCTGGGCAAACCCAGGAGGTGTTCAACCCCCAGCTGGAGCTCCAAAAGAAAAAGGATGTAGAGAAAATTTAGGCTACAGAAATACAACATCCCCAGCTCTTTCCTTAAGCTACGTCTACATTAATCCAGATACATTTGAAAATGGCATTTTCTTTGTCCATACTACTGTTTTCAAGCGTTTTCCCAAAGTTTATTGTCCACATAGAACCATCAGAAATGCTACAATTATCTTACTGCGCATGCATAATACGTAAAAATCTTACTGAGGTGATACCAGACATAAAGTTCTCAGGCTATTCTGGCGCGATAATTGTATTAACAAAATATTTCACCCCTTACTGGCGCATCCAAGTCGCACTCAATAGCCATTACATGGTCTAAAACACGATTGCCCTCGTGTTTTGCCGCAGGACAGCAAGTACATTTTCTGTCATCTTTCCAGGAATGTAATATGAAGATTGTACAAAGTCACATTGTTCTTAAGCAACACTGTGAAAGTGAATACAGTTCCACATAGCAGGCACATACCGGTATAAACATAGATATATACACTGCCAGGCCAAGTCTCTGTTTGGATTGAAATAGGCAAATGCTTAAGAGTCTATGATTGGATGATTATTGCAGTGATTATTATGTTATTAGCATGTTATATGTTTGGCAACTGTTCCCTAATTGATGGAGTGTGTAGCTTTTCATATTTTAAACAACCATGTAGGAAGACACATCATGGCCATATTCCAGGATGACAATGTCAAGATTCATCAGGCTCAGATTGTGAAACAGTGGTTGGGAGTGGTTGAAGAATCAGTTGCACACCTGAATTGGCACCTCTGAGTCCAGACCTGAAATTCATTGAATGTCTTTGGGATGTGCTGGAGGAGACTTTACAGAGTGCTGGACTCTTGTATTATCAATACAAGATCTTGGCCAAAAAATATGCACCTCTTGATAATTTTTTGGTCAAGTTCTTCTATTGAAATACAGTAGAAATACAATCTTCTAGGCAAATACATTTGCCTATTTAAATCCATTTATTTTTTTGTCGGGCAGTGTATATTGGTACAACATGTGTCACATGACATAACATGCGTTGTCATTTTCGAATACCTCCGGTGTTTTCAAATGTATCACTTTGGGAGAGCGTCTTCGATAAGCTTTGTTTTCGCAAGACACACTGTCTCAGTGTAAGCGGAAGGCCAAAGAAAATTTTGTTTTTCAAATGTATCTGGATGAATGTAGATATAGCCTTAGCCTCTTAATTCCCATAGATGTTTTTGAGTTTACTGTAACATGCATCCTCTTAGCACTAATAAAGACCTGAGCACGATTGTGTGACGCTTCTTGTTGTGCTTTACAGTAACAGGAATGATTAATCAGGGAAAGCTGAGAAATGTTCAAACTTAGGTGACAGACGGAAATCTGTCACATTGGCACCTAGCTGACTTTCTGTTGTGCTTGCAGAGAATTTTACATGAATCATTTATGCAGTGAATATGGTTGCACATTACATCCCTTGAGTTTTAGTAAATATCGTATAATTCTCATCTAACTCGGGTGGTTAAGATGCCAGCTCCTCTTGAGCACGGGAATATTCATGATTCATTAACCTCAAACTCTGAAAATTAGACAACGAGAGAGCTCGGATCAATTTAAAGAGAAAAATCCAATGGGCAACACATCAGTTAATCAGCAGTGGAGGACCGTTTTCTCTCCACATCCTCGTGGAGGAGATTGAAAGTGAGCCAAAGCGTTCGGAATAATCTCCACACTAATCTGTCACCCAATTACCGCAACCGTGCAGAGACAACTCCCATGGAGTCGTTCCCATAAGCACACAGCCAATCTGCCATCCGAACACCCAGATGTGATCGAGGACAGAGGATTGTGAGACAGAGACAACCGAAGGAGAGCATGATGCTCGATTTATTACTCGAAAGCATCCGAAGGTTATACAAGTGGGATAAGCAAACAGGTGTAAAGCTGAGAAATAATACCAGTTCTATCTGTAATGCAGCCCATTTATTCACTTGATTGAGATTTGCAGAGAGGAGTAATAAAAGGCTTGCTTTCGTAAAATCATTTATTATAAAAACGCATAGCATACATCCCTACACAAAAAGAAAAAAGAACACCCACAAATAAGAAAGAAAGAAGACACAATAAACAGCACTTGAGAAAAAGCTCTAGCATTCAGGCCCAGTTCCCAGAGAAGACCTTCATATAAATAGTCCAATGTGACAAAAATTCAGATTATTCAAACAGGGCCTTCATTCGAACTCAGGGACAAAACAAGATTAGGTTTAAATGAGGGACAGAAAGTCCATAACATATTTTAAAAACATTCAATTTCAACATCAAAGTTTGATTTCACATCCAATGTGTCTGAATGGAATTTACAACTCAACTCAAGCACACATCGCATTCTCAGTGTCATCTTACTCGATGAGATCGGCATGGCGGAGCAACAGTTTAAAGAGAATCGTAACTTACCAAGCAAATTAGATAAAAGGATAGGTCAAAAGAGATTATTTACTCACCCTCATGTCATTTCAAACCTGTATGACTTTCTACTGGAGAACGCAAAAGAAGATATTTTAAAGAATGCTCTGAAGAACTTTTTTTTTTTTTTTAGGGGTTTAAAACAGCATTGGATCATTTTGAAACTATTGTTTGGAGATTTTTTTTTCTTCAAATATCTTCTTTTGTTTTCCACAGAATAAAGGTTTGGGTCAACATGTTGGAGAATAAGAGATGAATTTTGGTTGAAAAATCCATTTAATTGTTGACATTTGAAGGGAACTCTATCGCCCCCTTTAGGACTGAGAGGAATGCAGGTTAAGTATATACAATGAGACGTGCCATTACGATGTTGACCGTGCATTCGCATCTACGTACATTTTTCCATGCCTATTTCCAGCCGTACAGAAATTGGGCCTGGTCTCATCCCATTTCACACCTTTTTCCTTCTCACTTGACCGGTAGCTCTATCACATTTGTTTATCTTCATTGATATAGTAACTGAAAGCTTCTGGTATTTGATCCAACCATGTACTATGTAGAGTAACATTTAATTTATAAACTATTCACTAGCAGATTAATGACTTTTGATTTAAGTAATTTTTTGAAACTGATGAATCTAGATTTTAACACTGGCTTGGAACAAATACCATAGGCATGCGAACACCAGTTCACTCCCTGACATCAAAGACTGGAGCTGAAGCCATGCTGGGTTCCTGCGGTCTGGCCTCAGGTTCTTCCATGGGTTCTGCGGGCATTTCGTTGCTGTAGAGGTAGTATGGAGGGGTCTGCCGGGCTTCAATGATGAGAACACCTTCCGGAGACAGAGAGGCGAACACAGTGACTGGGTCCACATCAGATGGGATTCTGTAAAAGAAGAGAGAGTTCAGAACGATGTCCATTTTCCACTAATAAAAATACAGGTTCTAAAACTGGATTTTTGCCGACACAGAATGTCTGGATCCCCGAAAAATCTTTCAGTGAACCATTTTTTCTTAGAGTGATGAACATTTTAATTATCTAAAGAACCTTTGTTTCCGCTAAATAACCTTTTGTGCAATGGAAAGGTTCCATGAATGTTTAAGTTTCTTCATAGATGCCAATAAAGAGCCCTTATTTTTTTTTGTGTACCCCCCGACACACAAATTTTTTTTTTTTATTAGATTAGCCATTTTTAAAGGGAGAGTTCACCCAAAAATGAAAATTATCTCATGATTTACCATCCTAGGTGTATATGACTATAATCTTTCAGACGAACACAATCAGAGTTATATTTAAAAAAATTCTGGCTCTTCAAGCTTTATAATGGCAGTGGTAATTTTCATTTTTGGGTGAACTACCCCTTTAAATGTGGTTGTACATTGATACATATTTGATATCTAATATCTAAATGCACACCATATTTTGCAACTAAAAAAGTGCTTTTTAATTGTACCTTACAGCTGCACTGAAACAAAGCTTGAAACCAAATGTTACAATAAGACCTTGACAATGCTCAGTTTAATATTAGCATCTACATGTACACAGAATTGTCTGAACATAACCCAGATTAACTGAGGTCTAACTCAAGTCTTTAGGTTAATATTAACCCAGAATGGGAATCATCATGGAAATTGCAAACACTATGCCCTATACTCCGTATATTCTCATTATGGTTTAATTTTCAACAAACTTCATTTTCTCTGTGGCAGCTTGTGGCTAGAAGATAATTCTCAATGCATTTTGTGGTTTTCATTTTAATGTTCTGCCTGCCATCACTTGCAATGAGAAAGAGAGAGAGAGTGAACGAGGGAGCCCTGCTCCAGGTGCTGGCTCAGAAATAGAATCTGTTCCCAATTATTACAAATCGCCTCCTGATGCAAAGTTTATCACCAGAAATTTCTATCTACAGACTAGTCTAATCATCTAGCAGGCAGACTGACTGCAGCTGTTCTAATGAGAGGAGTTCTCACTGTCTGTTTGAATGTGATGCCTTTAAGGCTGGATTAACATAAATTCATATCTGCTCTACAGAGAAAGGGTGGAACTTGTTTTAAACATGAATGGATGGTGATATCATGCAAAGCTACTTCCTGCTGGTCTTCTACGACAACAGTCTAAAGGGTGGGGGAACTTTTAGGGCTGCTTTATAGATTCGAGAGACGAATGCTGTGTTTGGATAATGCTAGATGAAATAATTGTACTTAACAATTTAAATCAATTCTCACAATCAACAATATTGTAAATGTCTGTTTAGCTTCTTTGTGTTTTATTCTGTTCCCTCTGCTTTGCCTGAGTTCTGTTCCCTAGTTAGTTTTCTTGGTTATTCATTAGCTCTGCACCTGTTCTGTTTAACCTTGATGACCCTGTCTGTGTATTTAAGCCCTTCATTTCTTAATTTTAAATGTAATTCAATTTTTAATGTAAGGAAGTACAATCTAAACAAAATTCCTCATAATACACTACTGTTCAAAAGTTAGGGGTCAGCAATATTTGTTTTTTTTATTCTTATGCTCACCAAGACTGAATTTATATGATCAAAAATACAGTAAAAACAGTATTAATGTGAAATATTATTACAATTGTAAATACCTGTTCTCTATTTTAATATATATAGAATGTATTTATTCCTCTGATGTCATTCTGAAATCATTCTAATATTTGGTGCTCAGTGAACGTTTCTAGTTATTATCAATACTGAAAACACTTACGTTGTTAAATATTTTTGTGGAAACTGTGATACATATTTTCTCAGGTTACTTTGATGAATAGAAAGTTCAAAAGAACAGCATGTATTTTAAATAGAAATCTTTTGTAATGTTATAAATGTCTTTACTGTCACTTTTGATCGATTTAATACATCCTTGCTGAATAAAAGTATTAATTTCTTTCAAAAAAACAAAAACAAATCTTACTGAACCCAAACCCTATCTGGAAATGCTTCCTCCAAAAGGAATTTGGCTAGAAGAACAACGTAATGTTATTGACACCTATGATACTTTAAAATGCTACCTAGTTAGCTCACTAAGGTTTTCTGTACTGTTTTATTTTTATGAATGTTGCGAAAGAGTGTGAGAGAACACAACAGAGAGAGATAAAGAGAGAGAGAGAGAGAGTGTCCCTGAGCTTTGTCAGTCATCATGGCCAAATAAGGCTGGAAGGTTTCACGCTTGTTGCCAAGCATCTGCTGAGTTTATATAAACCTTAGCATGTAGCCGACTGCAGTAGCCTGACACTATTCAATTAGCACAGCAATGTTATAGCCGTCCTGCGCTGTGACTCAGACATCACAGCTCTGCTACTGAGGAGCAAATGGCAGAGATTGAGATTTCATTCAATAGCTCAAAGCTATTAATAAAAAAGCTCAATGTAATTTATGCGTGGCCTGTATCTTCTATAAGTGTGTGTTCTTAGCTTAGTTTAGCAGAATGCTAATGTTCAACTGTTGGAATTTCACACAACCAACATGGCCTGTCAACATCAAATTAGCTAAGCAGTTTACATTGGATGTAGATGGACACTGAGAGGAAGCTTTCACTATTAATCATATCTATCGTTAAAGTTTAGGGTCGGTAAGATTTCTTAATATTTTTGAAAGGAGCCTCTTATGCTCAAAGCTGCATTTATTTGATCAAAAATACAGTAAAAACAAAAAGAAAAAAATTCAGTAATATTGTGAATATTATCCTTTAAAATAAATCATGTTTAATGTAATTTAATCCTGTGATGGCAAAGCTGATTTATCAGCATCTATTACTCTTCAGTGTCACACGATCCTTCAGAAATCATTATATGCTGATATGGTGCTTAAGAAACGTTTCTTCTTATTATCAGCTTAATATTTATGTGGAAACTGTAATTCAAGGTTTTATTTTACTTAATCTTTTCTAATATTAAAAAAGTATTTACTGTTTTTTATGTAAAAAAATGTCCCTTGCTGAATAAAAGTTCTTTCTTGGATTTTACTGACCCCAAACATTTGAACAATAGTGTAAAAAGTTCAATAATTAAACTCTCTTTCTTTCTTATAGTCTATTTCTGTGTGTCTCTGTCAGAGAAACAGCATGTTGACAGGAAAAAAATCAAATCACTATGTATCTTAATTACTGCAGACATCGGATCCGCGTGATATGTTGTCTATTTTATCTCTATAACTTTGATTCTTTTCCTCTGCCTCTACCATCCAATTTGACTCTCTGAAGAGCAAGAAGAAAGCAGAGAGGTTGGGGCGGGTGGAGGAGTGGGAATGCTTTGTGTTGCTTTAATAACTCAGAGTGACATTCCTCTGGAAGCTGCTTCATCATTCTAGAAGGTTCCAAATCAGAAGCCCCCGGAAACTTTTGATCCAATCATCATACTTACTGAATTTTCTTCGTGAAGTTTTTGGTAACAATTCCGCCCTCGTCTTGCTTTTCCTCGTGTTTCCCTGGTGAAAAGACAAAGGCAGTTGTTAACGCAGAGATCGATTCGACCATACAACACTTGTGAATAAGAACTTATTTCGAAAAAGGTGTTGCTTTAAACATCAACAGGTTTCTTGATGTGAATCCCCGCACTGGCTGCTCACAGAAGAGTAACCTTTGCCACACTGACATAAAATTAGACCCGAACAGGTTTATTAGTATCAGATTTTCTAGCCATGGCATATAAGGTTTTTTATTCTTCTTTTTTTCACATTTTACAGACATTGCAAAGGCAACACTATATATGATTTTGTAGTATTTCAAACCAAGAAAGCCTGTTTAAAAGCCTCTTGGCCTCATTCTCTGCAGCTGTTGGTCACTAAATGCCAGTCATGCCATATTGTGTCTCGGCGCGGCCAACATATCTACAGTAACCGGCTCTTTAAAAAACACTTTGAGCACAAACACATTTGATTGATCAATTTGCTCATAGCACTTTCAACATTTCTAATCAACAACTCAACCATTTACAATATACTGGGACGCAAGAACATTTTGAGAGCAAAATCTATCCACATATAGACATTTACCCACTGACATACTGTGCAATGGCCTTTCCCGATTTAACAAAGACATTCAAACATGGCTGTGGCATTTGTTTGACAATGCTTTACTTCAGGGCAATGTTGAACTTAAATGGTCCAAAACTGGTCATCAGAATCAGAACAGTGCGTAGGGTAGTTCACTTTGATATCTCTGTGTGACACTTTTAGAATGAGGTTATGTGAAGTTAAGTCTCGCTGTCCCCACCCTCCTCCCACTGTGACTGAGTGACCCAGCTGGAATACCAGCACAGTGTTTATATTAATCCCTGCACACCAGGCCTTTGCTCTCTCCTGAACTCTGAACTTCTGTCCTGCCATCACAGTCAACAAAATGTATTTCTGGAGAAGGCAGCAACTGGCCTTCGACTTTTCCGCATTATAGATACACAATTTCAGTTTTTACAAAAGAACTTTAGTGATTAAAGAGAAAAGTATGGGACTATTTCAATGTGTTTAATGTAAGCGGTCATCAAGGGATCTCAGCAGGTGGCTAATTACAAGTGATTAGCTGATAATGTGCAAGTCATACTCAAAGGCCTTCCATTCTCAAACTGCAGCGGAGAAACAGCGGCAGAGATTTATGGAACATGGGGTCCAAAAGGCCATATTTAAAATAGGATATTAAAGCAATTAAAATGGGACATAAAAATACTACAAAATCAAGTCAATTTTGAGAAATAAACAAATTCATATTAAATGATCTGTGTGCTAGGCCTATATGAAATAAGAAAATACTTGTCAGAAATATTTGTTATTTATTATTTTGTAAGAAATGGCCTTTTTAATGTAGGAATAATTACAATTTTTTAAAAAAAAGTTGCATAATTGAAATGCATATGACGAACTGCTTAATGCTCCTCATTTAGGATAAAATCGTCTGGTAAATGCACAAATGTAAATTATATTCCATTCAACGTTATTCCATGATTCATTATTGTAGGCTATAAAGGTAATTAAGTTTGTGTTCTCATAATAACTCATCCTTCTCAATGATTAGAAGTGTTTTCTCACCTGACACCTCTATAAAACCGTCTTTAGTTTTGACATTAAGCTCCTCAGGTTTGAAGCTGTGCACGTTCACGCACACTTTCCACGGCTCGTCTGGGTTGGTCGGGGGCGCGCTGGATCGGCGAGGGCTCTCGCTGTACATGGAGCTGAAGCCCTGCGGCGAGCCCATGCTCGCCCGCGGGAAGCCCGTTCGCAACGAGCCAGACCACGGCGCGTCGAGGCGGGCGCTCAGCCGAGGTCTCGCCCAGCCGGGCCATTCCATCGATAACTCGTCGGGAAAGGGTGACAGTCCAAAGTCATCTTCCATAAAGCGAGATGCGAGTGACTGTTCCCGGAACGGATCCCGTGGAATTCTCTGTCGGTTGCCCATAGTGTAGTAATCCCCTTCTGCCATTGTGAAACTTGGAAAAAGTTAGTTTAGACAACTTTTCCTGTTCAGAACGTCGCGTTGCTGTCAGATTTCCGAATAGGATCAATTATTAAAAAGAGCGCAAAACAAATTCTGTTTTTTTTTGTTTTGTTTTGTTTTTTCGCAACAACTCTCCAGGCGCGTGATTACGCACCTAGGTTTAAGCCTACCACTGTACTCATGTATGAGTTCTAGAAGTTTACTGACGATGTAAGTGCTCTTTCACCGGTTTATATGTGATTTGCCGGTCTATAAAGTCCAGAAAGTGCTCGGTAGCTCACGACAGCTGACTGAAGACCCTCCCTTTCCAAGTTTAGACCCCGGGCTGTGACTGGCTCCACCGGACAGCGACTGGTCCAATCTAACCCACCCCCAGATGACTCATTCACTTCATAATAGAACACTACTCACTCCTCAAGGCCGGAGAGGAGTCACACACTCATAAGAACAACACTAATAACGTTCTAAACACGAAATGTGACGAAATACAACATAGGCATGCGGTAGGCCCATCTCCTTTTCCTTCTTCAAACGAGTCCTCCTCGCATACGTCATGTAGGGGAAAGTAGGCTACGTAAGACGAGCGAGAAAAACCATGCACGCAGTTATATTTTAGGATGTCTTATATCAGTTGAAATGTATTAGCCATGCCTAGGCCTACTTAAAATGTATTTAATTGTATTGTAAGAAACAAAATATCAACATTTATTTGACTTTTCAGACAGATTTTCTTTTAGCAAGTATAAATTATCATATAGAATATAATAAGTAGCCTACATAATTTTAGATATTTTTAAATATAAAAGGTTTTAAAGTTTTTTAAATTTTACTGTATAATGTTAGACAAAAACATTTCGATCACTTCATGGTTTCCACAGAAATAGGGCCATATGTCATGTAAAAGTGGTCCATATTAAAAAAATAAATACTTTCACTTTCATGCACTTTGATTATGTGCTCTTCTCAGTCACAAAAAGATCAAATAATGGCCACTTCCTGTTTATTTTGGTCAAATAAAAATCAAGCACACCTCTCTATGTGGCTTAGCTTACCCTCTGACTTGTAACACGTAGAGTCCAAAGAGGTAGATGAGGAGACGATGAAAGTACAAATAAGGTAATACTTTAATCAAAATAAACAAAAGCAAATATCCATAAAGCAACATAACAGTGAGCACTAAAACTCAGTCAACACCAGACAACTGAACAAAAGGATCTGAAGGGTATAAATACACACATGATAATGCTCTGAATGCAAACATGTGAACTGATTAATGAATAACCATGGATACTAATGATGGTGGGAAACAAAGGACAAATAAGAAAACAGAATGTGAACTAAAAGTCGCTGAAAATGAAAACCAAACACAACGAAAGTGTGCGAGAACGCACAGTAACGGTTCGACCAAGCGATGGGGGGCCGGGGGTTCTGGAGGAGGACGCAGAGCTGGTGAAGGTGGAAGCAACTTCAGCTTACCCCTCATGCTGGGATGGTGGGCGGGGTCCTTCTCCATACCTTCATACTCCACCAGGCATTCCACAGCGATACACAGTGGTGCCGTTTCACACACCTGGTCAGACACTTTATAGGGCTCAGGGTCCTGGGCGATTGTTGGCACTGTCCTTTTTTCAGGTTCTGGCTCTCTCATCGTGGCAGGCTTGAGCTCTGTCTGTGGTGGGCTCTGGCTGAATGTCCGTGTGAGTGGCTGATGGCTGGCTGGGCTCTGGAATTGGCGATGTGATGATGGATGTTGGGTGGGGCTGGACGGTCACGCTGTTCTCCTCTTCAGCGTTTCCCAACTCAAAGAACCATCCGTCCACCCAGAGAGCAAAGTTGATGTACTTTGCTAGACTCCAACAGCGATCCCCACTGGGCATGAGGAAGTCCATACCAAAAACCTTGCATGAGTGTGATGTCATGGCACGTCACCAGGTGGCAGATGTCAGCGAACTCCTCCACACAATCTTCTAAACATCGGCCACCTTGGAAAATACTCCTCCACGTAGTCCCGGCCAGTTTCACAGTGCCACATTGATGGCAGCGATTTTCATCTTTCTTTTCATTTTTGGGTCTGGTGTCCTTTAACGCGTAGCGTCCAAAGAGGAAGATGAGGAGACGATGAACGTAAATACTTTAATCAAAATAAACAAAAGCAGATATCCAGGCATGATAAAGCAACGTAACAGTGAGCACTAAAACTCAATAAACACCAGAAAACTGAACAAAAGGAAATGAAGGGTATAAATACACACGATAATGATCTGAATGCAAACAGGTGAACTAATTAATGAATAACCATGGATAATGATGGTGGGGAACTAAGGACAAAGGAAACAGTCCTTGTCCTTGAAAATGAAAACCAAACACCAGGGTTGAATCCGAAATCGCCCCCTAAACCCCTACAGTACGTTAGTCCACTAATACAGTTCACTTAAAGGAGTGAATGAAAACGAGTGAGCGAATTCAGACAACCGTTGAGTGTACATCGGCTGGATAGAACGAGTGCACTCGATAACGTCCACTATGGTTTCGGACACCACTACAATTGACTGTCCCTTCAAATAATGCCCTATTTGAGGGTATAGGGAGCAATTTCGGATTCAGCCAATGGAAGTGTGAAAGTGCAAGACCCATCTTACCCCACCCTCCATTTTTTTACTATGCAAATCAGGAACGCAAGGATATAATTTGAATGTGAATAAAGAGAGTGCAATTTTAAAGGAACAAAATATCGGGTCAATTAATTAGATGAATAATTTATTTAGAACTCTTTGAATATCATTACAGATTCAGACCACAGAGAACTAGCCATTAATTTGAAGAGCAAGGGAGACATTGATACTCTTGTGCACATAGACAGCATTGTATATACATAGTAGAATAGGGTAATATGAGGAATGTCCTTAGCATAATCTTCAAGCCTGATGCCCTGCACTAAAACCAATACACACTTGCTATATATCTTTACCGCACATTTTGTGCAAAAATAATTATTGGTATTACAGGATGTTGCAATAGTGTTTTGCAGTTACAGAAGCCAATGGCAACCTCTGTAGCATGTTTTGACTTTGATTCTGTAAAAAAATGGTTTAATTCATGGCAACATTTCAGCTTTTTTTTTTTTTTTTTTGAAAGAATGCAAATAATGTAAATTAGAAAGCCAGCCTTGTAAACAGTCAGTACCACTACTCCATCTCAATAAATAAAGCCCATGCCTAATACTGCCGCACTAAACGTTTGCATATTTACACAACAGATTTACATAATCATTTACTAAACTCATTTACGGTTTGAGACGAGAGAACAAGATGAATTCAACAAGATAAAACATTTGATACACTTCAAGTTTTTTCCCCTTCATCTACAACAAATTTTCTGTACAAGTGTCAGAATTCACAACAGTCAGACAGCTAATAATGTACAGTGCATAGAGATCACCATGCCTTCGTTTAACAAGCACTCCAATAGACTTTATGACACAGAAACAAAGAAACTGCCATTATCTGTTGTGATGAAGGTGATGATTTTTATACGCTGTTTCATCAAGCTGTATCACACAACAAATATATATCTTTGATCCTTTCAAAAAATCCTTGATCTAGCCACTCTGATGGATTTCTAATAACAGCCGTCTTCATTTCTCCCAGTCTGTAATATTTTCTCTGTTGTTGCACTGATTTGCAACCAATAAATATGCTTTATAAAACATTTGTATTGATAAATATCATCATCATTTACAGTATGTAAAGTTTGTGATTTAATTAATGCAGGACTGAATGTTTAAACTGTGGGATTTTGTGGAAAAATGGATGATATACTGTAAACAAAAAAGTTTTCTATATGAATATCAAAGGTTTTATATTATAAATAATTCAAGTGATCAGAGTAATAAATATTTATACCGCACTATTTGCATACCTAACAGAAATAAATAACAGATACAAATAGAAATGACTAGGCATTCAAATAATAAATAATTAAAAATATTATACAATTTAATACGACTTATGTTAAAAATGACATAATAATAATAATATGTATGCCAGTGCTTTAATTTTAGAGTCAGTAGAGCAGAAAATGTTTTACCTTTCTTTGTTCACTCAGAAGTAGCCTTGATTTTGATGGATAAAAAAAAAAACTTCATTCTGTCTCTTGAGGTCTGCTAGATTAATGTGTAGTTTAACACATTTTTTTAACACAGTATGGACAGCTGGACCCTGCAAAAGGGTTCCTACCAGTGGAGCACATCCGCTGCATTTTGATTGTCCACCATCATCATCATCATCTCCATCACAGCCAATGACATTTGAATTGTTTTCCAGTTCAACAGAAGATAAATAAAGCTGGCATTTGGGCTGATGGGGTGTGCGTTTGCCGGTGGGGCTAATTCGGATGGCACATTTTTCAAAGTGAAGGTGTGTGCAACACAGAAGCGGCTGCTCTCAGTAAAAGCTGTTATGGAAGCAATAAATCTTTCTCCTCAAGCGCTTTTGACATCTATAAAAAAAGAAAACACTACAAAAATACAATAGATTTAAACATCGGCTTTTACAGTCAAGGCTATGAGCGTCTCGTGAGTGACCCTGCACATGAAGACACTTCCTTTTATCTACTACGGCTGTTTTTGATAAATGAACAACAATATCCTCAACACCTATGAGCAAAACCAGGTATAGCAGAAACTCACACATTGCAGTGCACATAGTGAAACCTCCATTCAGGTCCTTCCTACAACAGCAGGTTTTGTGAGCAGGCTTTTTCTTTTCCTTTGAGCGGGATGGATGAAAGCACACAGTTTAGTACACAACAATATGGAAAGCTTCAGTCTTATCTGACACTGAACAGATGATCCTGTCACTGCCTGGTCTTCCACATCCAAGCACAGCATGTTCTCAGTGCTGCTCCATTTCATTTCCAGTTACAATAAGATGCGGTCCTGGGCTCATGCTGTAGCTCAGCACTCCAGCATCTGGTTCATCCGTAAATTAGCGGCGGGCTCTGCTGTAGCTCACAATTGAGTCATAGCTTCTGCTCCGACTGCGACTGCGTCTGCTATATACAGAGTTCCACGATGAGCTGCGACTGTAGCTCCTGTATGAAGAAGAAGTGTGACTGCGACTGCGACTGCGACTCCGTGAACGACTGCGTCCGAGAGAAAACAGGCGCCAGGACAGGAGGCTGGAGGATCTGCTGCTGACAGAGGGGCTGGGACGATGGTAAGGGATGGGCCTCTTTCTGGCACTGTGCAGGACAGAATACAAAGAAAGTCTTAGTAATAACTTTAATAAAAATCCTAAAAGGATAAGTTAGGGGTCTTTTTTGTCTAACAATCTCTCAAGGAAATCTCTTATGCTCACCATGTCTGCATTTATTTGATCAAAAAATACAGTAAAAACGGTAACATTGTGACATATTATTACAATTTAAAATAAGTGTCTTCTATTTTAATATATTTTAATATGTCATTTATTCCTGTGATGCAAAGCTGAGTTTTCAGCATCATTACTCCAGTCTTCAGCATCGCATGATCCTTCAGAAATCATTCTGATATGCTGATTTGCTGCACAAGAATTTTTTTTTATTATTATTATCAATGTTGAAAACAGTTGTGCTAATTAATATTTTAGTGGAAACTGTAATTTTCTTCAGGATTTTTTGATGAAATAAAAGTTCAAAGGAACAACATTTATTTAAAGTAGAAATGTTTTGTAACATTATAAATGTCTTTACTATAAATATATATTGTTATACAATTGCTTCTCCTAAACAGCCATCAACATTAATTTGAAGACTGTATGTCTATTTTTATTTCTCCTGAGGATGCCAGCAGAAAGCTCTGCATTTTTACACAGAATTGGAATGCCTGATATTCCCACGACTTGCTTGTTAATGTGTTAAATATTTTTTGCTAATTTGCTAATGCCTTCAGCTACCAATTAGAGTGTGCTCTCAGCGCAGCTTTAATTCATTCTGCAGATTTCTAGAGATTTCTTCCTAGAATCAGTGCAGAAAGCTGTGGGAAAAGTATATAGACTCTGTCTGGGTTAACTGATCTCCAAAGTAGGATCAGCAGAGTTGTTTCTGTTTGTGATTCAAGAACAAACCTTGTAATTCTACGGGCTTCCAGGTGGCTGGGGGAATCTCTTCTTCTCTTTCTCATAGGGGAGCAAGGTCTTCTCCTGCTGTGCTTTCTACTCTTGCAGGAACTGCAGTCTCTTTTCCGCTCTCGAAACCTTTTCATCCACACATAAAAGAGATGCGAGCATGTATGTGTTTCAAAAACAGATTTCAGCATTGCCACAGTCTTTTAATTAAAGAATTATACTAGAGTCAGTCTTTTAATGAAAGAATTATATTAGATCAAATTACACATCTCCTTTCAGCTAAAAATCACCTGTCTGGTGTGCACCGTGAGTAATTTAGACTGCGGCAACTGCTCGCACTAGACAGACTGTCTCTCCGTGAATCCAGCGAATAACTGGACGAACGGGAATATGATCTGTAAGTGAGCCGGGGGGAATGATATTGTCAGATATAAACATACGAGTTTATGACTAAATCGAAAGCTTAAAATAAGAGTTCCTATAATAAATAGCCGCTGTGTGACCCACCTCCTCCCTGAGGACAGGGATCGGCTTCTGGAATAGCGCCCTGAGTATCTGCTTTGGGATGATATGCTTCTGCTGCGGGACCTCGTTCGTTCCTGATATCTATCATAAGACGGACTCCGATTTCTATCGGTGACGAGACCCGGAGGCTGTGTCTTCTCCAAATCAGCGTTCCTGCCTGTTTCTACACTGCAATTACAAGAGGGAAATTATTTTAGGCCTTTACTTTATTACTTCACAATGTAAGTGACAGGATATCTGGATATTTGCAGAGAGAGAGTCTGCACTTTGTACCAGGATTATTATAGTTAACTAGACATTAAAACACAAAACTAATGGGGGAAAAAAACTACAACAAAATGACTTTAAATAAAATCGAATTCAAACTATTAATCAAATCTATAATAGTATCTCAATGATGCCTTAATAGCACTGCTCTATATAACTGTTGTTTTGGTCACTCATCAGTGGTCATATGTTAAAAGTGAAATGGAAGCCGAACCTACACCGACAATTCTTTCACTGGAAAGATACATGGTTTAATGGCATGTTAGTGATACATTTGATGTACACCATCAAAATACAATTTAGACATATTTAAAGTTAATGTAAAATGCATTCAAAACAGCCTTACCCTTTAAACTTGTTGAAGACAGAGCTGTGTAGGGTGTTTTCTCTGAGTACTGGTTTACCCAGAGAGTCATAGCTGGTTAGTGAGTTGCCTGAATCCGAGGCATTGTCCCCATCGGCTAGTCTAAGCTTCTCAGGACATGTTAAATCCTGACAAGAGAACTTTCCATTTCTGGTCACTTTTGACCTTGTGATGCCAGTTTTACTTGACAGTGGAGAGGACGTGTCATTTCCCGAATCGTAATCTGCCTGACCTTTGCCCTTAGTGGATATTGAGTCCTGGACGATCATCATTTTGTTTAAACCCTCAACCCCATGACGTGATGGTGAGACCTGCAAGCAGACAAAGCAAAGTTGTTGTTTTTCTAAAGAAAAATAAGGCCGTATCAATCTGCTACCTGCATGATGCAGTCTGAGTACTCTTTAAAAGGCACAAATGTCCCTACAGAGCACAGAGAGGAAATTAATCAAGATTTTTTAGGACAGAAACTAAAAGATTAAAATCCGCCATGCAAATCTGTCACATGCGAGAAGTTTGAAAAGAAAGGAGAAGAACAAAGCAAGTACTCTTACAAAAGAAACTAATGAAAAAGAGACTGAAGAGAGAAAATAACAATGAACCAATGCTAATGAAAAAGGCAAATTAAAGAAAACATCCAGATCAAAAAAAGAAAGAAAAGAACCTACATGAATAAACTTCCAGCTACTTTTAAGTCAGAAGAAAGAGAGAGTAAAAGGAAACAGAAAATCCCCAATTTGAAAGTTGCTTTCCTTTAAAGAACATTAAACAGACATCACAGAATGGGCTTAAGTAATATATATATATATATATATAATCATATGAAAAGGGTTGCAGACAAAAGAAATATCTCCATCACTCTAAATATTTAAAATCCTTGAGAAAACATGTTTCTGCTTTAGTCCCCTGTCGGAAGAGATTTTACAGTCCACCAGCGGCCTACAGTAAGTCCCTAAATCTGCGGATAGCATCGACTTACCAATCAAGACTTCCTCCTTAAGTAGGTAAGGTGTAAGAAAAAGGGAAGAGCGGGTGACATAAGTGCATCATTAGAGTGGTAAAGTGCAAGAAAAAGACAATAACCCTCTCTTCTTTAAATCCAACTCCAATCTGCCACACACCGGCATGAGCCTTTTTCTTTACCTTTGTTGTTCACCTGTAGGTTTGAAATTAGATCTCATTTTCTATTGTGGGACTGATGGAGTAAATTTAGGTAGACTCTACATCCTTAATAGAATCTGTATCCTTTATAGAAAATGGAAAGAAGCTGCTTAGTTTCAATAAGATTCTAGTTTGCTACAATGGCACAAAAAAGCAATCAAACTGGTTTATGTTGGAATTTACAACAATCTGGTATAGCCCAGTGGTTATTTGGAATGATCTAGCTGTGAAGTATGAGACTGGAACAATTATGTGCAGGTTTATGTATTTTGTTTTGCAGGGTATCAGCTTTTTGCAAGCTTCAGTATATGAAACAAACTGCACCAGTGCAAAAGCTTGCTTTGCTTATACAGCTAACCAACCAAGGATCCACGGCAGGGCCAACGGAGTATTAAAATTTACCTCCAAAAAATATATTTTCTTGAAAAGGGAGACTTTCGTACAAAGATGTTTATAGCAACGTCTACAGTTTAGGAACAAAATAACAACAACAATCAGTGGAAGGAATATTTGCTTCACACTATGGACAATCTTTAAACATGATGGTGTGAGACAAAAATATTAGCAATGATTAAAGTTAAGAAAATGTCATTCATGTTACTTTAATGATTTTGTGATTCATCTGCCACGCGGGCATTATTTTTCTCTGTGGTATTCAAACTGTCTTCAAAGGCTTAAAAGCTGTTGCAAGAGTGTCTTTAAAAACTTTCAGAAACTAATTGTTAGAAAATCCACAGTGCAGTATATAGGATTATGTAAATGATTAACTTTATTAAAATATTCGTTTTTATGACTTTATACAGACTAGGCATTCTCTGGTTCCCCAGGACCATGTTCTTTAGTGATGGTGAACTTTTTTAGTGTTTGATGTTTGATATTTCTGGTTGGAGTGGATGCATTTAGAGTGTGGCAGTAGGTTGCGTGTCACTTTAAACAAGTGTAATTACTGAGAGTGCATGAAAACACTTGAAAACCACTCTCATTAAAAAGTTAATTCACTTAAGTTTAAATTACGTGTCAAGCACGTGTGCAATATGCAAATCACATGTTGGTTAAAAATTCTAACCACAAAAATAACCTCACTCGAAGGCATTGCTACAATCATTATTGTTCCTATTAAAAAACGAAATGGCAATGCAATATGAGCCAATTTACAAAACAAAAAGGACTATAGAAAAACTTCATCTGTGAGAATTAAAAATACTATGCCTTTATGCTTAACTATGGCTAGTTTCAGTCCAAATCCTATCCAAAAGCAAACAAACAGTCACATAAATAACGATAAAGATTTCTCCATGGGGGAAAAGATTTGCACTTGCATTAGTTTAACAGACAAGTGTAAAACAACATAGCTTTTGGTCTTGATATCCGTTAAGTAAAAAGAAATGGTTTCACAACGGCCTTACAGAGCAAGAGTTCGGCACTGTAAGTGCATCAGGTAGCCATCAGAAACACTTACGGTGCTTTCAGAAAAGTGGCAGCAGCACTTAGAGGAGATTTTATTGGTCAGCTTGATTGCCGACCTGCATGCATCGCCTCCATGGACAGCTGATGAATGGCCACCGTCTTGGAAACCAGATTTTTCACAATCTTCATATCTAGGCATAGACAAAGCACATACAAACGTTGTTAAAGGCCCCTTCACCTCAAGGAGAAATTTAAATATTTATATTCACATTAAATATACAAAGTACTGTAAGTTGAACCATTTTAGCTTATCAAGGTGCTCACGGCACCTTTACAACAGTAGCAATAAAATCATAATGTCGGACATCAAAAGAATAATCGTCATTCTTCAGTTTTTCCTTTCTACAGCATTTAGGCAGTGAGGTGGAAAAATGAGTCCTCCACAGGTTAACATATGGTAATGTCACTGTCACTGGGAGAAGCATCAATTTAAGTGGCAAAAGTGTAAAAATACAGTATGGAAGCACTTGGTCTAAAGAATCCATTTAAAAAAAACATTTGTCTCTGTCGATATTATATTTCTGCTGAAATAGCAGTGGCAGAGAGATCCAGCTAATGTCCATTTACTTGAACAATTGGCAACAAGAAGATTTCTATTTCATTGTTTTAGACGATCGTCTAGTTCCTCTATCTTCATAGGCTTAAGGTGGAATAAAATGGTTTCCCATGAAAGGACATGTCAATTATACCAGCTCAGGACATAGATTATATGTAATGGGTCTTTGGAAAGTGAATGAGGATTGGGAACTGACGGCCATTGTTCCTGTTGTGTGGCGTGAGTGGGTTCTCTGTGCCTTTTCAGCTCCTGAAACCATGTAAAGCTTCACTGTGCTCGCCTTCTATAATGATTTCGTCCTTTGAATATCCCTAAGAAATTCCAAATAATGGAGAGATCAGCTAGGGATTCAAAACCAATCATCTCCAGCTTAAGATTATTTCAATTTGAAACCGAAGCTTGGTCTTCTCCGGTCTCAAAAAAGCCAGAAATTCTGCGATGCATGAATGAGAGGCTTTTTTTGAATGAAGGACTGATGAAGTAATCAGAGTGGTGACACCTGGGAGAGCATTTGAGGCCAATTTATAACATGAAAAACTCTTTGTCTGTGATTACTCTGATGTGTTGGTCTAATTCGAAATGTATTTTTAAAATATGCCTTTGACCCAGTACAAAATGGTCTTATTTTACATCTCATAAACTACACTAATTTGCCTAATAAGGAATCATGTACTCCAACGTCCTAGCATTTTTCATAATATCTGCACATGGGCGATCAGCAGGACTGAGGCAATCTTCACTGACACCTACTATCAAAGAAAACAGATTTAAGCCTGAAACTTAATTTCATCACTATTCCCTACAGTGCTCCATCTCTACAGTACCTCAACCCCATCACCCCACAACCCACTCCAAGGAGGCGCAACTGTTCACGGGGGCGAGATCTCAAATTTCATTCCCTTTCCCGATTCCATTGATCTACGTGCCAAATGTTGGACATAAGCTGCGAGAGCCAGATAAAAGCGTTTCCTCAGTGTCACCTCTACCTTTATCAGTCATCGCCACAGTGGCACTGGATGTTGACTGATAAGATAAAAAACCTGACTGGTCAGCATGAATATCTCTGACCCCCAACATTCACCCATATATGCCAAAACTTTATTTTGAGGAATTTTTAAAACATTCTGAATAAGAACTATCTAATCCATACAAATGTGGGACTTCATTAATTCTTTAATGTTGAACATTTACCTGCAGGTAAAGACTTATTTTTCAACTTATGATTCTATTCTAGACTATTCTAACTTGAATTTGTGGTCACTTTAGAATACTGTTCCGTCATTAATGAATAACTACACAGGAACAAATGAGTAATGCAATATTAACATTAGTAACTGCTAACTAACAAGAACCTCTGATTAACAATTTTGTAAGTGATAACTCTCAGTTGATTGTGGTGGTTCATTATTAGCTAATCAATAACTATTTTTTCATACCTCCCAGAGGAATACTAAAAAACTACTATATACAGGTTCATAATTACTGAGAGTAATGCACAATGTATAATTATGTACAAACTAAAGATCATGGTAACCTACTAGTAATGACTCAAGTATTATCAAATCCTTCAGAAGGAATTATTCATTATTTGGAACAGTCTGCTAAAGTGAAAGCATGAAAACTCTCTAGTAATGACTGAAGTCACTGGAAGCTTTTGAGGTTTTGGATAGGAATAATTCAAGTGATATATATAATTCTAAAAGAATTACTGGGCATTTGGATCAGTATTCTAAAGTGAGGATCATTTATTCCTGTGTAGTTATTCATTAATGACGGAACAGTATTCTAAAGTGTTACCAAAATGATTATTTATTTATTTTTTAGATCATTAGATGTGATGTTATAATGCCACTGATAGAGTGGACAACATAGCAACTCCACCATGGAGTTACACTGAAGTTTATACTTAAATTGGCCTTCTCCCAATTATTCAGTTGGAAGGTAACACATATACCTGTTTTCCATGCAGGAGGAACTCCTAATTTCAGCTTTCCGGCGCCGGTGTCTGCGATGAGAGTGGCTCCTTGGCCTGAAAGGTAACCAATAGAGACATACAGCCAACAAATCAATTATCTCACCTTTATTTATGCTATTTTGTGTTGGTACAGCAACATCAAGATTTTAATTTGCATTACTCTCCCATTACACCTCTTTTTTTAATTTATCTTATCATTGCAGTGATAGAGAAAGAAAGAGAAAGCAAAGCAGTAAGCAAAAGATTAATTACGATGCCATGAGACAATAAAATACATGACATATCACCCCAGCAAGAGTCAGAGCTCTGTCTCTGAAGTGTTATAATTTAATGTGGCACATGTAAAACAGTGTTAATTGAGTCTGAAATGGAGACAGTTGAGTGCAGATTCACATGAGTTTGCTGAGTGAATTCAATTAAAGTTCCAAATTGAATTTAGCTGCCCAACAAACCATACAAAAGAGCAGACCATGTTTAATGGGTTGAAATTAATACATTTTAAAAAGGTAGTTTAAAACCTTTTATAGCAAGAACATTCCATTTATGTATTGTTTTTGAATATGTTTTTTACATAGCCTATACGTATTACAGTAGTGACAATACTGATTTTATATTTTGAGGACACTGTGATGTGTTATCCTCCTGGGACATCTTCTTAATGCATTAAAGACAACTTGAATAAGCAATCACAAAAAAAAAAAAAAAAAATTTAAACGAGAGAAACATTAACATAAATTTTTCCTGTCCTGTGAAAAGCAAAATTGTTTCAGGGGTAGATATTTCGATGATTAAATGAAACATAACATTTAAAATTTTAATGCTATTTCACAATATTACTATTTTTACAGTATTTTTGATAAAAAGACAGCCTTGGTGAGCATAAAAGAATTCGTTCAAAAACATTTAAAAGAAATGTACCAACCCCAAACTTTTTAATGTAAGTGCACACAATTATGCACAAAAGACCAGTAACATATTGAAAAAGTACAACTTTTTATTTAAAAACTATTTTTGTTTTTAACAAAATTATCGACCCATAATCTTGGGTCATGAAGCAAAACCACTAGGGAACCATTGATTTAACCCACTCACAAAACCTGAAGGTTTTGAGGATCAGAAGCCCAGCGAGGCACTTCTTCCCTGGCTGTGTGTGTAGCAGGCTAGCGGCGTGAAATCGGTTCATGTTTCTGTCTCTCTGGCTGCTCGCCTGCTTCAGTGAGGAGCTGCTCTCAGACTGCACCAGCTCTCCTTCAATTCGAGAGAGCACACGACAAAAGCAGCCAATAACAGCACTCTCTGAGAGGAGCTGAGGTGCACTACAGAGCGGCTGTCAATACACTGTAATCTAATCTAGAAAATATGACTCTTGTGCATGAAGGGTCATGCAGGTGCTTTACAGTGTAGAATACGTTAAGCCTTTGACACTAAAGGATAAACCACAGAGGGAACTTGAATATAACTCAATAAACTGTCAGTGCTTGAATACTTTCAACTGAAGTGTAAGCTGGTGGGTTTTAAATAATTAAGGCACATGAAATCACCAACCTCTTTTTATGTTTTTTCTCCTCCTTTCTTTTACGTCTGGGACTCGATCGACTGTAAAAATAGCAGAAAAATGATTGATCGGGTTTAAATTAAAAGGTCCCATAGGAAAGAAAATTCACACGTGAAATGCCCTTGCTGTTTCTGCTAGACAACAATGTGATTAAACGGAGAGCAAATGGAGGTACAATAATTGTACCTTTTTTTCTCTCCTAAGGAATTTTAGGAGAAACATCTGAGACAAAGTGGATACTTAAACGATTTATAACTGAGCTCTCCATTCAATCTCCTGGTCTATAAGAGAGGAACCTCTGAGCAATAAAATCGTCTTCTGGGAGCCATAAACTACATAAAAGCACTTAACAATAATAAACAGGTATTATGTGTACTGTGTAAAAAAGCACTGTGCCCTTTAATGCAAAATGTTAAATAAATAAATGTACCTGTGCCTTCCCTTCCTTGAGGCAGACCTAGAGGCAGAGAGGAGATGACTTTAAAAGCAGTCGTGACAAAACAACCACACCACATCAGAAAAGCGTACACTCAAAGCAAACCTCTAAACATGACCTGATGTGAAAATCAATCACTACCTATGTCGCTTCCTTTTCTTTGAGCTCTTCTTTTTCTTCTTCCTCACAGGTGATGGACTGCAGGAGGGAGATCTGGGAGATCAAATAAAGCCATATGTAGTTAAAACACGTACAACATTTTGTTTTAAAGGAATATTTCTACATTTACGAAAATCTTGGAATGTGTTCCAAAGACTTTCAAATGCTTTCAAATAATTTAGAACATGATGCACAAGAAATCTGGATACGTTTTTTTTATTGTTATTATTCCATCTGTGCTCCATATTAATTTGAATTATTTTAGTTGAAGTCCTTTTATGCCTCTTCCTATTTGTAAAGTTATTAAAACCCTTATCTTAGATTATTTTTTATTCAGTAAAGGCACAATGAATTGATCAGAAGTGACAGTAAATACATTATTATGTCGTTGGCATTATTACAGAAGATTTTCATTTCAAATAAATGCAGTTCTTTTGAACTTTCTATTCATCAAAGAATCCTAAAGAAAAACATGCATTACAGTTTTCACAAAAATATTAAGCAGCACAAATGTTTTCAACATTGATAACAATAATTAGTGTTTCTTGAGCACCAAATCAGCATATTAGAATAATTTTTGAAGGACCATGTGACACTGAAGTAATCAGCTTCAAAGGAATAAATAACATTTGAAAACATATTGAAATAGAAAGCAGTTATTTTAAATTGTCATAATATTTCTTAATATTAATGTTTTACTGTATTTTTGATCAAATACAGTAAATGCAGCCTTGGTGAAAAATGTCTGACCTCAAACTTTTTAGAAAAATAAGTAAATGATAAGGACTGTAGATATATGTTTTGAAGATAGAAAAAACTTTTAAACGGAATGGAATTTAGTGAGTGTGTTTCCTAATTAACAGGCACAGAAAATGCAAATGGCAAGAAAACACAACATCTAAAATAAAAAATAAAAAATGTAAATGCATTTGCTTTAAGCTTAACAAGCTTAGAACATTTCTTCTGTTGAATGGCTCTTCTTTACGACACTAACACACTATTGTTCTTTAAGCCTACTTGTGAAAGTTAAACGCTGTTGTTGGATATTGACAGCAGACACCATTAAATGCAGCATGAAATCTTTCTATGTCTTTCCCAGTGCTGTAGACTGGTCAGAAGAGAAGGTAATTATCACATGTGACCATTTGTTTTGTGGGCTGACCTGTGTCTCCTCCTCTTCCTCTGTGACTTCTTCTTCTTTTTTTTCGTTTTAGGCACTGGCCGAGGAGAAAGTTCGGCATCAAGAGACACACTGGAAAAGCAAAGTAAAGAGAGAACATAGTAAAAAGTTTTTCATTTTCAAAGTCAGTTCAGAAACGAAATGTCTGGCTAGTGGAGCTAAAAGGTTGATGCTCTATCATGTTTAAAAATAACGTACCACCTACATTTAATCCTACCCTAAACCTTACCAACAGTGTTAACAAGTATGTGTGTTTTAGCAAGCTAAAATGGCATGGTCACCTCAGCAAATGTGTTAACTCACACTTGCTGAGGCGACCATGCCATTTTAGCTTGCTTCTACAAGTTTCTCAGGTATTTTATCATGACTCTTGCTTCACAGGACTCGTAACCGAGTGCTCTGCATCATAAGAGCAATTCTGTACCAGCTGAGTGACCGAGCAAGTTTAATACATCAGAAAAGCTATACATATGGAGTTGATCATGTGATGCAAACGTCAAAATAAAGTACTTTACAAATCATGAACTATGATAAAAGTGTTTTGAGGTCAACACAGCATTGTGAAAGGAATTGTGTGGAAATAAGTCTTTATTGCTTGATAATCTGCCCCTGTAATCATAATTTGTGTGAAAAGGAATAAAAGTTTTCTGCCACTAGTATTCATTTCAGCTCGAAACTTGGAGTTTTACAAAAATGTGAGTAGAGGCAAGTTTTTTTTTTTTTTCAGTGAGCTTACTGTAGGTTGGCAATGTGTAACCCAAAACATCTCATCTCAAGAAAAAAAGAGGTTAAAGAGGAAGGATATAAGAGACAGCAATAAGGAGAGAGAGGGAAAGCAGCATGCTCGGACAGATAGATGACAGGCAGCTTTTAAAATCAATTTACTTTTAGTGGCAACACTTCAGCAACAACAAAGCAGAAGATCAGAGAGAATGGATGGCGTGTCCTGACTGAGTGGGACATGTGTGCCGTTTTAAAAGCACTGCAGTGTCACCTCAGAAGCGTCTTTTAAAGGCAATAACATTGAGGGGAGTGCAAGGAAGGATTTTAAGCTTAACAGAGAGATATCACAGTGTATCCACTACTGAGAGTCTTCCTCAGGCAATTCAAATGCAATCATCAACAGGGAGACTATCCACAGACAACAGACATTTATATCACACATTTTCAATGTGTTTACAAAAGCACAGGGCACAGCTGTTATAATTGTGATTATAGCAATGACACACCACTCTCATTCCATCAAGACAACAGAAAGGGTCCAATCAAAAGTGGGCGTGAAGCGTTTTACCCTAATCACTAATATTCTTGATTCAACCAGAAGGGAAGAGGCGAGCTGATCGAGTTACGACATTTTCCGGGCTAATTGCAAAGGTTACATTTCTGACCCCCTGAACGTAAAGGATTTATCAAATACAAAGACTGAGCAACACTATTCCCCTGTGCCTATCTTATTTAGCCACATAAAGTAATGTCCTTCCATCACTTTTAATCCTTTGAACCCCCCAAAAAATCCATTAGATGCTTCAAACTCCCCAATCTGTTCCATTCAGACACTGATAAGGCTCATGTAATGGAACAGCTGACCTCTATAATATTTTCAAAGGCAGATTTTCTGATACTCACCCTATTTATATCAAAGAGACTCGTTTTAGCTTGCTATATTAAGCTTAAAGTGCTCTGTGACCGAAGGAGCTTGCCTCACAAGAATTAGCACAATGGAGGTAGGAGGGATAAAACACTGAAAATGTAGATGTTCTTGCCTTCATAAAGATATGCGTACAGTAAATAGCACTTCATAATTTACACATACACATCGCAGACTGTCATAATGACATGCATCTGACAGACAGCAATAAAAATATGAAGCGTGGGAGAAGGTATACAGGATATTCGTGACAAATACACATGACTGGTGCAGGTTAAAGGCACGATGGCAGCGGCAATGAGATTTGCTTCTTGCGGCACATCGCTACAGCAGGATAATAATATTTCATAGACACAGGGGAGTGCTGTCCGTGACAGTCGATGAATTACAGACTGTTGTAGCTTTGGCTTTGCCCAGCCAGTCAGTGATTCAATATGAGCACTGAGAGGAAGCCATTTAGATGGATCAAAACAGACGGTGAGCCAGGCAGGCCGTGCAGATGTGCTCGCGGGGAAGAAGGCCGCTTACTCCATCTCTGAGGGTGGAAAAGGCTGTTTGGCCTGATATAGTAATGCAGTTCATCCAGCCATTGCTGCATTAGCAAGTCTGAAACGCATTAGAAGCTGATTAGCAGAAAAGCAAGTGCCATTTCTGCTTAATTAAGAACCTTTGTCTCACATTACACCCTCGGTGTACATTACACACAGACACTACAATAGTCCAAGATTTTTACAGTTAATCTTGTTCCTGCCTTTTTTGGTAGAGTAAATGAGATTTGGTTGGAGCAGTTTTAAACTAAATACAGTGAAGCAATTATGATAAGCAATCACAAGCAATGACAAGTCACAATTAGGGCTGTCAAACCATTTATATTTGATTGTAATAATTTTTCATTCCTTTTTTAATCTAAAAAATTTACCAAATATACCAAATATGTGCATATCAGTATAAATGGATTTTATATTACATAGTGTTATTTTAGTAGGCCTATCATTAAGATACTATTATATATATATATATATATATATATATTATTTTTTTTTTTTAGTAAATTAAGTTTTAGTAAGTTTTAAATAAGTTTTAGTAATTTTGTTTTGTTGTTTGTCATTTCTTTCATTTATTTATAATATATATATATATATATATATATATATATATATATATAGTTCTAATCATTTTTTATTTCAGTTTTAGTTATTTTAGTAGGCCTATACATCAAGTTAAACTAAGGGTTCTTTCACACTTGGTTCGATTGCCTGGTCCGAACCAGAGTTAGATTGCTCCCCCCTCCCCCTGCCGGATTATACATTATATTATTTGGGTCCGAACCGCTGTTTACCCCTATTGCTTGGTAATACTATGAAGGAGAAGGTGGCAAAATGCATACCTCACTTTTATATTGTGGTTTTTGAACCTTTGGTTTTGTTTTCAAAGTGTCAGCACATAACAGCACTTGCGTCTATCTGTCACATGTACTGCAAATGTTCTAAAGAACACGGGAATCCAGCAGAAACAGGATGTACATTCTCTCTGCTCACAGTTCGTCAGTCACGCTTGACAGGAAAGTGAGTGAAAACACACACAAACACAGTTTTATCAAATCATAGGCCATCAATAGCGGTTCACTTCCGCAATTTAGTCAATTGTGTTCATATCAGCGAAACGTACTAGAGTTCACATGAACGGGTGCGCACCCAAGTTCGGAAAACAGTGTTCACAATCACATCATCCAAATGAACCGAACTCTGACGTCAATTGAATCTGTGTGTGAACCAAACGTGCGAAAGCACCCTAAATGAAAATGAGAAATGTTACTTTGGCAACTAGCTGAAGTTTAAGATTGTTATATATATATTTTTTTTCAGTTAACATTTATTTTATTTTAAGTAACAAAAATGTTTTTGGTTTTTAGTTTACTACAATAACCCTGGTGGATTATGAAAAAATGTTTTCACTGCTGACCTGCATTTCTGGTCTATGCATTAGCCTTTCGATGAATAAAGGTGCTTCACTATTGTGTGATACACACTTCTTGAGCTTTGGTGATAATCAAATTTCACAATACAAAGAAGACTTATAAGCTTTGATAAGTGTCCGAATTGAGTTTGATTTGAATAAAGATTTGATAAACTATCCTTAAAAAAATTTGCTGAGAAAAATGCTCCTCTAAGGACTTCTGTCAGCTTACGGTTCAGCTCCGATCAGTCCCAAATATGCGTGTTGCAATATTGACAAAAGCTGTGATACTTAAAAAAAAAAAAATGAAATATTGATATTGTGTAAATAATACACATAATGTCAAAATATTCCAATGCCAGTGACACTTCAACATTGCAAGTGGCGGTATTGCACAAAATCATGTCAGAGGAGATGACAGATGAAAGTGAGACACTCTATCTACACCTGAAGTAAGTGTGACTCATTGGTGGAAAAAAAAAAGAGATAAAACATCAAATAAACTGAATTTGATATTAGCATTACTTTTCCCAACATTTCTATAAATATTGTGTATTATCGTTATCTTTGTTCATGACATTTGTGTAGTGAAAATCTGATATCATGACAGCCCTAGTTCCAATCAGCTCTGAAATCAAACTCTTGTTAGAAGCAATACAGAACTCTTGAGGCAACACATTCTGATCCATCGACCAATTTCACGTGTCAGATGTGCCCAGTTATTCCTTTTATTTAGCTTGTGGGTTTGCTCTCCAGCTTTTAAAGTCTTTCTGTCAGTTTCAGTTGACCTTGAAGGCGCACAGGTAACGAACATACCCCTAATGGCCACCATCACTTCAGCTGTCAGAAGAGGGTCGTCTTGTGAGTTAGACTGAGCACTGACACACTCAGGAGAATAGACAAGGTTAGAGAGTTAAAAGGCTGTCAGCATTTATAACTGACATTTCACTGAGAGCTTCAGCACTGTTTACATGGCCAGCACTGTACCTTTCAGCTTTGGGGAAAAGAATGCAACATGTTTCCCAAAATTAAAATTGAGAGGCTTAAGCTTGTTACAAAAATTATAAAAAGAAAATGGTGCAAGCAAAAGATCCCACATAAGGCTTTTGACTACTAACACACTCCAAAGGATGTCAAACTTACAGAGTAAAAGATCTGTCAAGACTAATAAAAATACTTTAAATAGAAGGATTTTCCAAAAAGGACAGAATGTTTATTTAAATGTCACATTATTGAGACTGAATTTGACACTATACAATAAGACTATTCACATTTGAGATGTTTCTTTTATTTGGATTAAAATTAGGATTCTTCAGTTGTACAGATGAAGGAAAGCTGTTTGTGGATTTTGGTGGTTTAGCTTGATCTGACTTAAACATTATTTGATTTTGAATTGCTTAGCTGCAGTTGTGTGCTTGATTATAAAATCTCAGTTGAAAAAATGCATTTGCATCTGCTGTTTTCTGGCAGAGAACTGAGCATGAACTCAACTAGAGATTAGCATGTTTAAGATAACACTTGATCTGCCGTCCTTCCTCTTTTACATAATGATGCACTGCTTTTGGCCTGTGTTATCACGCACACTTTGAAGGTATCAGTGGAATTATGCCGTTGAGAATCCAATGCTGAATCAATTCCTTTCACCAGGTGGAGTTTGAATTGTGGATGGGAAGTAAGAGGACTATGGAAGCAAAATAATGGCAAATGTTTTTGAAACAAAAAAAGCCTGTTGAATTGCACTACTTGAAAAAAATAGACATTGCATTAACCATGCTTGCATTTTAATGCATTGTATTTTTAGGGCTTGCATTTTTATGGGCTGAAATTCAACATGGTTGAATATTTAAGCTGTGAATATTTCAATTAAAAACATTTCAAACACATTTTCATTATTAAAAATTCAATAATCCATATTCACCTTTCATATTTCACTTCCAAAATATTCAAACTGTTTAAAAATACAACCTATAATATTCAACAGGCATTTTTCGGTCCATTTTATTTCGCTTTGCAAATTCGCTTCCACAAATTCAGTGGTTCAAATTCGACAGTAAATTCAACATTGACATCCAGGAACTGCAGGAAAAGCAGTAGATTACCGAGCATCTGCTGTTAGTCAACCCCACCAACAGGAGGTGCAAAAGCGCGTGTTGTAAACGAAGACTAGCAACAGTTAGAGCAAGCCATTCATTCATAAAACTCATTTACAGCAATGTAAGTGTATTTGTGATTATTATGATGGCGGTTGTGTTAAATTCAGTGTCTTTACGGTTACTTTTCCTGTGTAGCCTACATGCATCTTTCTCTACCGTGAACAAGATTATAATGTTATTCCCCAATGCGGATGTACAGATCCAATGTTACATTTTTGAGGTTGACATATATTTCTCTTGGTTGTTTAGTTGCCTTAACTTTATATTGTGGCGATGTGCTGCATGCAGGCTATTAGGGTTTCCCTCAATACTTCAGGATTTCCCTGCTGGACATACAAAACGCTTAATGTAGCTTAATGGACTAATTACAGTGATATAAAAGACCAAACTCGCAGGCAAGCAGATGGACTCAGAATAACGCGCAAAGCTTAATGCTGAGCGTTTCCCAGTGATAGACTGGCATAAAGTTGGCTTGACGTTGGACATTCGCACATTTAGGGACCGTTTCTAAAGTGTATACGACTTTGGTATACACGTTTCTAACTTCAATAGCATTTGAATAGAACGACTTACAGTCATAAAACCAACTGTAAAGTGTTCATTTAGTGTCAGGCATACTGCGCACCCTTTGGATTTTTGATATTTATTCAAATAAATTAAAGTTTGCTATTGAAGTTAGAAACGTGTATGCCAATGTTGCATGCAACTTTAGAGACAGTCCCTAAATGTGCGAATGTCCAATGTCAAGCCAATTTGACATTTATTAGGCTACATTTAGTCATTTAGCAGACGCTTTTATCCAAAGCAATTTACAGTTAAACTAACAATAGGAGGACAACAATATGCAAGTGCTATGACTCTTCCCAGTTTAAGCTAATGCAATACAATATATATATATTGTATACCGATTATAATCCCGTTCATGGTAGAGAAAGCTGATGATGTAGGCTACACAGGGAAACTAACAATGAAGTTATTGAATGAAACATAAAGACAGCTTTTGTGCCTTTATCATCTTTTCCGCAAATACTGACACAGATAATCATTTTCATTTTATGAATGAATGGCTTGCTCTAACTGTTGCTGGTCTTCGTTTACAACACGCGCTTTTGCACCTCCTGTTGGTGGGGTTGACTAACAGCAGATGCTCGGCAATTTACTGCTTTTCCTGCAGTTCCTAGATGTCAATGTTGAATTTACTGTCGAATTTGAACCACTGAATTTGTGGAAGCGAATTTGAAAAGCGAAATAAAATGGACCGAAAAATGCCTGTTGAATATTATAGGTTGTATTTTTAAACAGTTTGAATATTTTGGAAGTGAAATATGAACGGTGAATATGGATTATTGAATTTTTAATAATAAAAATGTGTTTGAAATGTTTTTAATTGAAATATTCACAGCTTAAATATTCAACCATGTTGAATTTCAGCCCATAAAAATGCAAGCCCTAAAAATACAATGCATTAAAATGCAAGCAGGGTTAATGCAATGTCTATTTTTTTTCAAGTAGTGCAATTCAACAGGCTTTTTTGTTTCAAAAACATTTGGCATTATTTTGCTTCCATAGAGGACCCCATAAAAGACACCCGTGTGAAAAATTCCAGCAACACCTGAATGTTTACACTGTGGCAAGGAGATAAGAGTGTTTGTGCCTGCCTTAAAGTTTGGGGTTTCTAATTCATTCTTACAGAGTGAGGAAGAAGCTTAGAAGTGGATTCAGTGCTTCATATTTACATGTGTTTGATCTTCTTTGGGGTCAAAATAAAATTCACATTTGAATAGCTTTATAGGTTCTATGGTTAAATTGTACAACGTTTTCAACAGCACATGCTGTTTTCAACCACTTCAAAGTTGGTTTAAATCAGCTATTTTACTTTCAGAGAGTATACAAATAGTTTATTTTCTAGCACATACACACTGAAGTGTTTGCTCCTAAGCACTGAAATGTCTTTGATGGAAGATGTGTGTATGAGGAAGAGCTTTAGAAGATACAGACCTGCGAGCTCGGCGGTGGCTGTGGCGTTTACGTCCTCTGCGTTTTGTGTGTCCATTTTTCTCATGTTTTTTTGTGACCGTGTCTTTCGTTTTCACTTTCTCCTCTTCATCTTTGGGTGCAAGGCTAACTGCTGTCTCCAATCTGGAAGAACAGAATATCAAAAACTCTTTAGCTTCAAATATTTCACAGTCAACAGGTTGTTAAATCTAGACAATAACATTATCTTTTTTTTGTTACCCATTGGTAAAGATTGGTCAGTTATGTAATTATCTTAAATATAAGATCTCAATAATGAAACTAAAATATTTTTTTCTGAAGGCATAAAAATGCCCATCATTTTGTTTTTCAGCTTGTAAGTGCAGTCATGTTTGAAGAACGGGACTGGATTTGGTTCTCTGCTGAGAAACATTGAGCATTTTCATGTTTCTCCTTTAGACCTTCATAAATGCAGAGGTCATCTGCTCAGCATTCAAATGAGGTGTCAACAGAGAAGCCTTTATTTACACGCCTCAGTTGAACTGACATTTCTGAAATTATTTGTGCGTATCCCAAGGTTGTAAGGAACATGGTTTGGAAACTCAAAACAATGTGCTCGTCTTTCTGTCAGTGGAGGAGAGCAATTGAGTTTTATATGTATTCTTCATGATCTGATATTTAAACTGGAGAAAACTAAAAACTGTACAAATATATTTTTCATGTTGTTTGATGATTCACTGATTGCAAATTTAATAATTGGTTGACATGAAAATTGAGCAATTTGGTTTGTGTTAGCTATACAACATACTGTTTACAATAAAGTTAAAGACCCCCTGTGGTGAAAATAAAGTTCTTAATGTTGTCTTTGTTTCTGACGTCACAAAGTACCTTGTAGCCAATCCCGTTAAGTCTATCAGTAACTTTAGTCTTAGCAGTTTTCATTTTTCTAACACTAAAACTGCCACTTAATGCTCTTTACTCTATTCACAATCAAAATATGTCTGATTGAAATTGCACTTGAGCAGAGAGAGACCCAGGTGATTCAGCAAAGACCGTGACATGACACTTGAGCCATTCTTTTCTCGTCATTGCCCTATTCCTTACAAACAGTTTGAAAATAAATACATAAATAAAACTGATTGCAAGAGCTGGGTAAGTAGGCCTGACTTGATCTCCATGGCATAATTACAGATCCACCTCTGGAGTGTGAGAGTGTATGTTGCATGCATATGTCTGCGT